>NC_066627.1:4439651-4739651 GCF_025201925.1 Gopherus flavomarginatus | reverse complement strand
GAAGTGGGGGAGAGGACGAGAGGCAGCAACTGCCCATCCCCCCACTCAAACACCCCCAGCCAGCAACTCCCCCACCCAGGGGCCCTATGGAAGCCAGCCCCCCCTAGAGGGGAAAGGCCCCGTGCCCATTTCCCACCCCCTGAGGCAGCCAGGCCACCCCCTTCCAACAACACGCACAGGCCCCCGTGCACAGACCAGGGGATGAATCCGACCACACCAGCCAGGGGAGGATCTGCAGCCAGGCTGTAAGAGAGGAGACAAGAGGGGGGTGAGAGCTCTGGGGTGGGACGGGTGATGGGGGGCAGGATTGAGTGGTGTGGGGCAAAGGACTCGGGATACTGGATTTACAGACCATCCCGGTCTGTTATGGGGAGGACGGGGAAAGAAAGAAAGAATGAAAGAAAAAGATTCATTCTGTGTCTTCGGACAGGGCTGGACTGGGAAGAGTGTCGGCGGATGGGTTGGGGCTGGACACGGAGGAGGGTCAGTGGCTCAGGCCAGGGCTGGACGTCAGGACACCTGGGCTCTGGTCCCACTGGAGCTGGGCCTGGGAACAGCTCAGGTTCGACAGCCTGTCAGTGGGTGGCAGGCCGGGCTCCTGGCAGGCTGCAGGGGATCCTGGACTCCCAGGTCCGCAGATCGGGGCAGCCCTGCCAGGCCAGGCCTCCCCGCTGCCAGGCCAGGCCTCCCCGCTGCCTGCCTGGGAGCTGGGCGGCCCTGGATCCCGGGAGCCATGGGGGAAAGCCCAGCACATGGGAAGGCCCCAGACCCTGGCAACTGCTGGGTGAAACTGACGCAATTCTTGTCTGTTTCACTGTGTGTATTCACAAGGGGGGCCCTGATCCCTGTCTGTGCAGCGGCACAACGTGGGGCTTGATCTCGGTCGGGGTCTGGGCTGCACAGAGCGCGACGGGGGCGGCTCTTCTCGGAAACTCCCCATCAGACAACACCCTGCGGCTCTGTGCTGCAGCTCCCTGCACAGCAGCGCACACTGCTGCAGGGCAATGGGGAAACTGAGGCAGGGCCTCACCCAGCAGACAATAACCAGCGGCAGAGCTAGAGCCCGAAGGAGACACCGAGCCCCCACAAGCTGCCTTTGCGGAGCAGGGAAAAGCCCCATGGAGGGGGACCCTGGCAGGTGTGAGGGGTGCCATCCGGAGTCTGCCTGCGCGGAACTGAACCTGCTGGAAACAGACTCTGGTTTTGTTAATCTCTGAGGAACCCAGGCGTCCGAGGTGCAAAGAGCAGATGGAGGAAGATAGGGAACGAGATGGGCCGAAGGAGAGGGGCAGAGAGTGACTAGCAGAGAAAGAACAGACCCAGAGGGAATGACACAGGAAAGAGGAGGCGTGCGGCAGTCTCGTGGGATTATTTATTGTTTCACAGACACAGTCTGGTCCAGCCAAGCCACAGCGTCTTGTCAGCCATGTTCAAAGCACGAAGACTTGCGGGAAACTGAGTCGTTTTGCAATCCTCACCAACATGTGTCCTGGTTTGGGGGACGAAAACAGAGCGGAAGGAAGAGGGAGACGAGTGAACGGGCCGGGGTGGGGGGAGGGGGGACGCGTGTGAGTGGGAGCAAGAGATGGAGAGAGAGTGAAAGTGGGCGACAGGAGAAAGACGGAAACACATTGTAGAGTGGGAGAAAGAGCAGAGAGTGAATGAGGCAGGGGCAGAAGGAGGGGGCAGAGGGGAAGGGGGAACCAAGGCAGAGACTGAAGCCGGACTGGGGGGTGTCACTCACCAAGCACAGGGAGAAGGCCAGTTAGCTCCATACTGGGTTGAACTGGCTGAGGCTGGTAGCTGCATCCCCTACGCCCGGCCCTGCCTCTCTGCTGACAGCAGCCGGGGCCCCGGGGCCACTCTCGGTGCAGCAGGAGGAAGTGCTGTCCAAGGGACGCAGCCACCACCCTGCCCCAGCACCGAGGTGTCAACTACTGCGGGCTCAGAGCCAGGCCAACCACGGCTGGGAAATGGGGCTTCCAGAATGCCTTGCTGCTTCCAAACACTTTGCACTGCCCGCCCTGACAGCGCCAGTGTGAGCAGTGAGGGCTTTGGGCGGGGGGTCTGATCCTGTTACACTCTGTATCCCGGAAATGCAGCCAGCTCTGGGGTGGGGCAGCTGGGAAACAGCCACAGAGCAACACTGCCTAGGGCTCCCTCATTCCGGGGTAGCAGGCAGCGCCCCCTAGTGCCAGGCTGGGGCACAGAGGGCAGCACTGACTCCAAGGGGATGGTGCCCCGTACTGAGACCCCTGCCCCACCTCCTGCAGCACAGCACACCCCCTGCCAAGCCCCCTCAGGCCCTCCCCCAAAGCACAGGGTAGGGTCTCAGTCCAGCCCCTCTCCCCACTTCCGGCAGCATTTCCAGGAGCTGCTATGTGGAGCCCCGGGGGACAGTACAGGGGTGACTAGCGGCAGGTCTCCTCCCCAGCACCAGGCGCCCAGAGCCTCTAGCCGGCTCAGCTGAACTCTGTGGCTTGAGGTCAGCTCTCAGCTCAGCCATGGACGGGTCTCTGCTTCAGTAACAGCTACGTCCCCTTGGCCCAGCCTCAGCATGTCCCCAGGACGGGGACTGCACCAGCCGCAGCCCGGACCCCTGGGCCCCAAATAGCAGCTCCTGCAAACGCTGCAGGAAGTGGGGAGGGGGGATGGATTGAGACCCTGCCCAGCGCTGTAGGGAGTAGGGCAGGAGGCTCACTAGGGGGCACTTTCCCCGTGGAGTCAGAGCTCACCTCAGTGCCCCAGTGTGGCACTAGGAGGTGCTGTCTGCTACCCCGGAATGAGGGGGCCCTAGGCAGCGTCGCTCTGTGGCTGTTCCCCAGCCGCCCCACCCCAGAGCTGGCTGCATCTCAGCCCCAGGCGGGACATCCTGGGCTGCATTATGTGTGGCTGGAGCTGTCAGCCCCGGTGGTGCACAGTGGCTTGGAGCTGCAAGGCATGCTGGGAGCCCCGAGGCTGGGCCGTGGTCGGCCTGGCTCTGAGCCCACGGTGCTTGACACCTCAGTGCTGGGGCAGGGCGGTGGCTGCGTCCCTCGGACAGCACTTCCTCCCGCTGCACCGAGAGGCCCGGGGCCCCGGCTGCTGTTAGCAGAGAGGCAGGGCCAGGCGTGGGGGATGCAGCTCCCAGCCTTGGCCAGTTCAACCCAGTATGGAGCTAACTGGCCTTCTCCCTGTGCTGGGTGAGTGACCCCCCCCCCAGCTTCAGTCCCTGCCTTGGTTCCCCTCTTCCCCTCTGCCCCCCTCCTTCGGCCCCTGCCTTGGTTCCCCTCTTCTCCTCCGCCGTTCTCCCTTGCCACCTGCCTCTTGTCCTCTGCCCTCCTCCTTCGGCCCCTGCCTCATTCTCCCTTCCCCTCTGCTCCCCTCCTTCTGCCCCTGCCTTGGTCCCCCTTCCCTCTTCTCCCCCCCCTTCCGCCTCTGCATCGGTCCCCACTTTCCCCCTGCCCCCTCCTTCGGCCCCTGCCTCATTCTCCCTTCCCCTCTGCCCCCCTCCTTCTGCCTCTGCCTCGGTCCCCCCTTCCCCTCTGCCCCCCTCCTTCTGCCCCTGCCTCGTTCACTCTCTGCTCTTTCTCTCACTCTACAATTTGCTTTTTGTCCTTTTCCTCTGTCGCCCACTTTCATTCTCTCTCCATCTCTTGCTCCTACTCACATGCCTCCTCCCTCTCCCACCCCGGCCTGTTCACTCTCGTCTCCCTCTTCCTTCCCCTCTGTTTCTGTCCCCCAAACCAGAACACACGTCGGGTGAGGGCTGTAAAATTACCCCGTTTCCTGCAGGTCTTCACGCCGTGGCTGATAAAACGGTGTGGCTTGGCTGGACCTGACTGTGTCCGCGAAACACAAACGTTGCAGTCCTCTCTTTCCTGGCTCGTCCTCTCTGTGTCTGATCTTTCTCTCCTGGTCACCTTTGTTACCAGATTTGCCCGTTACTTTGGGTACGCTCATTTATTCGGGTTACTCTTCTGGGGAAGGGGATTCTGTAATCCTATCAATGTTCTGCTTGGGTCGCTTGTGTTCTCACACGGAACTCTACTTCTCCCTTTTGCAAGTCTCCTCCCAATGGAGCTGTCCTGCAGGACCCTGGGCTGGGGTCTTCCAGCCCCGGAATGACACACACATCCACACACTGACAGAGAGAGTCTGAGCGGACCGGGTTAATCGGCCCTCCTAAGCTGACCCCTTATATGTCCTTGGACTCATTAGGCTGGATCGAGCAGCATCTCCAATCTGCCACCTTCATATGTCATAGGCACTGCACCGGAACAGAGCACACCTGAGCAGGCTGGGTCAAGCAGCATCTTCAATCTGCCACCCTCATATGTCCCAGCTTCAGCACGTCCCTATCCCCACTTTCATGTTACAATTGTTCTGGCAGTAACCCACTCGGTGAGCAAACCCCACAGGCTTTTTGGGCGCTGCAGGGATCTTTTAGCTTTGGTACAAGGAGCGTTGCTGCAGAGCGAATGAGGAAACAAAAAAACAAAAAAAACCACCTACGAGGGGAGAGAGAGAGAGAAAGAGAGAGAAGCCACTCACTTAACCATGAGAGTTACTTATTGCCAGGTAATAACCACAGGGGAGCCAAACAAACAATGCAGCTATAATATTAAATCAAACTTAATTTTGATTATAAAAGTCGGGTTTAGAAAACGATAACTGATCACACAAACCAGGGTCTGAAGGCTACACAGAGAGAGAGAGAGAGAGAGAGCTGGGTTCTCACCACTCCATGAAGCTTGAATCGATCGGGGGTCCCAGGTGGTGGTGGTAGCTGAGGGTCCGGAGGACTGGAGACAGGCAGGGCCCCCAGCACGATCAGTCAGTGGAACTGAGGCAGGTTTTGGATCCAGGCATCAGAACACTTACTTGAGTGTGGGAAGGGGGTTTTGTAGAGAAACAACAGTGGTTCAAGGGAAACACTAGATTTGTTTATGTGTGAACAAGGCAGGATACCAGTGTTGTTTTGTTCAGGCTAGACACGGGAGCTGATCATTCCCGGCTTTGAGCGGTGTTCCTTGGAGGCAGCTTACAATGAAATTAGGGAGCTTCACTATTTTGTCTGATAACTACTGGGCTGGGTGTGTGCAGGTGGGTTCATTAACATCTGGAGCAGAGATCCCCCATCGTGCGGTGCTGCCCTGCTTTGCTGGTCCCAGAGTTCAGTGCATTTCTTGCCTTGGAGTCTCTTGTCTCCATTCTGTAGCTAAAGGAGATGCCTCCCTGTCCCATCTTTGATGCAGAAGAGGCCAGGGGAGTTTCCTAAATCCTGTCACCCTTATCCCAGGGGTTTAGGGGTGTCTCCCACGGCCTTATCATTGCTTGTTGTAAGTCTTTCTTCTGATCGGTTTTGGTTCAAGCAAAGGCTGGAGCGGGAGTGTCTTTCATAAGTCAGACAGGCTGGGTACTGCACCCTGGTTCCCCCAGAACACAGAGCTGCTAGGTAACACCCTCTGCACCCCGCCTTCGGCCCCTCTCTCATTCCCTCTGTGTCTGTTCTTTCCCTCCTAGTCACCTTCTGCTCCCCTCCTTTGGCCCCCGTCTCCCTCACTCTGTCTGTTCTTTCTCTCCTACTCACCCTCTGCCCCCTCCTTCAGCTCCCTGCCTTGTCCCCCCCTTTCCCCTCTACACTCCTCCTTTGGCCCCTGTCTCATTCCCTCTCTCTCTCCAACAGCTTTCTGCACCTCGGACTCCTGGGTTCCTCAGAGATTAACAGGACCAGAGCCTGTTTTCAGCTCTTTCAGTACCACACAGGCAGACTCCGGATGGCGCCTCTCACACCCGCCTGGGTCCCCCTCCCTGGGGCTTTTCCCTGCTCCCCAAAGGCAGCAGCCCCTTTCCAGAGCTCGCAGGGGCTAGCGCCTCTTTCAGGCTCTAGCTCTGCAGGTGGTTATTCTCCACTGGGTGAGGCTCTGCCTCAGTTTCCCCATTGCCCTGCAGCACTGTCGGTGCTGCTATGCAGGGAGCTGCAGCACAGAGCCTAAGTGTGTTGTTTCATGGGGGCTTTCCTAGAGCAACAGAACCTGTCAGGCCAGGCTCTGCCCAGACCATGACCACGACCACGATCAAGGACCCCACGTTGTGCCGAGCTCTGCACAGACATAGATCAACCCCATCCCCCTCCTTGTGAATACACACAGTGAAACTGACAAGAATCCGCCGACCCTCCTCCGTGTCCAGCCCCAGCCCATTCACTGAATCAATCTTTCTTTCTTTCTTTCTCCTCCCCTCCTTAACATAGTGGGATGGACTGTAAATCATAGAATCATAGAATATCAGGGTTGGAAGGGACGTCAGGAGGTATCTAGTCCCACCCCTGCTCAAAGCAGGGCAGGACCAATTCCCAACTAAATCATCCCAGCCAAGGCTTTGTCAGTCCTGACCTTAAAAACCTCTAAGGAAGGAGATTCCACCACCTCCCCAGGTAACCCATTCCAGTGCTTCACCACCCTCCTAGGGAAATAGTGTTTCCTAATATCCAACCTAGACCTCCCCCACTGCAACTTGAGACCATTACTCCTTGTTCTGTCACCTGCCACCACTGAGAACAGTCTAGATCCATCCTCCTTGGAACCCCCTTTCAGGTAGTTGAAAGCAGCTATCAAATCCCCCCTCATTCTTCTCTTCTGCAGACTAAACAATCCCAGTTCCCTCAGCCTCTCCTCATAAGTCATGTGCTCCAGCCCCCTAATCATTTTTGTTGCCCCCCACTGGACTCTTTCCAATTTTTCCACATCTTTCTTCTAGTGTGGGGCCCAAAACTGGACACAATACTCCAGATGAGGCCTCACCAATGTCAAATAGAGGGGAATGATCACGTCCCTCGATCTGCTGGCAATGCCCCTACTTATACTGCCCAAAATGCCGTTAGCCTTCTTGGCAACAAGGGCATACTGTTGACTCATAGGCAGCTTCTTGTCCACTGTAACCCCTAGGTCCTTTTCTACAAAACTGCTTCCTAGCTATTCAGTCCCTAGTCTGTAGGAGTAAATGGGATTCTTCCATCCTAAGTGCAGGACTCTGCACTTGTCCTTGTTGAACCTCATCAGGTTTCTTTTGGCCCAGTCCTCTAATTTGTCTAGGTCCCTCTGTATCCTATCCCTACCCTCCAGCGTATCTACTACTCCTCCCAGTTTAGTGTCATTTGCAAACTTGCTGAGGGTACAGTCCACGCCATCCTCCAGATCAGGGGTCGGCAACCTTTCAGAAGTGCTGTGCCGAGTCTTCATTTATTCACTCTAATTTAAGGTTTCAGGTGCCAGTCATACATTTGAATGTTTTTAGAAGGTCTCTTTCTATAAGTCTATAATATATAACTAAACTATTGTTGTATGTAAAGTAAATAAGGTTTTTAAGATGTTTAAGAAGCTTCATTTAAAATTAAATTAAAATGCAGAGCCCCCTGGACTGGTGGCCAGGACCCAGGCAGTGTGAGTGCCACTGAAAATCAGCTCGCGTGCCGCCTTCGGCAGACGTGCTATAGGTTGCCTATCCCTGCTCTAGATCATTAATGAAGATATTGAATAAAACTGGCCCCAGGACCAACCCTTGGGGCACTCCACTAGACAAGGAGCCATTGATCACTACCCGTTGAGCCTGATGATCTAGCCAGCTTTTTATCCACCTTATAGTCCATTCATCCAGCCCATAGTTCTTTAACTTGCCGGCAAGAATACTGTGGGAGACCATATCAAAAGCTTTGCTAAAGTCAAGGAATAACACGTCCACTGCTTTCCCCTCATCCACAGAGCCAGTTATCTCCTCATAGAAGGCAATTAGGTTAGTCAGGCATGACTTGCCCTTGGTGAATCCACGCTGACTGTTCCTGATCACTTTCCTCTCCTCTAAGTGCTTCAGAATTGATTCCTTGAGGACCTGCTCCATGATTTTTCCAGGGACTGAGGTGAGGCTGACTGGCCTGTAGTTCCCCAGATCCTCCTTCTTCCCTTTTTAAAAGATGGGCACAACATTAGGCTTTTTCCAGTCATCCAGGACCTCCCCCGTTCGCCATGACTTTTCAAAGATAATGGCCAATGGCTCTGCAATCACATCCACCAACTCCTTTAACACCCTTGGATGCAGGGCATCCTGCCCCATGGACTTGTACTTGCCCAGCTTTTCTAAATAGTCCTTAACCATTTCTTTCTCCACAGAGGGCTGGTCACCTCCTCCCCATGCTGTGCTGCCCAGTGCAGCAGTCTGGGAGCTGACCCTGTTTGTGAAGACAGAGGGCAAAAAGTCATTGAGTACATTAGCTTTTTCCACATCCTCTGTCACTAGGTTGCCTCCCTCATTCAGTAAGGGGCCCACACTTTCCTTGACTTTCTTCTTGTTGCTAACATACCTGTTGAAACCCTTCTTGTTAGTCTTAACATCCCTTGCTAGCTCTACAGAAAAGGATAAATGGACACAAATCAGACATTAGGAATGGCAATATACAAAAACCTGTAGGAGAGCACTTCAACCTCCCTGACCACACTATAGCAGACCTTAAGGTGGCCATCCTGCAGCAAAAAAAACTTCAGGACCAGACTTCAAAGAGAAACTGCTGAGCTTCAGTTCATCTGCAAATTTGGCACCATCAGCTCAGGATTGAACAAAGACTGTGAATGGCTTGCCAATTACAAAACCAGTTTCTCCTCCCTTGGTTTTCACACCTCAAATGCTAGAACAGGGCCTCATCCTCCCTGATTGAACTGACCTCGTTATCTCTAGCTTGCTTGCTAGCATATATATACCTGCCCCTGGAAATTTCCACTACATGCATCCGACGAAGTGGGTATTCACCCAGGAAAGCTCATACTCCAAAACGTCTGTTAGTCTATAAGGTGCCACAGGATTCTTTGCTGCTCTTGCTAGCTGCAACTCCAAGTGTGATTTGGCCTTCCTGATTTCACTCCTGCATGCCTGAGCAATAGTTTTATACTCCTCACTGGTCATTTGTCCAATCTTCCACTTCTAGTAAGCTACTTTTTTGTGTTTAAGATCAGCAAGGATTTCGCTGTTAAGCCAAGTTGGTCACCTGCCATATTTACTATTCTTTCTACACATTGGGACGTTTTAAATCCAGTATCCAGAGTCATTTTCCCCACACCCCTCAATCCTGCCTCCCATCACCTGTCCCACCCCAGAGCTCTCACCCCACTCTTGTCTCCTCTCTTACAGCCTGGCTGCAGATCCTCCCCCGGCTGGTGTCGTCCAAGGGGACTGAGGGACCCAGTTCATCTCCTGGTCTGTGCAGGGGGGTCTGTGGGTGTCGTTGTTGGAAGTGGGGACTGGTTGGCTCAGGGGGGTGGGGAACAGGGCATGGGGCCTTTCCCCTCTAGCGGGCACCAGCTCCAATATGACCCCATGGGGGGGAATGGGTTGACTGCGGGGTGCTATCTCTTGTTCTCTCCCCCCATTTCTCGTGTCTTTCTCAAGCTGTCTGTTCTGACCACATCCCCTGAACTGCCTCCTTCTCTGGGACTCCCAGGTCATGGGGTGGGGTGGGATGGGGAGTTGGTGAGGGGGGCTGCAGCCTTCCCAGTAGAGCCAGGCCTGGGATGAGCAGACTTTCTCCTGGGGACACTGGGCACAGACAGACCCTGGGGGGTCTCTCCATTCCCCAGCCAGTGAACAGCTGGGGCCCTTGTTCTGGGGCAGCCATGCCAGGACTGTGGGCTGTGGCACTAACTGGGTGCTGGGCTGTCGCCACTGGACCTGACACCACCTGCAGGCCCTGAGTTCAAGGCCCATCCAGGAGGAAGGATCCCCTGGGAGCCAGATGCAGGGCTGGGGTGGAGAGCTGGGACACTGAGGGGAGATCTGGGGTAGGGTGACCAGATGTCCTGATTTTATAGGGACAGTCCCGATTTTTGGGTCTTTTTCTTATATAGGCGCCTATTACCGCCCTGTGCCAACTTTTCACATTTGCTGTCTGGTCACTCTAATCCAGGGTCACTCTGCCAACTGGGCCTGGGGTGTCTGCCTTGGATCTATCCTCTGCTCACACCCCCTCTGCGCTCATAGATCTAACCCCACATCCTGCCCCCCACCCCCCGCACACACAGTCCAGACTCCTCTGTGCCTGAGGAAACCTTACGGCCAACTCTGCGGCTGCACCCGCTGGGTCCCCGGTACCTCGCTGGATCCTCCGTCACCCTGACGTGCTCAGCCCCCTGTCATAAACCTAGTCCCAGATTTGGACCTTAGCGTCCAAATTATGGGGGTTAGCATGAAAATCTCCAAGCTTAGTTACCAGCTTGGACCTGGTAAAGCTGCCACCACCCAAAAAATTAGAGTGTTTTGGGGCACTCTGGTCCCCCCAAAAACCTTCCCTGGGGACCCCAAGACCCAAATCCCTTGAGTCTCACAACAAAGGGAAATAAACCTTTTCCCTTCCCCCCTCCAGGTGTTCCTGGAGAGATACACAGAAGCAAACTCCGTGAATCTAAACAGAGGGAGTCCACCCTCTCTATTTCCAGTCCTGGAAACACAAGCACTTCCCTCTTCACCCAGAGGGAATGCAAAGTCAGGCTAGTAAATCTAACACACACAGATTTCCCCCTGACTTCTTCCTCCCACCAATTCCCTGGTGAGCTGCAGACTCAATTCCCTGGAGTTCCCCACTAAAGAAAAACTCCAACAGGTCTTAAAAAGAAAGCTTTATATAAAAAGAAAGAAAAAGTACATAAAAATGGTCTCTCTGTATTAAGGTGACAAATACAGTGTCATTTGCTTAAAAGAATATTGAATAAACAGCCTTATTCAAAAACAAATACAATTCAGAGCACTCCAGCAACTATAGACATGTAAATATAAAAGAAAAAACCAATAACCCCTATTGTTTTTATGATCTCTGTACTCACAACTTGGAAACAGAAGATTAGAAAGCAGGAAATAGAAACCCGCTCATAGCCGAGAGAGTGCAGGCAGAAAACCAAGAACAAAGGACTCACACACAAAAAACCCTCCACCCAGATTTGAAAAAGTCTTGTTTCCTGATTGGTCCTCTGGTCAGGTGCTTCAGGTTACTTTTTTTCCAGGTGAAAGACACATTGACCCTTAGCTATCTTTTTATGACACCCCCCTGCAGGCCGGGCAGCTGGGATTCTGGTTCTTCCACGGTATATTGTCCGTGCACATTCTAGGGGCCACCCCCCAGGCCTCCCACAGCTACCAGATCCCCCAGCTCAGCCTGGAGCACACCGGCACCTACACCTGCAAGTACTGGGTAGAGCAGGATGGCCAGGAAAGCCCATCTCCCGTGAGCCACCCTGTCTCCATCACACTGATCAGTGATCAAGGCCGGTTCCAGGCACCAGCAAAACAAGCAGGTGCTTGGGGCAGCACATTTGCAGGGGGTGGCATTCCAGCCATCCTTTTTTGTTTTAAACTTTCTCCCCTCTCACAACCCTGCAGAAGCAGAGCCACGGAACAGCTGGGGATCCGGCATGGGAATTGAGAACCCACAGGCCCCTGGGAGCTGTAGTTCCTTGCCTAGCTCCCTGCCTACAGAGCCAGCCTTGGAGCAGGGAAAGAACTACATTTCCCAGCATTCCCTTGGCCACTATCAACAGCAAAGGGAGGGGGAGGGAGTGAGGTAGCTGAGCCATGCTGCGAGTGGAAAGGGGTGGCACTGGGAATGGGGAACAAGTGTGCCCAAGGAGTAGAAAGTTTTGCCCCCGATATCCCCTTCAGAAGACTTCCCCAGACTGGATTAGGGATACTGGAGTGACACCTTGCAGCCCCCAAAGAAGGAATTGGGGGGACTAAATGGGCAGTGCCCCTCTCTATCTGAAGCCTAGCAAGGGAGGTACGTGGATCCCACTAGAATTTAAAATGGAAAGTAAGGGAGGGGAGACTCTGTTAGGGGACTTCGGCATCTTTAGATACAGTACCAGGCAAATAGGAGGATTTCCACTTCTGAGCCATGGAAACAGAAATTGACTTTTCCTTTCCAGATATGGCTAATATTCAGAAAGGGAATCTAGCACCTGCCTTCCAGATTTGAACACCTCAAAATTCAGGAGTGCTCAGGCTCAGTTTGGGCAGCTGTTACTTCATTTCTCCCAAATCAAATATACTGATCCACTGTAACTTGCTGTAGAAAAAGTAGGATAAAATTGAGCAAGAAATGCTTCCCAGTGGTTATTAGGACTGGGATTGCTATTTTCAACAGCCAATGCCTTTTGTTTGTTTGTTTGTTTGTTTGTTTGTTTGTTTGTTTGTTTGTTTGTTTGTTTGTTTGTTTGTTTGTTTAAAAGGAAGACAGTGATATTGCATTGGCAAATTCCCCATAGAAAGACAGAGTGGAACAAAAGAATAATAAAGGCACCTCAACTTTTCCTCATTTCTGGAGGACAGTCTTATAATATGCATCCAGAGATCCTCCAATCACACACGCTGAAAACTGTTCCACTTTACTGCAGTTCTGTAACCATATGGGAACCGGTCCTGTCTGTGTTCTGTGCACATCCAAAATTCCTGCTGAATGACCTGCCCTGGGAGCAAGTTACCAGTGACGCAGGGCTGGGGTAGCAGGAGGGTGCAGGTTGCGCAGGAGAGCCCAGGGCTGGGGCAGCAGGGGAGTGCAGGTGGGGGGAGATCCCAGGGCTGGTGTGGGGGGCAGCCAAAAATTTTTTTGCTAAAAACCTAGAACCAGCCCTGCCGGTGACACCCCCTTCTCCTGGCATGTGGGGCGAGGGGGCTGGAAGGTCTCTGCTGGGGTCTATCATGCCCACAAGCACCAACTGGTGCTCTAGATAAATATCAGGGCTGCAGATGACAGACACCCCCAAAACCCACCAATACCCTCCCTTCTGCTCCAGCCCCCAGTGATAGCAGGCGGTACTGCAACCACCCAGCCTCACCAGGATCCCCCCAGTGGCAGCAGGCGGTACTGCAGCCCCCAGCCACAGTGGGATGTCGGGGATGGTGAGGGATGATCGGTTCTGTGGATTACCTGCCGTGTGCTGTTTCCCAGTCTGGGGGGAGCGCAGCAGGCAAGGGGATGTAGCTGGTTTTATCACTGTTTTCAGGATCTCACCAGCCCCTTTTTCCCTCCCTCAACTGTCTCCCCCTCTGCCTCTGTTCCAGGTCCCCTGCTGCCCCCCACACTCTCTCTGGGCTCCCAGTACCCTGTTTATTACCAAGGGGAGCAGGTTAATCTCAGCTGCTCAGCTCCCCATGGCGAGGCAGTGACAGGATACAGATTCTACAGGGGAAGAGGGGACCAGACCCCAGAGGAGCTCCCATCTCCCAGCAGGGCAGCCTGGCTGGAGCTCAGAGCTGAGACAGGGAATCAGGGACCCTACACCTGCCAGTACTGGAGAAAGGAGTCTGGGCAGGAGATCCCATCCGCTGAAAGTAACAAGGTCTATATAACCGTGCAAGGTGAGTGCCCTCTGGCCGAGTATAAAAAGGGCTGTTTGTTACCCTCGCCCAGGGCAGACAGGGCTGGGGGGCCAATCCAAGGGGAGGGAAGAGAGGAGGCCAGACCTGCTCAGCAAGGCTGATCTGTATCATGGTCGGGCCCAGTGATTATCCCAGCAGGTGCCTCACGCCGAATCTTAGACCTGGGAACCAGGGTCTGGGCCCCACAGTCTGGGCTCCACAGCCTGCCCCAGTGATGCCCAGGTTCTGAGGTCTCCCCTACAATTCACTTCTGAGCAGCATTCAGCTCCCACCAGCTATTGCTCTCCGCCAGCACCCAGCACTGCATCCTGCTACCCCCCAGCGTGGCTGGTGCTCGGAGCCCAGTGGGATGCTGTCCCCCAAGTGCAGCGATTGAGTGCTGGTGTCGGGGGCGCAGGCCGGGTGTGAAGGGGTTTATGGGACGGTTGCTTGGAGACACAGGGGGTGAGGGGCCAGACTCAATGTGGGGGCCACTGGCTCTTCAGCCAGGTATTTCTCATTCCGAACTCTCCCTCATTTCCCCTCCCTCTGTGATCTCCTCTCTCCTCATCCCAGCCCCCCCGGCAGCCCCCACACTCTCCCTGCACCCCGCACACCCACTCTATCTCCCAGGGGAGCGTGTGACCCTCAGGTGCTCAGCTCCAGGTGGCGACAAGCTCCAGGGATACAGGTTCTATGAGGAACAGGAGGGGTTGATCCATGATGAGGTCCCTGCCCCAGCTGGGGGCGCCAGGCTGGAGATCGTGGCCAAGATGGGGAAAGCCGGGGTGTATACGTGTGCATACTGGATTCCGCGATCCGGGCGACATATCCCGTCAGAGAGAAGCCAGCCAGTGTCTCTTTCAGTGCAAGGTGAGGCCTCTTTCCCTGGGGGAATGCAATGGGATATGGGGGGGTATCCTCTCCCCTGGAGTCTCTCCCCACCTCTCTAGCCCTGGATCCCCTCATTCCCTGCAAACCTCACCCCCAACCCCATCCATCTGCCTGACTTCCTCTGCCCGCCATATGCATGGCAAGCCATCCCCCTTGCCCCACGGCAGCAGGTAGTCCAGCTCCCTGCAGTGCTAAACCCTCCTTGCCCCCACCCTCAAGCAGGAGCCACATTCTCCGCTGGACCCTCTTTGTGCTCCCCATCCTGACGGGAGTGCTGCCTAGTGATTAGAGCCCCAGGCTGGGGCTTGGCAGACCTGGGATCTGCTCCACAGTCAGCTGCATCACACACCCACATAGAATCGGGACAACGCCTCAATCTTCTAGGTACAGCATTGAGAGCTCTGTGGCTGAATGCTGAGAGTGAGGGATTGTTCCTCTCTCTTTCAGCTCCCCCGGAAGCTCCATCCCTCTTCCTGAGCCCCCCACACCCTGTGTACCTCCCCGGGGAGTCTGTCACACTCACGTGCTCCCCTCCACGGGGGGCGCCGGTGGCTGCCGAATTCCAGTTCTCCAGGGATGGGGGACAGAAGATCTCATCCAGGAGCAGGGATGTCCACGCCCTGAGCATCACGGGGCCAGAGGACTCTGGCTCATACACCTGTGTGTACTGGATACACCCATTCGGGCGGAAGATCCAGTCCCCGGGCAGTCGCCCCGTCTCCATCGCTGTCACAGGTGAGCTCCATGTGCCACCTCCGACTCCTGGGACATGTGTTATGGGGAGATCCCCTCTCCAGCAGGACGCCAGTTCCTACAGCTCCTGGGGGGGATATTGACCCCTGGGGAGCCCCAGTGATCCAAAACTGAGCCATGTTGGGAGATGCTGTCCCCATTGGGGTCTCCGGGGGCTGTGCTGCACTTCACAGGCTGGGGTGGGAGCTCTGGGCCATAAGCCACAGATCGAAAGCCAGAAGGCCCCCACACACACACCTATCTGCACAGGGAGCTCCCTAAACTAGTACCTAGGGGACTAGAGCAGATCCCCTCAGAACCCCACCCGGCTGGATTGAAACATGGCCAGGGATGGAGAAGCCCCCACGCCCCTCAGTCAATCTCCGCCCCTAAAACCCTGCACCTTGGTTCCATCCTGAACTCGTCCCCCTTCAATCTCTGTTCCAGCCCCGCCGCCAGCCCCCAGGCTCTCGCTGGACACCCCGAACACCGTGTATCTCGCAGGGGAACGGCTCAACCTCAGCTGCTCGGCTCCCGGGGCCCAGGAAGTGACAGGCTACAGATTCTACAAGCGACCACCGGAGCAGAGCTCCGAAGAGCTGCCGTCACCCCAGAGGGGACCCCGGCTGGAGATCCTGGCTGCGGTGGGGGACGAAGCATCATACACCTGCCAGTACTGGAGCAGGGAGTTTGGACGAGAGCTCCCCTCGGGGCTCAGCCAGCCCATCGCCATACGTGTGACGGGTGAGTCTCTCCTGCTCGGTGCCATCAGGAAGAGCGGGTGGTACCCAGGGGCTGTATGGGTTCCCCCTCGTGAGCTCTTCATCCGTCCTTCCAGCAGGCTGTGGCTCATCCCCAAAAATCAGTGGTGGGGCTTTAGCACCAAAGACCCCCCCGAGCCACAGCCCTTCCTTCTCCCTCCCCCCACCCCGACGTGACAGGCACCCCCCTCTCACAAGCACCCCCTGTGGTTGTTCTGGGCCATTTCAGTTCTGGTAACCCCTGTAGGTGGTTCTCAGGAGGTTTTTCAGCGATTCAGCCCTCTGACCGTCATGCACACGGTCTGTACCAGAACAGACCCCTTCCGGGGTACACCGTCCACCAGGGCCTGTCTCAGGACCCCTTTGGCGCGGTCTCTCTAGCCCTCCCTGGGCTCAGTCTTTAAGTAGTCCCAGCCCTGCTATGGGGCTGTATCCCCAGGGCTTCCTCCATGGAGACACTATCTTTCTGCAGCCCTTCCCAGGCTCATTCCCCACTCAGTCCACAGGCAGCCAGGAGCTCCACTCCCTCCCTCCCTCTGTCACTTGCTCTCCCCCACTCACTCACTTTCGCCAGGCTGGAGTGGGAGTTGGGGTCCGGGAGGGGGAGGAATGACTCCGGCTGGGAGTGTGGGCTCTGGGGTGGGCCCAGGGATGAATGGTTTGGGGTGCAGGAGGGCGCTCAGGGCTGGGGTTTGGGGTCCCAGCGACGCATATTGCAGCTGCCAGTTAATGGCCACCAGGTCCCTGCAGGACCTAGGCATATGGGCAGACAGGGAGGCTCCACGTGCTGCTGCACACCTACAGGCGTCACCCTCACAACTCCCATTGGTTGTGGTTCCCAGCCAATGGGAGCTGCAGAGCCAGCATTTGGGGCAGTGGCAGAACATGAATCCTCCCTGGGGCCACAAGGCCCTGGCAGCCGCTTCCAGGAGCCGTGCAGAACCAGGGCAGGTAGGGAGCCTGCCTTAGACCTGGACCTCCGCTGCGCCATCAACCGGACTTTTAACCGCCCAGTCGGCAGTGCAGACTGGAGCTACTGGGGTCCCTTTTCAACCGGGCTTTCTGGCCAAAAACAGGACACCTGGCAACCCTGGCTTCTTAATTGCTGCCAGCAAATGCCTTGGTCCTGCTGCTCTTCCACCCGGGCACACACACCTGTCTTCTCCAGTGCCAAGCAGCAACTACCTGCTGCGGTGTCCTGCAGCTCCTTTTATACGGCCCTCCTGGCCCCTCCTTGGCCGTTCCTGCAGCTCCTCCGATTGGTTCCTTCCTCGCAATCACTCTAGGCCACTTGGAGGACCTCTCCACTGCTCCTTTCCCAGGATGACTGTGGTGGAGCCCTGAGGTCTCAGCAGGGGATCTTTGGGCTTGGTCCACCCACCCCCCTCCTCCTCCTGCGGGAACAAAACTCTGGACGCCCATCAGAAGTGGGGAGTGATAGAAACAGGGGAAATTTCACCCCCAAGCCCCAGGTCCTGCCGTGGGGACTAACCTGGAGAACTGCTGCTCTGAGCCAGGGCCTGTGTGCTGGGAATGAGGGAGGAGAAGAAAGACCTGGGGGTGTCGGTCGATGCAGGAGGAAGAGGGGCCGTAACCAGGAGAAAGGCCGATGCCACCCTTGGCTGGCACAGCCGAGGTGGCTGCTGTGGAGAGGATGGGTTTAATGCCCATGGTGAAAGCGCTGGGCAGAGCTCAGCTGGAAGCCGGGTGCCATCCTGGGCAGCCCCGTCCCCGATGGAGGAACCCCGGCTGGAGCAGGAGCCGAGGAGGACTGGTGGGACTCTGGGGGGAAGGGGATCCAGTCCTAACGAGGGATCCTGGTCCAGTCTGAATGCAGGTCTTGCCCTGCTGTCATAGCCCCGATCCCCAGGCCAGCTGCAGTCTCCCCCTCCCACCCCTCAGGCTGCCCCGGCCGTGACATCACGGCCCCCCTCCCCCCAAGTGCCATGAGACCTCCGCACCGTCCCCCTCTGACCTCAGCCCTCCCCAGGCTGCCCCATGATGGACCCATGCCAGGCAACAGGAAGCGCTGGTGCAATGTGGTGCCCAGGCAGTGGGGCTCAACCCTGGGGTCTGAATCCACCGGCTCCTACAGCCTGCCCCATGGCGGGTGGTGCTGATCATAGGAATGCACTCAGCTCTGCGTGTGGCTGGGCATGGCTCGGGGGGACGAGGGCAGCCTGGTGGGGTGGGCTCTCACTAGTGATCTAACCAGGTGTAGCTGTGTCACACTAGCTCTGGCGCTGCCCCGCCCCAGGGATCTGAGCTGCAGAGGGTGAATGAGGGGGGTTTGGGGGCACAGACTCAGTGGGGAGCAGGTCCCCATCTCTGGGCTCACTGGCTATGAGCTGCAGGGTCTCATCCGAGCTCTCTCTTTCCCTCTCCCCCTCCCCATTCTCTCCATCTGCAACAGAGCTGCCCTCTGCCCCCCAGCTCGCTCTGGCTCCCCCACACCCTGTGTACGTCCTAGGGGAGTGGGTGACCCTCAGGTGCTCGGCTCCCCAGGGCGAGGGGGTGACCAGATACAGATTCTACAGGCAACGAAGGGGGCTGATCGCTGACGGGGTCCCTGAGCCGGCTGGAGGTGCCCAGCTGGAGCTCAGAGCTGAGATGGGGATGGCCGGGCTGTACGTCTGTGCGTACTGGACACTGCGTGCCGGGCGAGAGGTGCCATCTGGGGAGAGCCGGCCCATCTCCGTGTCTGTGATAGGTGAGCTCAGTCTGGTCTCTGGCACCCCTCCCTCTGTGCCCCGGCACCCCATCCCCCTGCACTCCATCCTCCTGCGCCCCGGCACCCCGTCCCTCTGCACCCCTGCACCCTGTCCCCTTGTCTCCCATACTGCAGCTCCTGTCACCCCTGCACCCTGTCCCCTCATCCCCTGCAAGCCATCCCTCTTTTTCCCACGCCCCAACTCCTGTTGTCCCTGCACCCTGTTGCCCTGCACCCCCTGCATCCCTGTCCCCTGGCTCCTCTGCACCCCTTTACCCCATTCCCTTGCATCCCTGCACCTGTTGCCCTGTGACCTCTGTGTCCCTGCACCCTGTCCCTGGTTCCCCTGCACCCCAGCACACCGAACCCCAGAGCAGCTGGGGTGAACCTTTCCCCAGCTGAGCTCCACGAAGCCCCAGAGTAGGCCAGGTCTGGGCGGAAGGTGACCCATTGGGCTCCCAGGGGCTGGCCAAGCTCAGCAGGAAGCCTGACTCCAGTTCTGGGCACCCGTGTTGGGAGACGCCAGATCCCGGCAGGAGCTGGGACAGGGAAGGGCTGGGGGGGTGCCCAGAGGCACGGAGAGCTGGTCCCACCAGAGGGGACTGGGGGGGCTGGGCTGGTTCACCCCAATCGCCGGCCGAGCGGGGTCTGATGGTGCCGTAACCACAGTGGGGGCAGGGAGAGGAGCTGAGCGAAAGCGGCCAAAGGAGGCAAGAGAACAAAGGGGCCTGGCCGGGCTGGGCTCGCTGGTGGCTGGCCGGGGGAGGTTTCTGACCATCAGGGGTCTGACACCCTTGACCAACCTCAGGCAGGAGCTAGGGGACAAAGTCCCGCTGTCCCCAGCTCCCCCCTGGGCTACTCGGAGACCGTCTATGGCAGAAGGCTGAGAGAGAGTCACATTTTCCCCCCAGATCCCCCCAGGAAGCCCTCAGTGTCCCTGTCTCCAGACTATCCGGCCTACGTGGCTGGAGACAGGGTGGAAATTAACTGCTCGGCTCCCCCTGGTGCCCTCCCGGTGCAGTACGGGCTCTACGAGGGCAGGGAGCCGCTGGGACCCCTGCCGGGAAACGCTGGGAATTGGTGGATGGATCTTCAAGCCAATGGCGCCAGAAACGCCACCCGGTCCTTCTCCTGCACCTACATAGAGCTGATCCAGGGGAGGGAAGTGCCCTCCTGTGCCAGCGACGCCGTCTCCGTCTCCGTGTTTCCAGCACCGGCCGCCCCGTCCCTGCTGCTCATCCCGCCCCTCCCGCTCTACGTGACGGGGGAGACAGTGACAGCCCAGTGCATCGTCCCTGCTGGGCTCTATGTCCCGCGGGCCCACTGGGTGCTGAGAGACGGGGAGGCACTTCGAGAGCAGCCAGAGCCCCAGCTCCCCCTGAACGTCTCCCGCAGGGACAGCGGGACCTACCGGTGTGGGTACAGCACAGAGCTCCATGGGCGCCACCTCCGCTCACCCCCCAGCGACCCGCTGCCACTGAGCGTGACTGGTACGGACACCCACACCCCCGTTCTACATTGTAGACAGTTCTCCCCCGCCCCTGCTGTCTCACTACCCATTATACAATACAGCCGCCCCTCCCTGCCCCCACCCTCTGCTGCCCCCTAGTGCCCATTATACAGTACAGCCGCCCCTTCCCCACCCCCACCCTCTGCTGCCCCCTAGTGCCCATTATACAGTACAGCCGCCCCTTCCCCGCCCACCCTCTGCTGCCCCCTAGTGCCCATTATACAGTACAGCCGCCCCTTTCCCGCCCCCACCCTCTGCTGCCCCCTAGTGCCCATTATACAGTGTAGCCGCCCCTTCCCCACCCCACCCTCTGCTGCCCCCTAGTGCCCATTATACAGTACAGCCGCCCCTTCCCCGCCCCACCCTGTGCTGCCCCCTAGTGCCCATTATACAGTATAGCAGCCCCTTCCCCACCCCACCCTCTGCTGCCCCCTAGTGCCCATTATACAGTACCAGCCGCCCCTTCCCCACCCCCACCCTCTGCTGCCCCCTAGTGCCCATTATACAGTACAGCCGCCCCTTCCCCACACTCAGCATTGTGGTTCCTCTGTTGAGATCTGCCCATGTCCTGCTCCCCTCAGATCCCCCTCCCCAGCCAGCGCTGAGCGTGGATCTCCCATCCCGAGTGGTGAGTGAAGGGCTCCCCCTGCTCATCACCTGCATGGCCCCCGGGGACGCCAGCGAGAGAAGGTTTCACTTCTACAAGGATGGAGCTGAGCTCCCCCCTGGGGACACAGGGTCTGAGATCAGCACCACAGAGCCCAGCACCGGCTTTATGAACTTCTCTGTGCTCAGCATCCTGCGAGCCGGTCCCAGCAACACCGGGGAATTCAGCTGCGAGTACGAGGTGAACATGAGCGGCAGGTGGATCCCATCCCCCAGGAGCCAGGCTGTGAACGTCACTGTGACAGGTGAGGCCTGTAATCGCACCCCGCAATAACCCCAGCACCCCAACCCCTGCTACCCCTGGGGAGACCCTGGAACCAAGACACAGCATGTGTTGGGGGGGTGACAGAACCGCATGCGGCTCCAAAGGTGCAGTACCTGAGCCTGACACAAGGTGGCAGCATTTCACTATGGGTGGTACCAAGAGCATCTGGCAGGCAAAAAAAATCCCTCCTTAAAGGGGAGGGCCCAGATTGTCCCCTCCCTAGCAGGGGTGTGGAGCAGTTAGTGGGTCCCCAGACGCTGCCCCCTCCCTTGTTCCTGGCTGTTAACTCATCCCCTCCTTTTCCCAGCCTGGTCTCTGCCCATCCCCCTGGTGGCTGGGTGCAGTGGGGCTGCCACGGCTCTGGCTCTGCTGCTGCTGCTCATCCCCCTCTGCAGGAAGAAGGCGGCAGGTGCGTGAGGCTTAGGATGGGGAATGGGACCCAGGCGTCCGGGACGGCAGCACAGGGCATTCACCCCTAGGGGGCACCGCAGCTCTCAGTGCCTGTGGGGAATGGGACCCAGGCGTCCAGGACAGGAGTGTTCTCACCTTGGGGCGCCTTCAGCGCTCTCAGCCCGCACAAGGAATGACATGGGCTAGCAAGAGACTGTGGGTAACTGGCTACAGCAGGACAGCCATGCAAGGGATCATGGGTAGTTGGGTACCACAGGACTCTGGTGCAAAGGACTGTGGGTAACTGGCTACAGCAGGACAGCCATGCAAGGGATCATGGGTAGTTGGGTACCACAGGACTCTGGTGCAAAGAACTGCGGGTAACTAGCTACAGCAGGACAGCCATGCAAGGGATCATGGGTAGTTGGGTACCACAGGACTCTGGTGCAAAGGACTGCGGGGGTAACTTGGCAAAGCAGACTCCTGATACAGAGGATTGTGAGTGATTTGCCTCTGGGGGGAGGGAATACCAGGACTGGGCTGAGACCCAGTCAGCTTCGGGTAGGGGGCAGGATAGGGGATGGGACCCAGGCATCCAAGAAACAACACAGTCACCTCATCCCTGGGGGAGCCGTTTAGGTCCCAGACTCGGGGCTCGACAAACTGGGAGGGGGGATGGGACCCAGGCATCTGGGATGGCAGAGTGCTCCATCCTTAGGGGGCACCACAGCAGGGGAGAGACGGGGACAAGAGACTTTGTGGATTCTCGCTTTAATTCAATCTCTTTCCCTTCCTTCCCCAGCTAGCCGCCAGCTCTCCACGTAAGTTGCTCCGCGTCCCCAGGCCTCTCCGTGGGGCCAGGAGCTGTTTGTTCATGCCTGGGAGGCCAGATCTGTTCCAACGGGTCCCTCGATCCCCTGGGGATAGAACCCCAGGAGTCCTTGCTCCTGATTGTGACACCACCTCCCCCAGCGCACCCCATAGGGCAAAATTCTCTGATTCCCCCCCTTCTATCCTCCTGCACCTCACATCCCACTGGTGATCACATTGGGAATTGCAGCCACCATCACCTGGGCCCTCCTAATCCCAGCAGAGCCCCCACCACCAGTCATGGGAGGCAAGTTTGTAGAAATTTTGGTAGTGCCCAGAACCCGCCCCCCCCAACTACGCCTCCACCTGCCTAAGGCTCTGGGCAGGGTTTCAGGGGGGAGGTGTGAGGTGCAGGTCCTGGGCTGGAGATTAGGGTGCAGGAGGGGTGCAGGCTTTGGGAAGGAGTTTGGGTGCTCGGTGCAGGCTTCGGGCTGGGGCACAGGGTGGGTGTGCAGGAGGGGGTGAGGGCTGCAGGCTTTGGGATAGAGTTTGGGGGCAGGCTCTGGGTTGGTTGTGGGAGTGTAGGAAGGTGTGAGGGGTGCAGGCTCTGGGAGGGAGTTTGGGTGCTGGGTGCAGGCTCTGGGCTCGGGCAGGGGGTGGGTGTGCAGGAGGGAGAAGGGGTGCAGGCTTTGGGACAGAGTTTGGGTGCATGTTCAGCTGGGGGTGTGTAGGAACGGGGAGGTGGTGCATGCTGGGGCAGAGGATCAGGCTGCAGGGGAATGAGGGTACGGGCTGAGGATGAGGGGTTCATGATGCGGGGGGGCTCAGAGCTGGGGCAGAGGATTAGGATGCAGGGGGATTAGGGCTCTATCTGGGGATGAGGATCAGGGTGCAGGGGGATGAGAGCTCTGGCTGGGGATGAGGATCAGGGAGCGAGGGGGTGAGGGCTCTAGCTGGAGATGAGGATCAGGGTGCAGGGGGATGAGGACTCTGGCTGGGGATGAGGATCAGAGTGCAGGGGCATGAGGGGTCTGGCTGGGATGAGGATTAGGGTGCAGGGGGATGAGGGCTCAGGCTGGGGATGAGGATTAGGGTGCGGGGGGATGAGGGCTGTGGCTGGGATGAGGATCAGGGTGAAGGGGGATCTGGGCTCTGGCTGGGGATGAGGATCAGGGTGCAGGGGGATGAGGGCTCTGGCTGGGGATGAGGATCAGGGTGCAGGGGGATGAGGGATCTTGCTGGGATGAGGATCAGGGTGAAGGGGGATCTGGGCTCTGGCTGGGGATGAGGATCAGGGTGCAGGGGGATGAGGGCTCTGGCTGGGGATGAGGATCAGGGTGCAGGGGGATGAGGGCTCTGGCTGGGGATGAGGATCAGGGTGGGGGGGATGAGGGCTCTGGCTGGGGATGAGGATCAGGGTGCAGAGGGATGAGGGCTCTGGCTGGGGGAAGAGGATCAGGGTGCAGGGGGATGAGGGCTCTGGCTGCGGATGAGGATCAGAGTGCAGGGGGATGAGGGCTCTGGCTGGGATGAGGATTAGGGTGCAGGGGGATAAGGGCTCAGGCTGGGGATGAGGATTAGGGTGTGGGGGGATGAGGGCTCTGGCTGGGATGAGGATCAGGGTGAAGGGGGATCTGGGCTCTGGCTGGGGATGAGGATTAGGGTGCAGGGGGATGAGGGCTCTGGATGCGGATGAGGATCAGGGTGCAGGGAGATGAGGGCTCTGGCTGGGGATGAGGATCAGGGTGCGGGGCGATGAGGGCTCTGGCTGGGGATGAGGATCAGGGTGCGGGGAGATGAGCGCTCTGGCTGGGGCAGAGGATCAAGGTGCAGAGGGATGAGAGCTCTGGATGGGGCAGAGGATCAGAGTGCAGGGGGATGAAGGCTCTGGCTGGGGATGAGGATCAGGGTGCAGAGGGATGAGGGCTCTGGCTGCGGATGAGGATTACGGTGCAGGGGGATGATGGCTGTGGCTGGGGATGAGGATTAGGATGCAAGGGGATGAGGGCTCTGCCTGGGGATGAGGATTAGGTTGCAGGGGGTTGAGGGCTCTGGCTGGGGATGAGGATTAGGGTGCAGGGGGATAACGGCTCTGACTGGGGCAGAGGATTAGGGTGCCGGGGGATGAGGGCTCTGCCTGGGGATGAGGATCAGGGTGTAGGGGGATTAGGGCTCTATCTGGGGATGAGGATCAGGGTGCAGGGGGATGAGGGCTCTCGCTGGGATGAGGATCAGGGTGCAGGGGGATGAGGGCTCTGGCTGGGGCAGAGGATCAGGGTGCGGGGGGATGAGGGCTCTGGCTGGGGATGAGGATCAGGGAGCAGGGGGATGAGGGCTCTGGCTGGGGATGAGGATCAGGGTGCAGGGGGATTAGGGCTCTAGCTGGGGATGAGGATCAGGGTGCAGGGGGATGAGGGCTCTGGCTGGGGATGAGGATTAGGGTGCAGGGGGATGAGGGCTCTAGCGGGGGATGAGGATCAGGGTGCAGGGGGATGAGGGCTCTAGCTGGGGATGAGGATTAGAGTGCAGGGGGATGAGGGCTCTGCCTGGAGATGAGGATCAGGGTGCAGGGGGATGAGGGCTCTGCCTGGAGATGAGGATCAGGGTGCAGGGGGATGAGGGCTCTATCTGGGGATGAGGATCAGGGTGCAGGGGGATGAGGGCTCTGGCTGGGGATGAGGATCAGGGTGCAGGGGGATGAGGGCTCTGGCTGGGGCAGAGGATCAGGGTGCGGGGGGATGAGAGCTCTGGCTGGGGATGAGGATCAGAGTGCAGAGGGATTAGGGCTCTAGCTGGGGATGAGGATCAGGGTGCAGGGGGATGAGGGCTCTGGCTGGGGATGAGGATTAGGGTGCAGGGGGATTAGGGCTCTAGCGGGGGATGAGGATCAGGGTGCAGGGGGATGAGGGCTCTAGCTGGGGATGAGGATCAGGGTGCAGGGGGATGAGGGCTGTGGCTGGGGATGAGGATTAGGGTGCAGGGGGATTAGGGCTCTAGCTGGGGATGAGGATCAGGGTGCAGGGGGATGAGGGCTCTGGCTGGGGATGAGGATTAGGGTGCAGGGGGATTAGGGCTCTAGCGGGGGATGAGGATCAGGGTGCAGGGGGATGAGGGCTCTGGCTGGGGATGAGGATTAGGGTGCAGGGGGATGAGGGCTCTGGCTGGGGCGGAGGATTAGGGTGCAGGGGGATGAGGGCTCTGCCTGGAGATGAGGATCAGGGTGCAGGGGGATGAAGGCTCTGGCTGGGGCAGAGGATTAGGGTGCAGGAGGATGAGGGCTCTTGCTGGGGATGAGGATCAGGGTGCAGGGGGATTAGGGCTCTGGCTGGGGATGAGGATCAGGGTGCAGGGGGGTGAGGGCTCTGGCTGGGGATGAGGATCAGGGAGCAGGAGGATGAGGGCTCTGGCTGGGGATGAGGATCAGGGTGCAGGGGGATGAGGGCTTTGGCTGGGGATGAGGATCAGGGTGCAGGGGGATAAGGGCTGTGGCTGGGGATGAGGATCAGGGTGCAAGGGGATGAGGGCTCTGGCTGGGATGAGGATCAGGGTGCAGGGGGATGAGAGCTCTGGCTGGGGATGAGGATCAGGGTGCAGGGGGATGAAGGCTCTGGCTGGGGCTGAGGATCAGGGTGCAGGGGGATGAGGGCTCTGGCTGGGGCTGAGGATCAGGGTGCAGGGGGGTGAGGGTTCTGGCTGGGGATGAGGATCAGGGTGCAGGGGGATGAGGGCCCTGGCTGGGATGAGGATTAGGGTGCAGGGGGATGAGGGCTCTCGCTGGGGATGAGGATTAGGGTGCAGGGGGATGAGGGCTCTGGCTGGGGCTGAGGATCAGGGTGCAGGGGGGTGAGAGCTCTGGCTGGGGATGAGGATTAGGGTGCAGGGGGATGAGGGCTCTCGCTGGGGATGAGGATCAGGGTGCAGGGGGATGAGGGCTCTGGCTGGGGCTGAGGATCAGGGTGCAGGGGGGTGAGGGCTCTGGCTGGGGATGAGGATTAGGGTGCAGGGGGATGAGGGCTCTCGCTGGGATGAGGATCAGGGTGCTGGGGGATGAGGGCTCTGGCTGGGGCAGAGGATTAGGGTGCAAGGGGATGAGGGCTCTGCCTGGGGATGAGGATTAGGGTGCAGGGGGTTGAGGGCTCTGGCTGGGGATGAGGATTAGGGTGCAGGGGGATAACGGCTCTGACTGGGGCAGAGGATTAGGGTGCCGGGGGATGAGGGCTGTGCCTGGGGATGAGGATCAGGGTGCAGGGGGATTAGGGCTCTATCTGGGGATGAGGATCAGGGTGCAGGGGGAGGAGGGCTCTCGCTGGGATGAGGATCAGGGTGCAGGGGGATGAAGGCTCTGGCTGGGGCAGAGGATCAGGATGCGGGGGGATGAGAGCTCTGGCTGGGGATGAGGATCAGAGTGCAGAGGGATGAGGGCTCTGGCTGGGATGAGGATCAGGGTGCAGGGGGATTAGGGCTCTAGCTGGGGATGAGGATCAGGGTGCAGGGGGATGAGGGCTCTGGCTGGGGATGAGGATTAGGGTGCAGGGGGATGAGGGCTCTAGCGGGGGATGAGGATCAGGGTGCAGGGGGATGAGGGCTCTGGCTGGGGATGAGGATTAGGGTGCAGGGGGATGAGGGCTCTGGCTGGGGCGGAGGATTAGGGTGCAGGGGGATGAGGTCTCTGCCTGGAGATGAGGATCAGGATGCAGGGGAATGAGGGCTCTGGCTGGGGCAGAGGATTAGGGTGCAGGAGGATGAGGGCTCTTGCTGGGGATGAGGATCAGGGTGCAGGGGGATTAGGGCTCTGGCTGAGATGAGGATCAGGGTGCAGGGGGATGAGGGCCCTGGCTGGGGATGAAAATCAAGGTGCAGGGGGATGAGGGCCCTGGCTGGGATGAGAATTAGAGTGCAGGGGGATGAGGGCTTTCGCTGGGGATGAGGATTAGGGTGCAGGGGGATGAAGGCTCTGTCTGGAGCAGAGGATTAGGGTGCAAGGGATGAGGGCTGTGGCTGGGGATGAGGATTAGGGTGCAGGGGGATGAGGGCTCTGGCTGGGGATGAGGATTAGAGTGTAGGGGAATGAGGGCTCTGGCTGGGGATTAGGATCAGGGTGCAGGGGGATGAGGGCTCTGTCTGGGGATTAGGATTAGGGTGCAGGAGGATGAGGGCACAGGCTGGGACTGAGGATTAGGGTGCTGGGGGATGAGGGCTCTGGCTGGAGATGAGGATCAGGGTGCAGGGAGATGAGGGCTCTGGCTGGCATGAGGATCAGGGTGCATGGGGATAAGGGTTCTTGCTGGGGATGAGGATCAGGGTGCAGGGGGATGAGAGCTCTGGCTGTGGATGAGGATCAGGGTGCAGGGGGATGAGGGCTCTGTCTCGGGATGAGGATTAGGGTGCAGGGGGATGAGGGCTCTGGCTGGGGATGAGGATCAGAGTGCGGCGGGATGAGGGCTCTGGCTGGGGATGAGGATCAGGGTGCGGCGGGATGAGGGCTCTGGCTGGGGCTGAGGATCAGGGTACAGGGGGATGTGGGCTCTGGCTGGGGATGAGGATCAGGGTGCAGGGGGATGAGGGCTCTGGCTGGGGATGAGGATCAGAGTACAGGAGGATGACGGCTCTGGCTGCGGATGAGGATCAGGGTGCGGGGGGATGAGGGCTCTGGCTGGAGATGAGGATCAGGGTGCGGGGGGATGAAGGCTCTGGCTGGGATGAGGATCAGGGTGCAGGGGGATGAGGGCTCTGGCTGGGATGAGGATCAGGGTGCGGAGGGATGAGGGCTCTGGCTGAGGAAGAGGATCAAGGTGCGGGGGGATGAGGGCTCTGGCTGGGGAAGAGGATCAGGGTGCAGGGGGATGAGGGCTCTGGCTGGGATGAGGATCAGGGTGCGGACGGATGAGGGCTCTGGCTGGGGCTGAGGATCAGGGTGCAGGGGGGTGAGGGCTCTGGCTGGGGATGAGGACTAGGGTGCAAGGGGATGAGGGCTCTGGCTGGGGATGAGGGCTCTGGCTGGGGATGAGGATTAGGGTGCAGGGGGATGAGGGCTCTGGCTGGGGCAGAGGATTAGGGTGCAGAGGGATGAGGGCTCTGGCTGGGGATGAGGATTAGGGTGCAGGGGGATGAGGGCTCTGGCTGGGGCAGAGGATCAGGGTGCAGGGGGATGAGGGCTCTGGCTGGGGATGAGGATCAGGGTGCAGAGGGATGAGGGCTCTGGCTGGGGATGAAGATCAGGGGGCAGGGGGATGAGGGCTCTGGCTGGGGATGACGATCTGGGTGCAGGCGGATGAGGGCTGTGGCTGGGATGAGGATCAGTGTGCAGGGGGATGAGGGCTCTGGCTTGGGATGAAGATCAGGGTGCAGGGGGATGAGGGCTCTGGCTGGGGATGAGGATCAGGGTGCAGGGCGATGAGGGCTCTGGCTGGGGATGACGATGAGGGTGCAGGCGGATGAGGGCTCTGGCTGGAGATGAGGATCAGGGTGCGGGGGGATGAGGGCTCGGCTGGGGAAGAGGATCAGGGTGCGGGGGGATCAGGGCTCTGGCTGGGGATGAGGATCAGGGTGCAGGGGGATGAGAGCTCTGGCTGAGGATGAGGATCAGAGTGCGGAGGGATGAGGGCTCTGGCTGGGGAAGAGGATCAGAATGCGGGGGGATGAGGGCTCTGGCTGGGCATGAGGATCAGGGTGCGGGGAGATGAGGGCTCTGGCTGCGATGAGGATCAGGGTGCAGAGGGATGAGTGCTCTGGCTGGGGATGAGGATCAGGGTGCAGGGGGATGAGGGCTGTGGCTGGGGATGAGGATCAGGGTGTAGGGGGATGAGGGCTCTGGCTGCGGATCAGGATTACGGCGCAGGCGGATGAGGGCTCTGTCTGGGGATGAGGATCAGAGTGCAGGGGGATGAGGGCTCTGGCTGGGATGAGGATTAGGGTGCAGGGGGATGAAGGCTCTGGCTGGGGATGAGGATTAGGGTGCAGGGGGATGAGGGCTCTGGGTGAGGATGAGGATTAGGGTGCAGGGGGATGAGGGCTCTGTCTTGGTATGAAGATTAGGGTGCGAGGGGATGAGGGCTCTGTCTTGGGATGAGGATCAGGGTGCGGGGGGATGAGGGCTCTGGCTGGGAATGAGGATTAGGGTGCAGGGGGATGAGGGCTCTGGCTGGGGATGAGGATCAGGGTGCAGGGGGATGAGGTCTCTGGCTGGGGATGAGGATCAGGGTGCAGGGAGATGAGGGCTCTGTCTTGGGATGAGGATTAGGGTGCTGGGGGATGAGGGCTCTGGCTGGGGATGAGGATCAGGGTGCAGGGGGATGAGGTCTCTGGCTTGGGATGAGGATCAGGGTGCAGGGGGATGAGGGCTCTGTCTTGGGATGAGGATTAGGGTGCTGGGGGATGAGGGCTCTGGCTGGGGATGAGGATTAGGGTGCAGGGGGATGAGGGCTCTGGCTGGGATGAGGATTAGCGTGCAGGGGTGTCACGGAGTCACCGGGCGATGCTCTGGAACTGCTCCCCACCAAGCCTGGCAGGACTTTGGGGAGCCTCCTCTCCCTTGGAGCAGACTTGTTCAGGGCAAGAAGCTCACACGTCTTCACCTACTGGGTCTCTCCTTGGAGCATTCAGCATCCTCTGCCCCTCCGGGCGCTTCCCACAGCGAGCCCGCCTCAGTGGGGTCCTGGGGAAGCCACCAGGTCCTGCACCCCCACTTTGCAGTCAGACATGACTCTTAGCCAGCCAGTAAAACAGAGGTTTATTCGATGACAGGAACAGGGTCTAAAACAGAGCTTGTAGGTACAGAGAACCGGACCCCTCGGCCGGGTCCATTCTGGGGGTCAGTGAGCCTGACCCCCACGTCTGTCCTCAGCCAGCTCCAGACTAACCACCCCCCTTCGCCCCTCCTCTCTGCTCAGCCCCTTTCCTGGGCCAGGAGGTCACCTGATCCCTTTGTCTCCAACACCTTCAGCTGGCACCTTTGCAGAGGAGGGGCCCAGGCCATCAGTTGCTAGGAGACAGAGTGTTAGGCATTTAGGTGCACTGGCCCTTTGCTCTGCCAGATACTTAAGAACTGCCATGGGGACACTGAGGCACCAACACAGTATTCAGAGAAAACATTAAGAACATTCCCAGTTTGTCACATCTCTCGCCCCTTCGAGACCGAACTGAGCGAGGTCACTCCAGCCAGTGACCTGGGGAAGTTCGAACCCACCAAGGTTCCCATGGATGCCCCAGCATCTCTCCCATTCCTTGGTGTGAGTTACACCAGGACAGTCCAGTCTCACGCCCTCCCTTAGGTCGGGTGTGCTTGATGGCACTTGCAGGCTGCAGGTGGGAAGGTTTATGCAGCCCACACCCTTTGCCACCCCAATACCCCTGGGGTTCAAGCTGGGATTGGGTCTTTCCCCAGCCCTCCGGTCTGTGATTTGGGCTCTTTTGGTTAAGAGCCCCCATCTTGGCCTTTGCCAGCTCTGGGCTTGGGCAGCCGCTTCCCACTTTGTGGCCCAGACACAACACCTCTGCCATCCCCCCTTGCACTTTCCAGCTTTTAACGTCAGTCCCACCTTCTTGAGGCAGCCCAGCCCCCTCTTCACCTGGGACACCTGTTCCTCCCAGGTCTGGCTAAAGGTGCACATGTTATCAGTGTCTGCCAGGGCCAAGTTCTCCATCGCCCTCTGCTTGTCTAGAATCTCCCCAGGCCTAGGCATGGGGTCGGCACCAGACACTGTGATGGCTTTAAGCTTTTGATAGCCCCCATAAAACCAGATCATCCTGTCTCCCTTGGGGATCAGCCCCACAGGTGAGGCCCATGGGCTGTAAGACAGCTGGATCCCATCTAAAGCCAGCAGGTCCTTGACCTCTCTCTCCAGGTTCTGGGCTGCTTTCCCAGTGACTCTGAATGGGGAACACCTGATGGGGAGATTGGCTCCCACCTCAGGGAAGAGATCCCCCAGGGGGTCTTCCCCCTTCTCCTCCCAATCCTTCCTTTCCGGGTCCAGGGATCCCCTCACTCTCCTCCCATCCAGCAGCTCGAACGGGAAGAACCCTGTGGATTCCTGGGGCACCACCAGCTGCCTTCCGATTCCCCCCAGTTCTACTTCCCCTTGGGGAGCCCATTCCCGGTACAGGAAACCCTTCTCCTGCAGGACTCTGTCCCTGCAGCCTTCCCCAAGGGGGTTTGCAGCGCTGTGGCCAGCAAGTTCCCTCAGCTTCTCCAAGGAGGGATCCCTCTGCAGCTCGGTCTGGGATTCAGCAGCTGGGGCAGGGAGTGGGACCTGCTCCCTTTCGCTGGCTGGGCCAGGGGTCACAGCCCCCCCTGAGCTCTGTCCCTGGTAGCTTCCTCTCTGCTGTGTAATCACTTTCCAGCAGCAGGTCTGGACCAGGCAAACCTGTTTGGCAGCTGACCTGCCCTGCCTGGGTGTCCCCACACTCAGCTGGGGTCTCAGCTCCCCCCGTGCTCAGTGCTGCCCTTGCTGTCCCAGTGGGGCCAGGCAGCGAGCTTTTTGCTCTGGTCACAGCATCAGAGCCAGCGTGAGCCCCCTCTCCAGTGTGCAGGGGGGCGGGGAGCATCTTTCCCTCCCACTGAGCCCCAGGGGGCTGGTTACAGGTAGGCAGGTATCCTGAGCCCAGCAGCCCCTCCCCCCTGCCAGCCAGGTCATTTGCATTTTCACTGACTATTTCCATCCTAGCCAATTGGTTCCCTGGATTTGAATTCAAACCCTCGGCCGTTACAGGAGCGGGGCCTGGATCCTGTCCCATGGGGAGACAGTCACCCCCCAACAGGGCCTCCCAGCCGATATCCTGGAGAACCCCAACCACCAGCCAGCCCGACCCCTCCTGGGTCTGCACAGGGATCTGGGCCATAGGCAGGGCGAGGGGCTTCACCCCAGGGAACTTCACCCAGGTCCCACAGTCCCTCAGCATCTGGGGCTGCACCACCACAGTTCTCTCTGTCCCAGGGTCTCGCCCCTGCAGGCGTGTTTCCCCACTGACCCCTGGGCAGCCCCCTATGTCTCTCTGCTCCACCATCACCAGTCCACGCTGCTGCTGCTTCTCCTGCTCTTGCTCTCTCTCACGGTCCTCTCGCTCTCTCGGGCTCTGCTCCCATCCCATCCGTCTCCAATCTCCTGATGGGGAACCCAATCGTGAAGATCCTCGTCTGATTGGGGACCAGACTCCCGGGGATGCCTGGCTGATGCTCCAGCTGCTCTCAGATCCTCTTGTAGCCCCATCTGGGCCAGGAATCTGCTCCTCAGAGCGGTCCTCCTCCTCCAACTGCACGATTAACTGTGCCTTGGTGAACGTCCCCATGCGTAACCCTCTCTTTGTGCACAGGATCACAATGTCCTTCTTAAGGAGATGGTGATAGGCCATCACTTCACCGTTCCCAAGTGGCTCTGGACTCACAGGCCTGTGTGCTCTTGGCTCTCCCATGGTTTCCAGGAAGAACCCCTGGTGTGCCAGCCCTTCTCGTGATCACCACCTCTTTGCCAGGGTCGAGCTGCAGACTCCTCCACCCCTGGGACTGCTCCTGCAATCCCCAGGGGAACCCTGCTACTGCAAAAATCCTTCTCTCTCCCAGGGTCGAGCGGCAAGCTCCTCCGCCCCTGAGACCGCTCGCTGCAATCCTCAGGGGGACCCCGTTACTCCAACAGTCCTTCTCGCTGGTCACACACTTCCAGAGGTTAACTGCCCCCTGAAACCGTCCCTCTCTGAGCCTTCAGCACGCCTGGTCCTCATTATCCCTCCTTTGTTTTACTGCTCCCCAGTCACTTACTGCAAACAGCGCCATTCACGGGGTGCAGTACATCCCACTGCTGCCACCAGTTGTCACGGAGTCACTGGACGATACTCTGGAACTGCTCCCCACCAAGCCAGGCAGGACCTTGGGGAGCCTCCTCTACCTTGGAGCAGACTTGTTCAGGGCAAGAAGCTCACACGTCTTCACCTACTGGGTCTCTCCTTGGAGCATTCAGCATCCTCTGCCCCTCCGGGCGCTTCCCACAGCGAGCCCGCCTCAGTGGGGTCCTGGGGAAGCCACCAGGTCCTGCACCCCCACTTTGCAGTCAGACATGACTCTTAGCCAGCCAGTAAAACAGAGGTTTATTCGATGACAGGAACAGGGTCTAAAACAGAGCTTGTAGATACAGCGAACCGGACCCCTCGGCCGGGTCCATTCTGGGGGTCAGTGAGCCTGACCCCCACGTCTGTCCTCAGCCAGCTCCAGACTAACCACCCCCCTTCAGCCCCTCCTCTCTGCTCAGCCCCTTTCCTGGGCCAGGAGGTCACCTGATCCCTTTGTCTCCAACACCTTCAGCTGGCACCTTTGCAGAGGAGGGGCCCAGGCCATCAGTTGCTAGGAGACAGAGTGCCAGGCATTTAGGTGCACTGGCCCTTTGCTCTGCCAGATACTTAAGAACTGCCATGGGGACACTGAGGCACCAACACAGTATTCAGAGAAAACATTAAGAACATTCCCAGTTCGTCACAAGGGGGATGAGGGCTCTGGCTGGGGCAGAGGATCAGGGTGCAGGAGGATGAGGGCTCTGGCTGGGGATGAGGATCAGGGTGCGGGGGGATGAGGGCTCTGGCTGGGGCAGAGGATCAGGGTGCAGGGGGATGAGGGCTCTGGCTGGGGATGAGGATCAGGGTGCAGGGGCATGAGGGCTCTGGCTGGGGATGAGGATTAGGGTGCAGAGGGATGAGGGATCTGGCTGGGGATGAGGATCAGGGTGCAGGGGGATGAGGGCTCTGTCTGGGGCTGAGGATTATGGTGCAGGGGGATGAGGGCTCTGGCTGGGGATGAGGATTAGGGTGCGGGAGGATGAGGGCTCTGGCTGGGGATGACGATTAGGGTGCGGGGGGATGAGGGCTCTGGCTGGGGCAGAGGATCAGGGTGCGGGGGGATGAGGGCTCTGGCTCGGATGAGGATCAGGGTGCAGGGGGATGAGGGCTCTGGCTGGGATGAGGATCAGGGTGCAGGGGGATGAGGGCTCTGGCTGGGGATGATGATCAGGGTGCAGGGGGATGAGGGCTCTGGCTGGGGATGATCATCAGGGTGCAGGGGGATGAGGGCTCTGGCTGGGATGAGGATTAGGGTGCAGGGGGATGAGGGCTCTGGGTGAGGATGAGGATCAGGGTGCGGTGAGATGAGGGCTCTGGCTGGGGATGAGGATTAGGGTACAGGGGGATGAGGGCTCTGTCTGGGGCTGAGGATTAGGGTGCAGGGAGATGAGGGCTCTGGCTCGGGATGATGATCAGGGTGCAGGGGGATGAGGGCTCTGTCTGGGGCTGAGGATTAGGGTGCAGGGGGATGGGGGCTCTGCCTGGGGATGAGGATCAGGGTGCAGTGGGATGAGGTTTGGGGCTGAGAATGAGGGTTTGGGGCGTTGGAGAGGCTCAGGGCTTGGGCAGAAGGGCAGGGTAAGGGCAGCCTGCCTTGCCATTAATGGATGGCATGCGCTAGGACTCTGGGGCAGCAGACAGCAGTTCTGCCAGTAGCCGTTCTCTGGCAGCGCGAGGAGCAGGCAGGGACGCGGTGAGGGGAGACCCGCCGGGGCTGGGGCCGGGACCCACTCCAGGCAGGGCAGTGCGGGGAGACCTGCGGGGGCTGGGACCCACTCCAGGCAGGGACGCGGCGGGGCGGGGCGGTGGGGGGAGACCCGCTGGGGCCGGGACCCGCTCCAGGCAGGGACGAGGCGGGGCAGGGCGGTGTTGGGAGACCCACCGGGGCTGGGACCCGGACCCACTCCAGGCAGGGACGAGGCGGAGCAGGGCGGTGGGGGGAGACCCGCCGGGGCCGGGACCTGGACCCACTCCAGGCAGGGACGGGGCGGGGCGGTGGGGGGAGACCCGCCGGGGCCGGGACCCGCTCCAGGCAGGGCCGAGGCGGGGCAGGGCAGTGGGGGGAGACCCATCGGGGCCGGGACCTGGACCCACTCCAGGCAGGGACGAGGCGGGGCAGGGCAGTGGGGGAAGACCCGCCGGGGCCGGGACCTGGACCCACTCCAGGCAGGGACGCGGCGGGGAGGGGCGGGGCGGTGGGGGGAGACCCGCTGGGGCCGGGGCCAGGTCCAATCCAGGCAGGGACAGGGGAGAGACCCAGCTGCAAATAATGCTGGAGCAGGGCACCCAGCCCTGAATATTCCTGGAGCCCGAGCACCTCAAGCCCATATAACCTGCCGCCCGTGCCACCAGGCCAAGCCCCATATTGATCCCCACTCCCACAATTCCCTTCCAGGTCCTACTGGAAGAGCCGAGAGCTGCGCCGGTCGCGGATAATGAGACGGTATGTAAGGGGGCAGGGTCTGGTCTCCCTGGCCCCAACCCCCAGGGGACTGGCTCTAGGGTCACCCCCCCTGCCTGGCTCGTTCACACCCTGTAGTGGTGACACCAGCACATAGCAGGTCACACAGCCTGGATGGGGGCTGGTCACTGAGCTCAGGTGATAGGAGCTCCCGTCAATGGATCCATGTGGCCGGTGGGTCAATCTATGGGGGGAACGTGGCCCATAGAAAATAAAGGGGGGGATTTCTGCAGCTGTGATGCCATGAATGATACGGGGGGCTGGAACCCGTGTGGGGTGTTACATGGCTACATGCACCCAGGGGCTGGTCTCAGTGGGGAACACGGGGGCAGCAGGGATTATTTGGAGGTTGGGGGAGACTGGGCTGGATCTCAGGGGGAAGATGGGGGGCAGGGAGACCAGGCTGGAGTAGAAGAGGGATCAAATAGTGCACAGGACAGGAGGGAGGTTGGAGGAAATCAAGGGGGAGGGTAAGGAAAAGAGAACGAAGGAGGGAACTGGAGTGTGACCAAAGGGAACGAGCAAGGGGAATGGGGCGAAGACAGGAGAAATCGATGGACGAAAGGGAATAAAGAGAGAGGAAAAGGAGGAGAGGAGGAAAAGGGGGACGGAGGAAGGAGAGAGAATGAAGGAGACAGAGGCGGACAAAGAGGATGATTGGCTAGGAAAAGAGGAGAAAAGAGAAAGTGGCGACCCAGAATCCTTTGCAGCACCATGGGGCATTGGGGGTCGTAGGAGCTGACCTGTCCCTGCCCCCATAGAGGACAGGGGCCCCCGGCAGCCTCCCGCCCCACCACTGACCCTCCCTTCTGCCTTCGCAGGTCGACTGACATCTCCGGGGTCAATATGGGTGAGTAACAACTGCCCCACCCCCACTGGGGGCAGCCCCCCAACCTCCGGGCCTGGTGCCAGGGCCTTGGGTGCCTGTCCCAGCACTGCTGGCCTCCCCTTTAAGAGCGGGATTTCTTACTGCCGCACCCTGGCTTCAGTGGGTTACGATGTCGCCACCTAGTGGTGAAATGAGAGAACTGCACCCAGGGGGCGGGGGGACATGGTGTCACATCCATGGGGAGACCCCAGGGTAAGGGAGGGCCAAGCTGGCTGGGCCTAGGGACCAGTATGGGGGGGAGGGGAGAGACAGGGCCAAGGGGCCGAGCCATGGGGCAGAGACAGAGCTGAGGGGCTGATATGGGGGTGTGCAGGGGGAACCCACTCTGACCCCCTCTGTGATTAGATCTCCAGCAGATGACTGAGGGGGGCTGGCCCCAGGCAGCGTCCCAGGACTGGGGGCTGCTCCCCAAGCTCCCCGCAGAGGGGCCCAGGCCAGGGCAAGCGGCTGGGGGGACAGCGCCCCTTAAAGGCCAGAAGGAGGAAGACGACGCAGACTCTGGGGCTGAGTTTGAATTCCCGGTAAGGCCCCACCCCCACCCTCCAGCACCCCTCTGCCCAGCCCCCCACTCCCCGCTCCTTTACCATGGCACCCCTTGCCCAGACCCCCACTTCAAAACCCCCAGTACCCCTCTGCCCAACCCCCCACTCTCCGTTCCTTTCAACATGGCACCCCCTTGCCTAACCCCACTCCACAGGACGCCTCTGCCCAGCCCATACATCCCACTACTTTCCCCATGGCACCTCCTGCCCAGCCCCCCACTCCTTTCAACATGACACCCCCTGCCCAGACCCCCACTTCCCACACCCCAGCACCCCTCTGCCCAACCCCCCACTCTCTGCTCCTTTCCCCATGGCACCCCCTTGCCCAGCCGCCCACCCCACAGCACCCCTCTGCCCAGCCCCCCACTTCCCACACCCCAGCACCCCTCTGCCCAGCCCCCCACTCTCTGCTCCTTTCCCCATGGCACCCCCTTGCCCAGCCACCCACCCCACAGCACCCCTCTGCCCAGCCCCCCACTCTCTGCTCCTTTCCCCATGGCACCCCCTTGCCCAGCCACCCACCCCACAGCACCCCTCTGCCCAGCCCCCCACTCACTGCTCCATGACATACCCCTGGCCAGTGCCCCACATCCAGCCTGCTCTCCACCACACAGCAACCCCTGCCCAGGGCCCGAGACCTGCCCCTCTCCCTGCCCCATGGCACCCCCTGCCCAGTCTTTTAGCCCCACCCTTCTCCTCACCCCTTTGTGCCCCCTGCCCAGCCCTCCAAACTTCTACCCCCCACCCCACGATGCCCCCTGGCTAGTCCCCACCCCCACCCCACAGCACTCCCTGCTCAGCCTCCAACCCGTCCCGCTGTCTGCCCCACAGCACCCCCTGCCCTACTTCCCACCCTTGATGCCTGCCCAGCCCCCACCCCTGCCTCCCCCACCCCACAGCACCCCCTGGCTGCCATGACAAATCCATCTTCTCTCCACCCTTCCAGGACATCGATCCAACGTACGCACAAGTCACGTTCTCCTGCTCCACCTTCCGCCAGGGCCAGGAGCTCTCGGCCTCCCTGGAGCACGTGTACAGCACCCCTGACCTGTGACCATGGCACCCCCAGCCCTTGCCCCTGCCACCAGGGGTCACTCTCCAGCAACCTTCCTTCTGCACCCCTACCTGCTGCAAGGGGCCTGGGGGTTACAGCGGCCGGGAGCCAGGACTCCTGGGTTCTATTCCTGACTTGGGGAGTGGGGTCTAGTGATTGGGGAGTGGGCTGTGGGTCCACAATTCCTGGGTTCTATCCCTGGCTCAGCAAGGGGAGTGGGGTCTAGTGAGTAGAACAGGAGGGGCTGGGGGGAGCCAGAATTCCTGGGTTCTATCCCTGACTTGCGGAGTGGGGTCTAGTGGTCTGATGAGGGAGCTGGGGGGTGGGCAGAACTCCTGGATTCTATCCCTGGCTCAGCCAGGGGAGTGGGGTCTAGTGAGTAGAGCGGGAGGGGCTGGGGGGAACCCGGATTCCTGGGTTCTATCCCAGACTTGGGGAGTGGGGTCTAGTGGTTTGACCACGGAGCTGGGGGGGGGCAGAACTCCTGGATTCTATCCCTGGCTCAGCCAGGGGAGTGGGGTCTAGTGAGTAGAGTGGGAGGGGCTGGAGGGAGCCAGCATTCCTGGGTTCTATCCCTGACTTGGGGAATGGGGTCTAGTGGTTAGACCAAGGGGGCTGGGAGCCAGGACTCCCTGGTTCTATTCCCAGCTCAGGGAGTGGGGTCTAGTGATTGGGGGAGGGGGGGAAGAGAAAGAAGGTCTGAACTGTTGGGGGTCTCTTCATCCATCTAAGGGGCATAATTGGGTTGTTGTCCCCACACCCTGCCTCTCCAGGGTAGGGGGGACTGTTCACACCCTCGAGGCCCCTTGTACCTGAGGAAGGAGCCCGGAGAGCCGACGATGGTTCGGGAGCAGACTAACCAGTACCGGCTGTGCCGCCAGCTGCCCCCGGGAGCCGGCCTGGGGGGCCACCAATAAAAGCGTCTTTGCAGTTTGATCTGGTTTCTGTGGGCTCGTGAAGGATGGGAGGGGGGCAGCAGGGGGTAGTGTGCGGGTCGCACCCAGCCTGTCCCGGGCCTGGGGGCTACAGCCGCCTGCTTGCACGCCAGAGGAGGTGGGTGGGGCTGGGAGCCAGGATGCCTGGGTTCTCTCCCTGGCTTTAGGAGGGGAGTGGGGTCTAGTGGTTAAAGGGGGGGGGTCTGGGAGCCTGGACTCCCATGTTTCATCCCCAGCTGTGCCTCAGTTTCTCCCGCTACAGCACAAGGCGAAGCTGTGGGGTCTGACACATCACTGGCACCCATGGCCTCACTTCCTGCTCTCACCCACCTCCCTCCCCGCCCTGCCCTGGGGGACCTTGGAGTTTGCCTCCCCCCACTGTGTGTCACCCTCCCCACTCCCCGCCTCTGAGCCGTGGAGTCCAGAGTCCAGGCTGGCTGGCGGCGGACGGCGCGAGGGAGCCTAACGCCGGACAGACGCCCTGACCCCCAGGACAAGGACCCCCCCCCAGCCCCGCTAACGCCATGGACTACGTCAGTGCCCTGGCCCCCTCCTCCCTGCTTCAGTGAGTGGTTCAGACCCCCCAAACTGGGGAGCCAAGGGGAGCCTCAGGCTGCGGGTGTCATCACCCCCAAGGGCCCCTCCCCACAACATGGGGCGTCAACTCCCCCTACTCCTAGAAATGGGCCATTCCACTCTGACACCCCCCCTTCTGTGACTTGGTGTGTCCCCTCCTGACCCCCCCCCCACAGAAGACCCCCCTCCAGCAAGGGAAGGGGTTCTCCCTACCGGGGGGTGGGCTCTCCCCTCCTGACCCCCCTCGAGAATGGTTTCTACCACCCCAAGAGGTACCCTGTGCCCTACAGGGACTGTACCCCCCTAACAGGATATTGGCCCCCCCTCACCCCCTCCATATCCCACAAATAGGACAGTGAGTTCCCCCACCACCATGTTGCCCTCTCCCTGTCCCCCCAAATCATGACAATGGTCTGCCCCACCCCAAGCACCCCCCACTCACCCTCTTCCCCCCCCAGGTCGGTGTCCAGCGCCGGCTCAGAGCTGACCCGTCGGGTCTGGGCCCCCCGTGCTCCCCCCCAGCGCCCCTTCCGCGTCTGCGACCACCGGCACAGGGGCCGCACGGGGCTGATGGCCGGGACCCTGCAGGAGCTGCTGGCCAGGGTGAGCCCCCCCATGCCCCCTACTCCATCCCTCGCTCCCCCTAGACCCTCATCCTGCCTCCTGACACCCCATCCCCACCCCGTTCCCCCATCCCACCAGACTCTGTTACCCCCAAACACCCTCGCTCCCCCCACTAGCCCGACCCCCCCCACTTGCTCACACTCAGACCCTCCATGCTTCCCCCACCCAGCCAGACCCTCTTGCTGCCCCTCATGCCACCCCCAGCCCCACCCTGCAGCATCTCAGCCAGCCCTGCCCCGCTGTCCCCCAGCAGCCAGCCTGCTCCTCCCCCTGTCCACTCCCCTACTCATCAGCCTGCAGGACCTGGGGCCAAACTGAGCCACCCCCGCTCCCTGCTCCCCCTTAGGCTGCTCCCACCTACAGCTCCTTGCCCACCCCCCCCATGCCTCACACTGACTCCTCACTGCTCCCCCACCCTTTCCTGCTCCCCCACACCCCTCAGTGCTTCCCCACCCCACGCTCTGCCCCCCACACCTGGGATGCTCCCCCCTCACCGCTCTGCCCCCCCCCAGGCGATGGAGGCACTGCTGGTGGCAGGGATGGCGGGGCTGGTGCTGGAGGAGGACGGGACAGCGGTGGAGAGCGAAGCCTTTTTCCAGACGCTGCCCCCTGACACGGCCCTGATGCTGCTGGGCCCCGGGCAGAGCTGGAGCCCCCCACGGGTGAGTGAGTCCAGCCCCGTCTTCCATCCCCCACATCCGCCAGAGACTCCCTCATACAGCCCCCACAGGGGAGACCCCCCAGACCCCAGAACCCCCCAACGGAGACCCACATATGCCCCTCAAAGGCCCCCATGCACACCCTGGGCCCCACCCCCATAGGGAGATGCTAAACACACTAACACCGTACAGCCCCTAAGGGGAGACCCCCACATGCCCTGGCCCCCATACACAGAGACCCCCACACACACACATCCTGCCCCCCCATATACCTCTGCATGGGAACCCCCAATTCCTCCTCCCGACATAGTCCACACAAAAGTGACCCCCCCCCCCCAGAGTGGGAGAGATTCCCCCACATCCCTCCCAAGAGAGACTCCCTATGTGTGCACACTGCCAGGAGATCCCCAGTCCCTCCCCCACCCCCATGAGACACACATGCACCACACTTGTCCAAGCTGATACCCCCCCATGGGACACCTGAGGCCCCCCCACACACCGGTCACCCACAACACCCCTCCCTGAGATCCTTCCCAGACACCCCTAAACCCTAGATACAGCACCCCAGGGAGACCCAGCCCCATCTTGCCCCCACAGGTGAGACACCCCATATGCACACCCCCACCCATACACCTCCCAAGTGAGATCCTCCCCACTCCAGGAGCAGCAAAGGGGGATTGGCACCACTCACCAGCTGGGGCAGGGGCAGGGGAACCCCACAGAGGGAGGTGGACAAAGGTGGGGAGGGAATCCTGGGAATGCGGTGGACTTTGGGGGGGGAAGTTAAGGGGCATGGCCAGAGCTGGGGGGGGGGAGTCTGACATCACTACTGCTAAGGGGTGTGGCCAGAACTCAGGGGGTGACATCACTACCACTAAGGGGTGAGGATAATGGAAGTGGCCAGCCCAGGGTGCAGCCAGTGCTGACATCTCTAGCCCTGTCCCAACCCAGAGCCCCACAGCCCCCCCCCCCGCCCCCCCCCAGTGCCAGTGGCTGGCCAGGCTGGGAGTTGGGGGGGCTGCCGGGGGTCCCCTCCCCCTTGACCCCACTGTGCTGCAGGGAGGGGCCCAGGCCTATGGGTGGAGCCGGGAGCGGCCACGCCAGGGGCGGGACATCGCCCGCATCACCTTTGACATCTACAAGCTGGGCCCTCGCGACCTCTTCGGGAGCCTCAACGTGAAGGCCACGTTCTACGGACTCTACTCCATGAGCTGTGACTTCAAGTGCCTGGGCCCCAAGAAGGTGCTGAGGTGGGTGACAGCCCCCCTGCTGCACCCTCCTCCTGCCTGCACCCCCCACTGCCCCTTTACCCTGATTCCCCAGAGCCCCCTGCCAGCAGGCATCCCGTCCCACAGCAGGGACCCCGCCTCTGCCCCCTCCCAGTACCCCCTGCTGGCAGGGCCATCTGCACTGCCCCGCAACCCACAGCACCCGCAACCGGCAGGGACCCCCATCTCCCACAAAGCCCACCATCCTGCTCCCCATTGCCACGCCAGTCCATCCCGTTGGGCAAGGCAGGGGCTGCAATAGCCTGGAGCTCCCCACACAGGCAGCACCCCATGCTTCCCACAGTGCACCCTGTGGGGGCACCACGCCACCTCTCACCCCCTTCTCCCCCAGCAGGGAGGTGCTGCGAGTGGTCTCGGCCGTGATGCAGGGAATGGGGCAGCTGCTCCTAGGAGCCTCCAGTTACATCCGGCGCCTCCTGGAGGGAGTGGAGACCTGGCACCAGCCTGCCCACCTCAGCCGCTATGAAGAGTGAGGCCCTAGGCCTGGCCCCGTCCCCGTGAACTCAGTGCACCCGCGAAGCTGCTGCTATTACAGTAAAAAGGCTTTTTAAGTTCATTTCCGGACCCCTCTCTTTCCAGGCACCAACAGGAGCCAGAGAGGGGGCAGTTAAGGGGGTGTGGGGGGCATGAGAGTCCCCCCGCTGGCTAACTCCCCCCTCCTTACACACACTGGACACGCAGCAGAGCATGTAGGGAAATAGAAACCTTTATAGAAAATCAGGATTGTAACCGCCTCTGTGCAGTTGGGAGCAGACAAGAGGGAAAAAGGAAGTCCAGAGCGGCCCCTAGTGGGGGTGTCCTCCAGGATCTCTATGGTTCAGAACAGATAGTGGGTAGGGGTAAGGACCCCAACATAGACACCACCCGTAGTCAGTCCTCCAGGATCTCGATGCCAACAGGGACATAAAAACTCCACAGCACCCACTCTGGCATTCAGTCCTCCAGGATCTCTATGGTTCAGAACAGATAGTGGGGAGGGGTAAGGACCCCAACATAGACACCACCCGTAGTCAGTCCTCCAGGATCTCGATGCCAACAGGGACATAAAAACTCCACAGCACCCACTCTGGCATTCAGTCCTCCAGGATCTCTATGGTTCAGAACAGATAGTGGGGAGGGGTAAGGACCCCAACATAGACACCACCCGTAGTCAGTCCTCCAGGATCTCGATGCCAACAGGGACATAAAAACTCCACAGCACCCACTCTGGCATTCAGTCCTCCAGGATCTCTATGGTTAGAAGCAGATGTGGGCACTGCTGCTCATTCTTCCACAATCTCTATGGGTCAAAGCAGATGCCAGCAGCACCCGCTCTGGCATTCAGTCCTCCAAGCTTTCTATGGTTAGGAGTCAACAGGGACATAAAGACACCTACATTATCCGCTCTGGTATTCAGTCCTCCAGGCTCTCTGGTCAGAAGCAGATGAGAGCATAAGACCCCCAACACAGCACTCCTGGTATTCAGTCCTCTATGGTCAGGAGCCAAGAGGGGCATAAAAACTCCACAGCACCCACTCTAATATTCAGTCTTCCACAATCTCTATGGGTGGAAGCAGATGTGGGCAGCACCCACTCTGGCATTCAGTCCTCCAGGATCTCTATGGTTGGAAGGAGAGTCTCTCCTGGTGCCCGAAGGGACTAGCAATCCCATCCCTGCCTCCCAGCATTCAGTCCTCCAGAATCTCAGCGAACAGCTCCCTGCGTTTGGTCTCCGCCTCTTGGTGCCGGTCCCAGTCTCGCCGGCGCTTCAGGAAATGGGTCAGAGCGAAGTTCCGCACCACGTGGTGCCCAAAGGGGTCATTACGCAGTTGCTGCTCCTGCTCAGCTGAGGGAACAGATGGATTGGGATGAGAGATGCAGCCAACTCTCGAGTGGGACACCGGTGCTTTTAGCAGCACACAGAAACAGCCCAGTTTAGGACAGGAAGTGATCAAGGATTCTGTATCCAGCCCAGGGATTAGGATGGACTGGCCTCAACTGGGATTCAAACAGGATGCCGGGGTGGGGAGAGGAGCTACGGTTGGAATGGGAAGGGGGCTCTTACCCAGTTCCTGGGCAATTTGTCTCTTGGCCGGCAGTGTGGCCCGGCTCCAGATGGCGTCCAGGACTCTGCTCCCATGTTTGTTGCAAGCCAGAGACACGTAATGACCCTGAGGATGAGCGGGGAGAGTCAGATGCATAGCCCGAGCGCTGCAAGCTTCCCCACAGCAGTGCCCCCTGGTCCCACACTCACCTGGAGCCCGCACAGCACCTTGCGCCTGGGCTTGCGGGGTACAGAGGGGCTGGCCAGGAGGGCGTCGTAGACGTGGCTGCCGGCCGGGCTGCAGGCCAGGGTGACCAGGTCGTGCGGTGGAAGAGCGGCCAGACTTCGCAGCACAGGGGAGGGGTCGGCGAAGTGCAGCAGGTGCTGGAGCAGCAGGGAGCCATGGAGGGAAATCGAGGCCAGAGCAGGTGGGGAATCAGGCTGGGGGGGCGGGGAGAAGAATAAGGGTTTCTCAACCAGTCCCTACCCTCCAGTCACTGCTCCAGCAGTGATCCACTCTCACCCAGCCCCCTGACCAACCCCTCCATTTCCCTCCTTCCCCAATAACCCAGTCCCTCAGAGAACCAGCCCAGCCCCCCTCAATTCCTCCACTGCCCCCCTGCTACTTGATCACTGCCCCAGGGGAATGACCACCGCCCCCCACCCCAGCTCCATCTGTGCCCCCGCCTTTTCCTCATACTCACCTGCTCTTCCAGGGGGGGCTGTGCCTCCTGGCCCTTCCCCGGGGCGTAGTACACCTCATAGGGCAGCAGGGAGGCGAAGAGGGGGGCGCAGGCTGCCCGCCGGGCAGGGGGCTCCCAGCAGTGGAAGGCCTGTGGGCAGGAAGGGGAAGCCTGTGATGAGAGCCGGAAGAGGGGAGCGGGAGAGGGGAGCAGAAGGCGGGGCTGATCTGGGGGGAGGGGGGCTACTCACCTCCATGAGCAGCTGCAGCGCCTCCTTCTGGCCGGCCCCGCACCGCCGGCAGGCTCCCAGCAGCGCCGTGGCCACCCCCGCGTGCCCCTGGGCCAGCACCTCCTCCAGCCCAGGGCCCAGCTCCGCCAGCACCTTCCCCAGCTGCGAGGGAACAAAGGGGGCATCAGGGGGCGTGGCCAAGCCCCACCCACTGGCTCCTCCCCCCACCAGGAGCAACCTACCTCCACATGGCCCCTCCATTCAACCCCCTCCCTCCCAGACACCCCCCCACAGCCCCAGCCCACTTCCCACCATCTGCCCCTCCCCCGAGGCCCCACTGACCAGCTTGGGGGGCGCGGCCCCGAGGAGGCGCTGGAGGGTGAAGTTGGCCACCCCGTGGCCGGCCAGCGCCCGCAGCTGGCCCCGGAAGTGCTGCCGGTAGAGCAGCCGCAGCGCCCGCGGCTCCGACACCTCCAGCACCTTGTCCAGCACTCGGCTGCAGACAGCGTCCTTCAGGAACACCAGCAGGGGGCTGCAGGGATCGAGGGGGCGTTAGCCAATCAGACAGCACCAGCAGTCCAACCCCTTACAGCCAATTAGAGTACACCCAGCCAATCACCAGCCTCCTGGCAAATTTGAAAGCTGCCGCTCACACCCTCAGCCAATCACCAACCACAGGAACTTGCCCATCTCCTGACCAATCAAAAAAAACCAAGCCAGCTTCCAGCCATTCACGATCCATCTAAGATAGCTGCTGACCAATACAAAAGCAGCCTCTGTGCCCCATCATGCCACACCTTGTAGCCAATCACAACTTGAGGGATTCATTTCCTGACCAATCAGAAAGCATGTGACCACATCTCAGCCAATCACAACCCCATCCTTAGTGCTCATGCCCTGCACCCAATCAGAAGTCAGATAAGAGAGAACCAGCCAATCACAACCCAAGTAGAAAGCAGCCATCTTACCAAACTACAAGCCATTCCCCCATGGCCAATCAGAATGGGTCCAACCTACAGCCAATCGCATGACCCCAAGCCCACCATCCAGCCAATCAGGAAGTACCCACTACTCTGCGAGGGAGAAGGCACTGAGCTATACTCATCCCACAGCCAATCACAAGCCACCTGCTCCACCCCCTACAGACAGCACTAACCATCCCCACCTCCACACCTAATTAGAGCCTATCCAAATAGACCCCACAACCAATCAGAGCCCTCATGGCCACAACCAATCAGGAGGCTCACCTGCATCCAGCTGCGGGGTTCCGCGAGCTCAGGTAGCCAATCACAGAGCGGCACAGCTCAGCGCAGGCCTCAGGCAGTTTCCTGTGCAAAACCTCCAGTGCCACCTGCAGGCAGAGGCTGGCGACTCTGTGGGTGATGAACTCTGGGGCAGGGACAAATGGATGGGGTGAGTTGGGGGGCCCTCTCCAGCAGGGGGCACTGTGGGGAGTGGGGCAGGAGAGCTGGCGGTGGGGGGTGCTCCCAATCCCGCAGGCGGCACTGGGGTCAGCTCACCTGCGATGTTCTCCTGGAAAGCAGCAATGAACTCGCGCAGGAGGGCCAGGAACGAGTCTGGGACTTCAAACTCCACCGGCCCCTCGCTCTTGGCTTCAGCCCGTTTCTTGCGTGGAGCAGGGGGCCCTGGAGGGACAAAATAGGAAGAGCAGGATGAAGGGGACCATCAGGCAGCGAAGAGGGCGACACTGTGAGTCGTTAATCTGCGGAACTCACAGACACTGGATATTCAGGGGGCAGAAACAATGAAAGGCCAGGGATGGGGGATCAGTTTCCCCCATTCTTCTTACATCCCCTTGTGCTGGACCCTCATACTCCTCATGCCTCTGTGGGGCATTCTGCCACCCCTCTTCTCAGTCTCAAACCCCCCCCCCCCACATACACACACACGGTCCCATTTTACCCTCCCCTTCCCACCTGGACCCCACTGTCCCCCGCAGCTGCAGTATGTCTCCCCACTACTGAGTCCCTTGTCCCCTGCCCCATCACAATGTGCCCCCCTTGTTCTCTCTCCCCGCCCCCCTCAGTCCCCCACCGTTTCCTCCAGTCTCTACCTCCTCTTGATTCTCCTCATCCTCCCTGCCCAGTGCCCCCATCCTGCTGCCCTGTATGCCAGTCCCCAACCCAGACACCACCCCCCAGTGGTAGTGTGTGGAGGTGACACTGGCCCTGACCAATACTCACCTGTCCTCGAGAGCCCCCGGGCTGCATCAGAGCCAACATGGACCCCCCCCAGTACCTGCAGCAGGGTCCTCACCACGAAACTGGCGTGGGGGTCCCAGGCGAAGGCCCTCAGCTCCTCCCTCATGGCCCGCCCCAGCTGCAGCACCAGCTCCTCCAGTGTCCCAGCATCCTCCTCTCCCAGCAACCGGGGAGCCCGGAGCAGGGCAGCCTCCAGAACATGGGCACCACAGTGGTGGCAGGCAGCCTGGCACAGGGCGGGCAGCAGGGGGCGCAGGAGCTTGGCCAGCTGGGCGGACGAGGCCTCGGGCAGCAGGGCCTGGAGCAGCAGGGAGCCGGAAGGGTCCAGGGCCAGGGGCAGCACGGAGCCCACCGCCTCCTCCAACACATTGGTGACGAACAGATCTGGGGGGAGAACACAGTGAGACATACTGCACTGTGCACTCCCGAGCAACCTCCTGGCCCCCATTATCCTCCCACCACCCCCAGCGTATTGGTGACACACAGACCTGGAGGGGAGAACACAGTGAGAGACGTACAGCACCGTGCACTCCTGTGACGTTATGAGTGTAATAGAATATCTCACTGAAAAGTGACATAGGGCCAGAAAGAGTTAATTAACTCACAGACTGACCTGACCCATGGCTAAATTTTATAAAGACTAGTTAGGAAGATATGTAAATACACAGAGCTTTGAAATGCGGCCTGCATTGTTAGAGATAGAAGGGTAGATGTTTGCTCAGGTCTTATAATGTCAGCAAACAAGTCTTGTCTATTCCTATAGCTCTGATTCACAGATCAAAAAAGTAGTAGTACTGTAATATTTAGGAAGATACTTGAGGCAAATAGTATTATTGTCTATATGTCTCTTTGAAGGTTGTGGTAACCTGTATCTGAACTCAGAGTAGCAACCATGTTAGTCTGTATCCACAAAAAGAACAGGAGTACTTGTAGCCACAAGTACTCCTGTTCTTTTTGTATCTGAAGTGTTTAATGGATAAATAACCCTGTGCTAATTGCCAGGATGTTTGGGAGGAGAGTTAAGCCTATTGTTTTCTCAGGCCAAAAGGCTGCTGGAAATGTATAAAAATCCCAGGGCCGAGAGGGGGGGAGGGGTGTACAAATTACTGGAGCCTGGGGGTCCGGAAGGGGGCCCGGGGCCCGGCTTCATCAGCCCTGTTTAGCCAATCCACCCTTGCTGCAGGGCCCCAAAAAAATTTTTCACCGGGGCCCGAACCCACTCTCAGCCACCCTGCACAATCCTTCTTCATCACAGATCTGCTTTGGGTTTCAGGAGGGGGAAATCTTGAGCCATAAGGCCTGAGATCCCCAGTCATTGACTGGAGCCACCCTGAATATGGACATTGGACTATTTCTAAGAGGACTTTTGGCAATTACAAGCTCATCTCTGCTATATGTATCTGAACCTCAAGAATTGAATTCAAGTTTGTCTGTATATTCATCTTTTAACCAACACTCTCCCTCTTTTCTTTTTTTAATAAATTTTAGCTTAGTTAACAAGAATTGGCTATAGCGTGTATTTGGGGTAAGATCTAAGTTATAGTTGGACCTGGGTGTGTGACTGATCCTTCAGGATTAGAAGAACCTTTTTTTATATGATGAGAAGATTTTCAGGAATCATCATCATATCTGACGTGTGTGTCTGGCTGGAGGCCTGAAGCTGGCTACTTTAAGGGAACTGCACTATCTGGACTTCTGAGTAACCAGTGAGGCACTATAGCAGCTGTTTTGGGCTGGTTGGTAAATCTAAATATTGGAAGATCCACCAGCTTTTGGGGGTTGTCTGCCCATTCTGTTTGCAGTTCACTCTAATTGATTGGCCTCAGCTGGCTCCCACGGGCAGCAGCATCACAACCCCCCAGTGACCCCATTACCTCCCATTATCCCCCCTGCCATGTCCTCCAGCACATTGGTGATGAACAGACCTGAGGAGGGGGGACAACACAGCAAAAGATGTACAGCGTCGTGCACCCCCGCCCGATGCCTCCTGCAGCACATTGGTGACAGACATGGGGGGGACACAGTGGAAGACATACAGCTCCATGCACCCCCCAGCGATCCCACTACCCCCCGCCACTGCCACCACGTTGGTGACTATCAGAACTGGGGGGAGGACGGACAACACAGTGAAAGACACACAGCGCCGTGCACGACACATTATCGCCCCCACTACCCCTATTATCCCACCGCCACCTCCGCCAGCACTGCGGTGACGAACAGAGTGGGCGGGGGACCTCACACAGCGAGAGATGTACAGCGCCGTGCACGACGCACTATCGCCCCCACTATCCCTGTTATCCCACCGCCGCCTCCGCCAGCACCGCGGTGACGAACAGAGTGGGCGGGGGACCCCACACAGCGAGAGATGTACAGCGCCGTGCACGACGCACTATCGCCCCCACTATTCCTGTTATCCCACCGCCGCCTCCGCCAGCACCGCGGTGACGAACAGAGTGGGCGGGGGACCCCACACAGCGAGAGATGTACAGCGCCGTGCACGACGCACTATCGCCCCCACTATCCCTGTTATCCCACCGCCGCCTCCGCCAGCACCGCGGTGACGCACAGCCCGGGGGGGGACCCCACACAGCGAGAGATGTACAGCGCCGTGCACGATGCACTATCGCTCCCACTATCCCTGTTATCCCACCCCCGCCAGCACCGCGGTGACGAACAGAGTGGGCGGGGGACCCCACACAGCGAGAGATGTACAGCGCCGTGCACGACGCACTATCGCCCCCATTACCCCCGTTTTCCCACCGCCGCCTCCGCCAGCACCGCGGTGACGCACAGCCCGGGCGGGGGACCCCACACAGTAAGGGACGTACAGCGCCGCGCACCCCCAGCGCGCCCCGCTCACCCCGCTCGCTGCCCGGCCCCAGCCCGGCCCGGAGGCTCTCGGCCGCCCGGCGGAAGTAGCCCGCGGCGTCGGGACCCAGGCGGGGCCGCGCCCCCAGCCCGGGGGGGTCCGACCCGGGCCGCCGCTTGCGCCCAAGGCCGCCGCCTCGGGGCGGGTCCGCCATGACCGGGCCCGGCGCGCACGTGGGACCAGCGAGAGCGGCTCGGCCACCACGGAACGCCCGGCCCCGCCCCTGTCCCGGCATGCCGCGCGCCCGGCCCCGCCCCTGTCCCGGCATGCCGCGCGCCCGGCCCCACCCCCGTCCCGGCATGCGGCGCGCCTGGCCCCGCCCCTCTCCGGGTATGTCACGCGCCCAGCACCGCCCCCAGCCCTGCCTCTTCCCCTAGGCCACGGCGATGCCCCGCCCCTTCCTCAGGCCCCGCCCCGGACCGCTCCATCCCGCCTGCTTCTGTCCCTCGCTCTCCCCCTCGCTCTATTTCACTGGGCTGGGGCCGCGGGGGGCAGCCGGGGCGGGGCCATCAGGAGTGAGAGGAGGGGTTGGATGGGGCAGCAGGGGACAGTGGGGCAGGGAGGGGGGTGGACGGGGCAGGGGTCCCTGGGGGCCATCAGGAGTGAGAGGAGGGGTTGGATGGGGCGGCAGGGGGCAGTGGGGCAGGGAAGGGGGTGGACGGGGGCAGGGGTCCCTGCGGGCCATCAGGAGTGAGAGGAGGGGTTGGATGGGGCGGCAGGGGGCAGTGGGGCAGGGAAGGGGGTGGACGGGGGCAGGGGTCCCTGCGGGCCATCAGGAGTGAGAGGAGGGGTTGGATGGGGCGGCAGGGGGCAGTCAGGGGCAGGGAAGGGGGTGGATGGGGCAGGGGTCCCTGGGGGCCATCAGGAGTGAGAGGAGGGGTTGGATGGGGCGGCAGGGGGCAGTGGGGCAGGGAAGGGGGTGGACGGGGGCAGGGGTCCCTGCGGGCCATCAGGAGTGAGAGGAGGGGTTGGATGGGGCGGCAGGGGGCAGTCAGGGGCAGGAAGGGGGGGTGGTTAGGGGCAGCGGTCCCTGCGGGTCAACAGGAGTGAGAGGAGGGGTTGGATGGGGCGGCAGGGGGCAGTCGGGCAGGGAGGGGGGTGGATGGGGGCAGGGGTCCCTGGGGGCCATCAGGAGTGAGAGGAGGGGTTGGATTGGGCGGCAGGGGGCAGTCAGGGGCAGGGAGGGTGGGTGGATGGGGGCAGGGGTCCCGGGGCCGTCAGGAGTGAGAGGAGGGGTTAGATGGGGCAGCAGGGGACAGTGGGGCAGGGAGGGGGGTGGATGGGGGCAGGGGTCCCTGGGGGCCATCAGGAGTGAGAGGAGGGGTTGGATGGGGCGGCAGGGGGCAGTTGGGCAGGAAGGGGGGGTGGTTAGGGGCAGCGGTCCCTGCGGGCCATCAGGAGTGAGAGGAGGGGTTGGATGGGGCGGCAGGGGGCAGACGGGCAGGGAAGGGGGTGGATGGGAGCAGGGGTCCCTGGGGGCCATCAGGAGTGAGAGGAGGAGTTGGATGGGGCGGCAGGGGGCAGTCGGACAGGGAGGGGGTTGGATGGGGGCAGGGGTCCCTGGGGCCATCAGGAGTGAGAGGAGGGGTTGGATGGGGCGCCAGGGACCAGTCAGGGGCAGGGAAGGGGGTGGATGGGGCAGGGGTCCCTGGGGGCCATCAGGAGTGAGAGGAGGGGTTGGATGGGGCGGCAGGGGGCAGTCGGGCAGGGAAGGGGGTGGATGGGGGCAGGGGTCCCTGGGGCCGTCAGGAGTGAGAGGAGGGGTAGGATGGGGCGGCAGGAGGCAGTGGGGCAGGGAGGGAGGTGGATGGGGCAGGGGTCCCTGGGGGCCATCAGGAGTGAGAGGAGGGGTTGGATGGGGCGGCAGGGGGCAGTCAGGGGCAGGGAGGGGGGCGGATGGGGCAGCGGTCCCGGGGGGCCGTCAGTAGTGAGAGGAGGGGTAGGATGGGGCGGCAGGGGGCAGTGGGGCGGGGAGGGGCGGTGGATGGGGTTGGGCTCCTGAGGGGGGCGTGAGGTACGTGGGGGGTTGGATAATTGACAATGCAGCTGCGGGAGAGCCCCCTCGGCTGTACTGCTGGGGAACTGAGCCTGTACATGGAACTGCCTGGAGGGGATTGGTCATGGGGCCAGTCCGAGCCCTGCGACCGCACCCACTGGCAGCTGCCTCCCTGGCTGGACTCCAAGGACTGGTAGCAGCAGTGGGGCTGTGTGGCCCCCAAGCAGAGACATGGGAGAGCTCTGTCCACCAAGACGAACCCTGGATCTGCTGAGTCAGCCCTTAGCCTGTAGCAGGGGCTCTCAAACGTTCATACTGGTGACCCCTTTCACGCAGCAAGTCTCTGAGTGCGACCCCCCCTTGTAAATTACAAACACTTTTGAATATATTTAACACCATTATAAATGCTGGATGCAAAGCAGGGTTTGGGGTGGAGGCTGACAGCTCACAACCCCCCATGTAGTAACCTTGTGACCTGAGAGGTCCCGACCCCCAGTTTGAGAACCCCTGGCCTACAGCACCAGCTGGGCACTGCTCAGTGTGTGCTGGCCACATGAGCTGGAACCTTGGGCCACAGCGTTTACTTAGTACCTTTTATTGACCTTCTGGCTTTTACCAGGCTGTGTGATCTGGGGGGGGCAAAGGGCTGAGGGCCCCCCTTTGTCACTGCTACGGCAGTGCTACCCCTTAGCAGCACCCTCCCCTGTCCCTCCCAGCCTGGGGCCCAGCAGAGACTGCTGAGTTCATGTAGCAGGAGTTCCCCTGATGGAGCCTTTCCTCGCTTAGGCAGGGGAAGCCCAGCTTTGCAGGGGGCTAGGAGAGTTCGGGAAAGATGCTGCTCCCCAGACCTTGTTTCTGCTCTTAACCCCCCCACACTCCCAGTTGGGAACTGGTGCCATCCCCAGAGCCTGTGTCCTGGGTACTCTGTCATTCTGCAGCTTGCTTTTCCAGTCTCGGCTCTCTTCTCTGACTGCTGCCGAGATGCCCCACTGAGGGCATCACTGAGTTGCACTGTGTTGGGTGCTGTCTGCAGCCTGGACTCCTGGTAGGTTGGCTTTAGTTTTGAACGTGTTTTTTAAAATGATTTCAAGCTGCCTCCCCCTCCCCCAACACGCAGTGCCGGGGAGGGGAGGGAAGGGAAGGGGTGGGCCCTTCCTGCTGCCACAAGATGTTTAAAAAAGCCTTTGGGGCCTTTATTTTTTCTCTACATTTGTCACCTTTAGAAACAGTCTGGTCTCCCCTGTTCCTGCTGGAGGTCTCCTTGGAGGAGCAGAGAGTTGGGCCAGGAGGAGGGTATGGCTTCTGCCTGCTGATGAGGGAGGGCATGCTGGGGCCTTGCACAGACCTCTTCCACCTTGAGTGTCTGCCAAAGCCTTGGGTTCTGCACCAATCCCTTCCTATCCAAAGGACTATGGCTCTTGCTCTCTGATGTCACAATTCTGCTAGACCCCAAGCCCTTCAGAACCCTCCAGCTCAGGGGCTAGCCCCTTGCACCCCTGTGGCTCCGTTTCTGTTTTTAGCGCACTAGTTTGATCAGCGCTAGCACAGGTATGTCTACACAAGCCCGAAATTACACCTCCCTTTTCCAGTGTAAACATACCCCAAATCATGGGGATGCTTCCTTTCGTCCACCCTCTGTGTATATGGGGAGGGAAATTAGTGACCTTGTGCATATGTAATGGCGTTTGGTGTTTGTAAGACAAGGTATAATAAGCACACTTCCAAATTGCAATGAACTGTGGAGAAGTTCCTGATTGGTGTGAGAGATGTTACTTATACCTAGATGCATTCCCCTTCCACACCCCCAGCCCTACGAATGCTGGCTTGGGAATATCACTGCTGTAGTGTCAGCTTTTAAGACACTTTTCACATGCACCACTTCTAGAATTATGGTAAGTTAAAAGAAGCTACAGTATGTCGGGACATTAATACTCTATTACAGTGTTTGCACTTGCATATTAAAAGCAATAACACTTAACAGACCAGTGTATCCAGGACATTACTAGTGCACTTTTCCCCCACCGATACCGAGCAGTTGCACTGTCTTCTCCCATAGCTACTTACATTGCGGCTTTTTTTGTTAAAACTAAATTGGGAAGAAAGACTGATTCGGAACTTGTTTAATGGTCACTTTCTTGCTAAAGGGTGTAGTGGGGTGTAGGCTTGGAGGGAGGAAGGTTTCTATGATGTAGGCAAGATCAGGTGTTTTATCCAAAACCAGAATATGAACGGTGCTGGTCTTGGTGTCTGGCTGACCCTGAATTATGGTCAAAAGTGAGAGGGTGACGTTTCTCCTTTCTCACATTTTGATTGAGGATTCCATTGATAAAGGGATTGGCCTCAAACATCTGGTTGTAGGGCTCTTCCATGGCATAGTTTTCATCTTGGGTGGCCCGCTCCTAGTTATCTTAAAGCATGGTCTTTAGTCTCTGTAATTATCTGTTATAACTCTGTAGCTTTTTATGAAGTCAGGAGTTAAATAAAAGTAGCTGTGATCGTTCCACAAACTCAAACTGAAAATTTACATCATTTAAATCAGACTTCTAATCTTAATTTTTGCTTAATAAATAAATCTGTAAGAAAACTCTGTTGGGAAACTGCTACAGTTTACTTAGAAAGTGCTCTTCTCCTACATAGGTCATAAGGATCCTATCTGTCTGAATCCTGGCTGCTCTTTCTTTGATCTGCAGAATGACTGATGCTTTTCAGCCATCAGTTGTAGGTAAAGGTGGGTTTCATTGCATCTTCTTTCTTGGCCCCAGCTACTGTTCTCCCTTCCTGTTGCACTGATAGTGGGTGGGTGTGTCTCGCCTTTTTTTTAAAAATCATAGATGCTAGGGACAGTCTTGTCCTCTCCTCTCCTGATGTCAGTGTAGATGCAGGCAGTGCAAAATGTACTACAGTCATATAGTATCTCAAATGCAAAGCTGCATTTCTCTGATCTGAGGTTTGAAGAACGATGTGGAACTAGCTATTTTACAGGATGTCTAGATTTCATTCCTGTAGTAACAGAATTGATGATAGGAAAGCAGGAAGAGAGAGAGAGAGAGAGTGTGTGTATGTGTGTGTGTGGTTAATGTTACACTGCCAACCAGTGTCGTACAGATGTCTTTTGTTTAAAAAAACCCCCAAATTACTGCTTTGTCCAACCCCGAAGAGCTATGAGATCTTTGCTCACCAATTCTCATAAAACTTGTATTTTTCATGCCTTTTTGGTAGCTTTAGTATCACGATCTATTATAAATAAGGTGCATTTCATTGATTGATTTTAAAATGAAATTAGTAACTGGAAAAAATGGCCAGTATTTTTTTTAAACTTATGACAATTATAAACTACTGTATTCTGTCATTTACTTTCTAGAATCTAAAGAATATCTAAGTATAATCTAACGTTCTCCTGTGAAATGCGGGCTGTGCAAACCCTTCCGTGGCTGGATCATTCTTGTGTTTTTATTTTAAGTACAAATAAATATGTGTAACAAATTTAAAAGTATGTAATTAGTAATTTGATATGTTAAGTGGGGTCTTTTATGATGTGTTCACTCCCCCTGATGTTAGAGCCTGGCTATGCCACTGGCTGTGGGCTTGGACCAGGGATGAGGCGTTTGGGGTGCAGGAGGGGGAGCTCCAGGCTGGGGGTTGGGGTGCGGGCTCTGGGGTGGGGCTGGAGATGAGGGGTTTGGGGTGCAGTAAGGGGCTCAGGACTGGGATGGGGCAGGTGTTGGGGGCTGCAGGGTGGAGGGAGTTTGGGTGCAGTAGGGGGCTCTGGGCTGGGGCAGGGAGTTGGGATGCGGGGAGGCTGAGGGCTCTGGGGTGAGGCCAGGGATGATGGGTTTGGAGTGCAGGAGGGTTGCTGAATTAGGGGGTGCTGGGCTGGGGCAGGGGTTTGGGGTGCCAGAAGGCTCCAGCTGGGGATGCGGGCTCTGGGGTGGGGCCAGGGATGAGGGGTTTGGGGTGCAGAAGGGGCCTATGGGCTGGGGCAGGGGGTTGGGACATGAGAGGGGATTTGGGGTCCCAGTGATGCTTACTGCAGCTCCTGGAAGTGGCCTCCAAGTCCCTGCATCCCCTAGGCACATGGGCAGCCAGGGAGGCTCCGCATGCTGCCCGCAGGTTCCGCCCCCACAGCTCACATTGGTCACGGTTCCTGGCCAATGGGAGCTGTGGAGCCAGCCCTCAGAGCCGGGGCAGCATATGGAGCCTCCCTGGCCGCCAGGACCTGACAGCCACTTCCGGGAGCCACAAGGAGCTACAGCAGGCAGGGAGCCTGCCTTAGGCCCGGGCCCCCTTCAGAGCCGCCGGGGTCCCTTTTCAGCCAGGCGTTCTGGTCGAAAACCAGCTGCGGGGCAACCCCAGGCTCATCGCGCACATGCAGGAGCCCCCCCCAGCACAGCGCCCCCTGTGGCCAAGCTGAGAGGTGGGGCAGGGATGGGACCCCTTGGCACAGCACCCCCCCGTGGCCAGGCCGAGAGGCAGGACAGGGCCAGGACCCTCTGGCACAGCACCCCACCAGGACCCACCCCCTGGTCCGTGGGCCTGGCTTGTCACCCCTGTGCCCTGCGTGGGGCTGGTTCACACTGTGTCGGGCTCGAATGGGCCCAGGTCCATGTCCCCGCAGGGCAGACACACCAGGGCCATACATCGACTGGCAGATCCCTGCTCCAGCGCCAAGCCCTGCAGGGACCCACAGCCACACCCCGTGCCCTAGGGGTACCCCCAATGACTTGGCTCTTACTCTTACTCACCCTGCCCTTACTGCACAGCCTGTGCAAAGCTAATGTGTCACATCTACACACCTGCCTGGGCCCAACACTGACTGTGAGTGGAGAGTCAGCATCCCCTGGGGGCAGATGGGGAGGAACCCAGGTGTAAGAGGATATTGGGGAATGCTAGGCTGGTGCCAACTGGCCAGGCTTCCCGGCCTTGTGTGACTCATGATTCCCCTCCTAGCTGGGATGCCAACACCCACCGAAAGCAGCAATTAGGGTGCGTTCGGCCTGAACACTCAGCTTGGCTCAGAGTAACAAGGCCGGGCAGGGAGCAAAACCCAGGAGCCCAACCCACCAGGCCCCACTCCCTTCCCCAAGTTGGCATAGAACCCAGGAGTCCTGGCTCTCAGCCCTTTGCTCTAACCACTAGTCCCCACTCCCCTCCCAGCACTGGAGATAGAACCCAGGAGTCCTGGCTCTCAGCCCTTTGCTCTAACCACTAGTCCTCACTCCCCTCCCAGCACTGGCGATAGAACCCAGCAGTCCTGGCTCTCAGCCCTTTGCTCTAACCACTAGTCCCCACTCCCCTCCCAGCACTGGGGATAGAACCCAGGAGTCCCGGGCCCTAGTTTCACCCACACACCGGCTACATCCCATGAAAGTTTTGAAACATTCCCCGCTCCTCCACCACCATTTGCTCAAACCCTGCCACTTTAAGAGCGAGGCAGCCCCTTTAAGAATGGGGACACTCTCTCCCGCTTGGCGGGCTGTTCTCTATGCTCTGTGAAGGGAAGGGGAGGGATGGTAGAGTCCTAGCTGGCTCTCCCCTCTCTGTGCGCGGTGGTTGGTATTGCCCGCAGGAGTCCTGCGTTGCAGCCCGCTGGGCGGTTCCATCTCACCTCTGCCTCTCGCCCGCGCTTTGGTATTGCCCCCTGGGGGCCTCTGGGTGCAGCCTGTCCGGCCCCCGTGGCCCTCCGCAGGTTGGTATCGCCGCATTGGGAGCCCGGCCAGTTTCCCCAGGAGAGACCATTCCATACCCTGGTCGGGGGGGAGGCTTCGGGGTTCAGCGCGCCTAGGGCGGGGCTAAGCAGGCAGGTGCAGGAGGAGGGGGGCATGCAATGGCCTGGTCCAGTGGCTACTCCGACTCAGTCCCAGGATGCACCTGCGGGCATGATTTGAGGTTGGCATGAGTGGCAGTGTGACTCCACTGGGCCCCAGGACGCCTGGGTCCTTGTGCACGCAGTCCCGGACTCCTGGGTCCCTCCTTGTGCAAGCAGCCCCAGGGGCTCCCCGGACACCTGGGTCCTCGTGCATGCAATCCTGGACACCTGGGTCCCTCCTCGTGCAAGCAGCCCCAGGGGCCCTTGGATGCCTGGGTCCTTGTGCACGCAGTCCCAGACGCCGGGGTCCCTCCTCGTGCAAGCAGCCACAGGGGCCCCCGGACACCTGAGCCCTCGTGCACGGAGCCCTGGAGGGCTAGGTTCCCTAAGCCGGGGATGGGCACCGTGGAGCTGGCTCAGTGCTGGATTGGGCCCCTCCCCAACCATCACCTGTCCTCTCCTTTAGATCTAGTAGGTTCAAAGTCTGGACCCTGATTTCTCACCTCTGGGCCCACCCACGGCTGAGTCACCATGGTGAGTGTGGTCCGGTCGGCTACCCCAGCCCCCACCCATTGCCCCCTGAGGGTGATCTGAGCTCCCCAGTAACTGCCCAGGGGTAACCGGACTTCTTCTTGTACACACAACCCCAGGGACACTGCATGCCTGGGTTCCCAGCCCCATGCCCAATAGAGGGGCAGTCCCTCCCCAGTGACCTCCCAGGGGATTACTGTTACCCCCCAGGGGTGTCCCTGCCCCCTAGAACTGCCCCGCGGGATCTGGTTTCCATATTCAGGGTTGTGGGTGCAATCGCATGGCCCCAACACCTGCCCTTGCTCAATCCCATAATGCACCTGGGTGGGAAGCATGGTGTGAAGGCCTGGGGCAGCAACCACCCCTCCCCATTTACACAGCCCCCTCCCCCCCAGCATGGCCGTCTGAAGGTGAAGACGACAGAGGAGCAGGCCGAGGCCAAGCGCCTGGAGCGGGAGAAGAAGCTACGTCAATACGTAGCCGCCACAACGGCCATCTTTGAGAAGGTGAGGTGGGTGGGGGGTAGGTGGGGGGAGCAGGCTTCCTGCTGACCTTTCACCCCTGACCCTTGCACTCAGCATGGCTTCCTGGAGTGCAGTATGACCTTTACACCCGGCCACTGCACATTGACCTGTGACCCCATGGCCTTTCCCTCACTCTGTGTGGTCAGGCTGTGCTGTAACCTTTGACCCCTGACTTTACACTACGCCTTGTGTGGATTGGCTGCGCAGTGATCCTTGAACCCTGGCCTTCCCCATCATGGTGATTGGGGAGCATGCTGACCTTTGAACCTTGACCTTTCTTCCGGTGGGCGCCCCCTTAGCCTGGATCCCTCCTGGTCAGAGTGACCTTTGACCTGACACCCCCCAAACCAGAGAGGAAGATATCTCTGTCCATTGACGTTGGCCCACTGATGTTGTTTGTCACCCCAGAACTCTTCCCCTCTGAGTCATGAGTAGTTAAGTTGCAACCTTTGATCTCTGACCTCTCCCCACACTTGGAGATGGTTGGATGAGTGTGTGACCCTTGGGCCCTGACCGTTCCCCTCTGGAGCAGAAGCAGTTGGGTGTTCAGTGGCCTTTGACCTGTATCTAGGGTGACCTTTGACCCTGCTGTAATCCCATTGGGTGACTGGAGGTAGCTAAGGTTGAAGAATTGGGTCAGTGTTAACCCTGGACTTTCTTCTAGCTCGTGAGTGGTCGTGACACATTACGCCCTTTGGCTCATGGCCTTTGACCCTTGACCAGAAGCCGATGTGGTCAGGTGACCTTTGACCACTGCCTGTTGTTGGCATGTGCAGGTAGAATAGTTGCCCTTTGACCCCTGACCTCTGATATTTCACCCCACTGCGGGAGGGACATTGATGTGAATGGTGACCCCTGACTCCTTGATCCTTTGCTGGGTGAGATAGGGTGGCTCCTGGTGGGGGTGGCATGACCTTTGACCCTCTGACCTTTCCCCTCCCCAGAGGAAGACAGGGCAGCTGGACAAAGAGGCGCTGGAGCTGACCAATCAGATATTGGGGGTCAACCCCGACTTTGCCACCCTCTGGAACTTCCGCCGGGAGATCATCCTCTGCCTGGAGCAGGAGGGGTGAGAGGGGTCTGGAGGGGAGTCTAGGGGGAGAGGGCCGGAGGGGGAAGGAAGGAAAGGATGGAGGGGGAGGGATGGGAGAGCTGGGAAGGGGGAGTATGGAGGATGGAGGGGTAAAGCGGGGGCCCGAAGGTGAGGGGAGTAGTTCAGGGAGTCGCAGGGAACCTGGAAGAGGGGGAGTCTTGGGGTCCATATGGGATTGACTGTGGTTTGGTGGAGTCACTGGCTCTGACCCCCCAGTGGCAGGTTCCCGGTGGGCGTCAGTTTGGGATTCTGAGGGGGGGGCCAGCTCTGACCCCCCAGTGGCAGGTCTCCAGGAATCTCAGTTTGGGGTTGGGGGGGATCCTTAGCTCTGACCCCTCAGTAGCAGGTCCTCAGTGGTGTCAGTTTGCGGTTCGGGGGGGTGGGCAGCTCTGACCCCCCCCCCAGTGGCAGGTCTCCAGGGGGCTCAGTTTGGGGTTGGGGGGATCCTCAGCTCTGACCCCCCCAGTGGCAGGTCTCCAGGGGGCTCAGTTTGGGGTTGGGGGGGATCCTCAGCTCTGACTCCTCAGTGGCAGGTCCCCAGGGGGCTCAGTTTGGGGTTGGGGGCTCCTCGGCTCTGACCCCCACCCCCAGTGGCAGATCCCCAGGGGAGTCCCAGCTCTGACCCACCCCTGTGGCAGGTCCTCAGAAGAGATGCAGTCGCTGTGCCGCGGGGAGCTCTCATTCCTGGAGTCCTGCCTGCGGGTGAACCCCAAGTCGTACGGGACGTGGCACCACCGCTGTTGGGTGATGGAACACGTCCCCAACCCTGACTGGGCCCGTGAGCTGGAACTGTGCGCCAAGTTCCTGGAGATCGATGAGCGCAACTGTGAGCTGGGCCCCAGACTCCCAACCCCAGATCCCCACCAAATCCCCTCACTCCCGATTTCCCCCCCCCAGAAACAAAACCCCTGACCCTGGATCCCCCAGATCCCCCCGACATCTAACCCCAGATCCATCCCGGATTCCCCCAACCTCTGACCCAAGATCCACCCCTAAACTCCTTACCTCTGACCCCAGGTCCACCCGAAACTGCCATATCTCTGACCCCAGGTCCATCTCCAACCTCTCAGGCCAGATCCACCCCTGAATTCCCAACCTCTGACCCCAGATCTCCCCAAAAACTCCAGATCTCTGACCTCAAATCCTCCTGAACCCCTCACCTCTGACCCTAGATCCATCTGCGGACCACCCTTGCCCTGACCCCAGATCTGCCCTGCTGCCCTGACCCCCAATCCACTCTGGCCTTTGACTGCAGATCCACCCCCTGAAAACTCCCCAGATCCACCTCTGCGCCTCACTGTCCTTACCTCTAACCCTGGATCCACCCCCAAACCCTCCCTTCCCTGACCTCTGACCCCAGATCCACCCACATACCCTCTGACCCCAGATCCAATCCCACCCCCTCAACCTCTGACCCCAGATCAATCCCAAAACCCTGTTGCCTTTACCTTTAACCCCGGATCCACCCTGAACCCCCAGAATCCCACTGCCCTGACCTCTAGCCCCACCTGTGACCCCCAAGCCCTGGCATCCCTCCAGCTCACACCCACAGGGGCTGGGGTGGCGTTGGGGTGGGGGCAGTGGGGATCCCGCTCTCTGACCTCCTGCTCTCTGGTACTCCCGCAGTTCACTGCTGGGATTACCGGCGCTTTGTGGTGCAGCGCGCCCAGGTGTCGGCGGCGGACGAGCTGCACTTCACCGACCGCCTCATCACCCGCAACTTCTCCAACTACTCGTCCTGGCACTACCGCAGCTGCCTGCTACCTCGGCTTCACCCCGACCCCCAGCAGCCGGGCCGCCCCACTGAGGCCGTGCTGCTCAAAGGTGAGGGCGCCGGGCGGGGGCTGGGAGCCAGGACCCCTGGGTTCTCTCCCTGGCTCGGGGAGGGGAGGGGAGTCTAGTGGTTGGGGGCGGGGCTGGGAGCCAGAACTCCTTGGTTCTCTCCTTGGCTCTGCGAGGGGAGTGGGGCTAGTGGGTAGTGTGAGCAGGCTGGGAGCCAGGACTCCTTGGTTCTCTCCTTGGCTCTGCGAGGGGAGTGGGGCTAGTGGGTAGTGTGAGCAGGCTGGGAGCCAGGACTCCTGGGTTCCTTGCCAGCCAGTGGCCCAGCCCAGGAGTGGAGTCATTCCTGGCAAAGGGCCCCACCTGCTTGGAGAGATACCTGAGCCTCTGCCCTGCCCTGAACTTAGCAGAGATGCCGTTCCTGGAAGCCTGACCCAGTTGGGACATCGCTGATGGGTTCTGCATGCTGGAGGAGGCACTGGCCCCACCCGGCTCCCTGCTGGCCTTGGCACGAGTTCCCCAGCTGAGCGCCGTCGGCCTCAGAGACCAGGATGGCACCTGGGAACCTGCCCTGAGGCGACTGTGCCTCAGACAGCTCATGGGGAGGGTCAGGAGAGCATCCTGGGGCTGGATCGGGGCCAGCATCCTCTAGAGAAGACAGGCCCCGTGTCCCATTCCCTGCCCCCCTGAGCCAGCCGGTCCCTGCCCTGGGCCCAGATTGGGGCCAGCGCCCCCCAGAGGAGACAGGTCCAGCGCCTCGTCCCCTACCTTGCTTTCTTCTCTTGCCCTGCCAGAGCTGGAGCTGGTGCAAAATGCCTTCTTCACTGACCCCAATGACCAGAGTGCCTGGTTCTACCATCGCTGGCTGCTGGGCAGAGGTAGGCGCCTCCCTGCTGGCCATGTGACAGAACGGTACCCAAGTACTGGAGGGGGCAGGGACTCATCTCGTAATACTCAGGCACTCTTTGGCGAGCCAAGGAGAGATTCCATCTGGAGTATCATCCAGGGCACCTGGCTGTAGAGACCAACTCTGGACTATACTCCATTGGTACCTAAGTACTGTGAGCAACAATAGCAGTCTGGGGTACCTCACACTGTGGGCACAGCCCCCAGCTACGCACCAGTAGTGGCCAGTTACTGCGTGCTGAAGGGTAATGCCCCCCTGGAGTATTGTCCAGTGGTGCCTGAGTATTCTTTTGTTCTAGGTCTCTCTCTGCAGTATGATTGCATGATACCTGAGTACTGCCTGGGCAAGGAAGCCGTATCCCTTACGGTATGGGCCAGCAGTACACAGTTACTGTTTAGCGAGGAGAGAGTATTGTCTGATGATAGGAGATCCACGAGGCTCTACTCAGGATGATACCGGAGTATACTGTGCTGTGGGTATACACCACCTATTGTTACCCAGGTACTGAGTGCATTGGAGTAATAACACGTGGAGGGTATAGTACAGCAGTTCTCGGTTTGTAATACTGGGTTACAATCGGCTAATACCCAAGTATTGTATGGCATAAGGAAATATCCTTGTGAAGGGTAGACCACTGATACCCCAGTACTGCTCAATGAGGGAGAATTGTCCCATGGTAACTGAGTACTTGGGAGACCCCTCCCTGGAGTATAGTGCAGTGGTATCCAGGTACAGTAACTCCTCACTTAAAGTCATTCCGGTTAACATTTCATTGTTCTGTTGCTGATCAGTTACAGAACATGCTCATTTAAAGTTTTGCAATGCTCCCTTATAACCTTGTTTGGCAGCCGCCTGCTTTGTCCACTGCTTAAGAACATAAGAACAGTCGTTCTGGGTCAGACCAAAGGTCCATCTAGCCCAATATCTGTCTACTGACAATGGCCATTGCCAGGTGCCCCAGAGGGAGTGAACCTAACAGGCAATGATCAAGTGATCTCTCTCCTGCCGTCCATCTCCATTCTCTGACAAACAGAGGCTAGGAACACCATTCCTTACCCATCCTGGCTAATAGCCATTAATGGACTTAACCACCATGAATTTATACAGTTCTCTTTTAAATGCTGTTATAGTCCAGCCTTCACAACCTCCTCAGGCAAGGAGTTCCACAGGTTGACTGTGCGCTGCATGAAGAAGAAATTCTTTTTATTTGTTTTAAACCTGCTGCCCATTAATTTCATCTGGTGGCCCCTTGTTCCTATATTATGGGAACAAGTAAATAACTTTTCCTTATTCACATCACTCATGATTTTCTATACCTCTGTCATATTCCCCCTTAGTCTCCTCTTTTCCAAGCTGAAAAGTTCTAGCCTCTTTAATCTCTCCTCATATGGGACCTGTTCCAAACCCCTAATCATTTTAGTTGCCCTTCTCTGAACCTTTTCTAGTGCTGGTATATCTCTTTTGAGATGAGGAGACCACAACTGTATGCAGTATTCAAGATTTGGGCGTACCATGGATTTATATAAGGGCAAGAAGATATTCTCTGTCTTATTCTCTATCCTCTTTTTAATGATTCCTAACATCCTGTTTGCTTTTTTGACTGCCGCTGCACACTGTGTGGACATCTTCAGAGAACTATCCACAATGACTCCAAGATCTTTTTCCTGATTCGTTGTAGCTAAATTAGCTCCCATCATATTGTATGTATAGCTGGGGTTATTTTTTCCAATGTGCATTACTTTACATTTGTCCACATTAAATTTCATTTGCCATTTTGTTGCCCAATCACTTAGTTTTGTGAAATCTTTTTGAAGTTCTTCACAGTCTGCTTTGATCTTAACTATCTTGAGCGGTTTAGTATCATCTGCAAACTTTGCCACCTCACTGTTGACCCCTTTCTGACTGACTCTTGGGGAACACCACTAGTTACCCCTCTCAGTTCTGAAAATTTACCATTTATTCCTACCCTTTGTTCCCTGTCTTTTAACCAATTCTTAATTCATGAAAGGACCTTTCCTCTTATCCCATGACAACTTAATTTACATAAGAGCCTTTCGTGAGGGACCTTGTCAAAGGCTTTTTGGAAATCTTAAGTACACTACGTCTACTGGATCCCCCTTGTCCACTTGTTTGTTGACCCCTTCAAAAAACTCTAATAGACTTGGTCTGCACTTGTCCCTGGAACCTAACCCCCCCACACACACACATTTACATTAATTCTTATGGGGAAATTGGATTTGCTTAACATCATTTCGCTTACAGTCACATTTTTCAGGAACAGAAGTACAGCGTTAAGCGAGGAGTTGCTGTATAGTAGAGTGTTACTACATAGTCCAGGGCTGGTATACTGCATTGATACCCCAGTACTGCATGCAGAACAGTAGTACCAGCCTGGGGGATAATGCAGCTCTTACACAAATATTGTATGAAATCTGCTATGTCCCCAGAGTTCAATGAGATACCTGAGTACTGTGTAGTATTGCCCTGGAGTATAGGTGAGTGTTCACTGTGTGGTATTTGAATACTGCTTGGTACAGCAGGGCTGCTTCCTCAAAGTGGCCCCTTAATGTTATCTGAATATTGTGTGGTACTGGCTTTACTCAAGTGCTGAGTAATATTGCTCCAGGGTTTCCTCTAGTGATACTCAAGTACCGCATGATCCATGGAACTGTCTCCTGATGGTACCTGAGTACTGTTTAGTACTGGCGAGGAAGATCACTGCAGGGTGTTGTCCGTTTGACCCAAGTGCTGTGTGATGCATGTAGATTCCTCCCCCAAAGTACACCATGATAGTACCCGAGTAATCCTATAGCACTGGTGACATTGTAACACTGACTTACTCCAGGGCATTGTGCAATGGTACTGGAGTATTATAAGAGTCTTTGAGATCTCCCCTGAGCATACCCTAACAGTGCCCCACTGCTCGTATAGCACGGAGGATACTCAAGTTCTCAAAAAGAACAGGAGTACTTGTGGCACCTTAGAGACTAACATTTATTTGAGCATAAGCTTTCGTGGGCTACAGCCCACTTCATCAGATGCATGCAGTGGAAAATACAGTAGGACGATATAGATATATACACACAGACAGAGAAATAGGGGAGAGGGATAGCTCTGTGGTTTGAGCATTGGCCTGCTAAACCCAGGGTTGTGAGTTCAACCTTTGAGGGGGCCATTTAGTTGGGGATTGGTCCTGTGTTGAGCAGAGGGTTGGACTAGATGACCTCTGAGGTCCATTCCAACCCTGACAGTCTGTGATTTAATATGAAACAATGGGTGTTACCAAACACACACTAATGAGAGTGATCAGTTAAGGTGAGTTATCACCAGCAGGAGAGAGAAACGCTTCTTGTAGTGGTGATCGAAATGCTCCATTTGCAGCAGTTGACAAGAAGTTGTGAGGAGCAGTGGGGCAGGGGAATAACTTCTCAGTAACGTTACTGCAGGGGATTGGCCAATGGTACTAGAGTCCTATGCACAGCATAGAGCTGTCTCCCGCAGGCGGCACCCGAGTACTGCTGCTACTCGAAGCACTGAGTAACGTTACTGCAGGGGATTGGCCAGTGGTACTAGAGTCCTATGCACAGCATAGAGCTGTCTCCCGCAGGCGGCACCCGAGTACTGCTGCTACTCGAAGCACTGAGTAACGTTACTGCAGGGGATTGGCCAGTGGTACTAGAGTCCTATGCACAGCATAGAGCTGTCTCCCCCAGGCGGCACCCGAGTACTGCTGCTACTCGAAGCACTGAGTAACGTTACTGCAGGGGATTGGCCAATGGTACTAGAGTCCTATGCACAGCATAGAGCTGTCTCCCGCAGGCGGCACCCGAGTACTGCTGCTACTCGAAGCACTGAGTAACGTTACTGCAGGGGATTGGCCAGTGGTACTAGAGTCCTATGCACAGCATAGAGCTGTCTCCCACAGGCGGCACCCGAGTACTGCTGCTACTCGAAGCACTGAGTAACGTTACTGCAGGGGATTGGCCAGTGGTACTAGAGTCCTATGCACAGCATAGAGCTGTCTCCCCCAGGCGGCACCCTAGTACTGCTGCTACTCGAAGCACTGAGTAACGTTACTGCAGGGGATTGGCCAATGGTACTAGAGTCCTATGCACAGCATAGAGCTGTCTCCCCCAGGCGGCACCCAAGTACTGCTGCTACTCGAAGCACTGAGTAACGTTACTGCAGGGGATTGGCCAGTGGTACTAGAGTCCTATGCACAGCATAGAGCTGTCTCCCCCAGGCGGCACCCGAGTACTGCTGCTACTCGAAGCACTGAGTAACGTTACTGCAGGGGATTGGCCAATGGTACTAGAGTCCTATGCACAGCATAGAGCTGTCTCCCCCAGGCGGCACCCGAGTACTGCTGCTACTCGAAGCACTGAGTAACGTTACTGCAGGGGATTGGCCAATGGTACTAGAGTCCTATGCACAGCATAGAGCTGTCTCCCCCAGGCGGCACCCGAGTACTGCTGCTACTCGAAGCACTGAGTAACGTTACTGCAGGGGATTGGCCAGTGGTACTAGAGTCCTATGCACAGCATAGAGCTGTCTCCCCCAGGCGGCACCCGAGTACTGCTGCTACTCGAAGCACTGAGTAATGTCACTCCAGGACATGATCCAATGATACCACGTGGTGCATGGGGATCCCCCCACCCAAGCATACCCTGAAGGTACCTGAGTACCGCACAGCACTGAGAAATGTTACTCCAGGACTTGGTCCCGTGACGCTGACCCCCCCCTTCTCTCCCCGCAGCCGAGCCAGAGCCGACTATCCTGTGTGTCTACGTGAGCCGAGAGGACTCCTCGCTGGCGGTGGCTTTCTCCCAGCCCGTGGTGGTGAGTACCTGTGAGCCGGGGTGGAGGGAGGCAGTGCTAACTCGGGGCTTACGAGTGTCTCCTCCGGCAGGTGACTCCAGGATCCTGCGACCTGCTGCTCTTTGCAGACGAGGCCCCCCTGACAGTGAATTGGCGCACACCTGACGGGAGAAACCGCCCCGGCCTCATGTGGGTATCCTCCCAGACACCTGGGTTCTCGCCCACTGGGGGAGGGGAATGGAGTCTAGTGGGTTAGAGTGGGAGGGTGATGGGGGCTGGGACCCAGGACTCCTGGGTTCTCTGGGAGGGGAGTGAGGTCTACTGGCTAGAACCTTTTTCCTTGACCACCTCCACCCCAGCTGTGCGACCTGCCCGCCTCGGCCCTCAACGAGCACTGGCCCCAGCACACCTTCCGGGTGCACTGGGCAGGCGGGCAGTCCCAGAAGGAGTGCGTCCTCTTCAAAGGTAACCAGACACCCCCCACAACACCCCGAAAATCCTCTCCCCACCCTCCTGACACTCTGCCTCTGCCCTCCAGGCCGCAGCGACGGCTGGTGCCGGGACTCCGTCACCGAGGAGCAGATGTTCAGGTAGGGGACCCTGCTCCCCACCTTCAGTCATCTGCCTCAGAGGCCCCACCCGCTGGAGGGAAGTCCTGCCTACTCCCCCAGAAGCTCCACTCCTTGCAGAATAGCCCCTTTCCCTAGTGTGCATGTTCTAGACAGGCCATGCCCCCCCCAGAATGGCCCCGCCTCCAGTCTGTCCAAGTAGCCCCGCCCCCCAGTGTGTTCCAGACAGGTTCCGCCCCTAAAGAGCAGCTCTGTCTCTTTCCATTGGAGACTAGCACCACCTCTCAGATAAAGCACACCTCCTGATTGTGTGTAGGCAGATAGGCTCCACCCCCTGGGGGTTGCCACCGCCCCCTTTAAGTGCATGTTTCACACTAGGCCCCATCCCTTGAGTATCTTTAATAAAACACCACCCCCCCCCCACGGTGTATAGTCAGAGCTAGCTCTGCCCCCCCCATTTGAGTGCAGCGCAGCCCTCCCCTGCAGGATGGGCCCTGGCCCCACCCATCCCAAGTGCTGGCCAGCCCCCTAATATCCCACCTCCCACCCAGGTGCGAGCTCTCCGTGGAGAAGTCAACTGTGCTGCAGTCAGAACTGGAGTCCTGTAAGGAGCTGCAGGCCCTGGAGCCGGAGAACAAGTGTAGGTACCTCCCGGACGCCTGGGTTCTCTCCCGGCTCTGAGAGGAGAGCAGGGTCTGGTGGTTAAAGCGCGGGGGGCTGGGTGCCAGGACTCCTGGGTTCTCTCTGTCTCTGCAGGGTGTCTCCTCACCATCATCCTCCTCATGCGGGCCCTGGACCCGCTGGTGTACGAACGCGAGACCCTCAGCTACTTCGACACCCTGAAGGTGAGGGGCGGGGGGGAGGGAAAGGGGGATCTTTGGGGGAGCGGGGCTCAGAGCTGCACTTCCCAGCCCCCCTCCATCTCTCTGCCCCCCCCAGGCCGCTGACCCCATGCGCTCGGCCTATCTGGACGACCTGCGCAGCAGATTCCTGGTGGAGAACAGCATCCTGCGGATGGAGTACGCCGAGGCCAGGGTGGTGGACCTGTCCGGCCGGGTACGGGCCGGAGGCGGGGCCAGGAGAACAAAGCACAGGGGCAAGAGGGCTAGTGGGCGGAGCTGAGAACAGGGAGAGGCAGGGGGTGGAACTAGAGGATTGATGGAGGGGGGAGCACCAATGAGTGAGGCCAAATGGGAAGTGGGCGGTACTAGAGGGGGCAGAGGGTGTGGCAATGCAAGAGGGGAGGCAGGAGGTGAAGCTAGGGGAGGAGTAGGAGCAGGGGACAGGGGTGGAGCTAAGAGAACAGGGTGGGGCCAGAAAGGCAGGGGGCGGAGCCAGGAGGCTGAATGTGTAGGAGGGGACAGCAGGGATGGAGCTGATGAAAAGTGGGTGGAGCCAGATAAGGTGGAGGAATAGAGGGTGGGGCCAAGTAGGTGGGCGGGGCTGAGGAGCAAAGACCTCCTCCCTCCAGCTCTCTCTGCCCCCCAGGGCCTGACCGTCCTCTGCCACCTGGAGCAGCTGCCGCTCGTCACCCACCTGAACCTGGCGGGGAACCGGCTGCGCGGCCTCCCTCCTGCCCTGGCCATGCTGCGCTGCCTCGAGGTGAGAGACCCCGGAGAGAGGAGGGACCCGGGCGCCCAACTTCCTCCCCCTGTCTAACCACTAGCCCCACCCCCGGGGCAGGGAGGGACCCAGACCCCCCGCCCTGCTCTCACCGCTAGGCCCCCCCACTGCCCAGGAGCAGGTGGGGGGACCCAGGTGTCCTGGCGGGGGGGGGGCCGTGTCACCGATTCTCTCTGTCCCCAGGTGCTGGAGCTGGATGGGAACCAGATCGAGACCCTGGAGGGGCTGGCCCCCCTCCCCCGCCTGGAGGAGCTCTCAGCCTGCAGCAACCGTATCCTCCAGCTCCCCTGCATGGGGCAGGGAGCCCCCACGGGCAGCAGGGGAAGGGCAGTGGGGGAGGGGATAAAGTAGAGGGGGTGGAGGAGGGACAGAGGAGGACTGGGATGGGGGGAGCTCTGGGGGGTTGGGCCCCTCTAGCCATTGCACCCTCCTTGACTCTGCTGCTCCTTGCCCACCCCAGGCATCCAGCGACCTTCCAACCTGCGACCTTTGGCCTCCTTCCCCAAGCTCTGCCTCCTGGCCCTGCGGGGGAACCCCCTGGGTGACCTCCCCGATGCCCAATCACAGCTGGCTGCGCTGCTGCCCCGCGTGGAGATCGTCCTCACCTGATTGGCCGGGAAAGGCTGGCCCCGCCCCCTTCCCTCCCCCGCCCGCCAATAATTTATTGGACCTGGGAAATAAAAGGTTAAAAACGTCCTGGTGTGAACTGAGTCAGTGGGTGCCCCTCACTCCTGACCCGCAGCCCCCCCGTCCATTGCCCCCCGCAGCTCTGCCGGTGCCCCTCCCGACCCACAGACCCTGCTGGTCTGGCCCTACCCCTCCCCACGCCCTGCTGGTGCCCCTCACTCTCGACCCACAGCCCCTGTCCATCGCCCCCCGCAGTTCTGCTGGTGCCCCTCCCGACCGGCAGCCCCCCCGTTCCGTGTCCTCCAGCTCTGCCAATATCCCTCCCGACCCACAGCCCCTGCTAGTCCAGCCCAGCCACTCCTAATCCCTGCCAGTGCCCCTCACTCCTGAACCACAGGCCCCCCAGCTCTGCTGGTGCCCCTCCTGACCCACAGCTCCCCCCCCCCGTTCCCTGTCCCCCAGCTCTGCCGCTACCCCTCCTCACCCGCAGCCCTGCTAGTCCAGCCCTGCCCCCCTGCCCTGCCGGTGCCCCTCACCCTGACCTGCAGCCCCCACTAGCCCAGCCCCCGGCTGCTGGCTCACTCCCTGGGCAGAAGGAATTTGCTCTGACATCACCCCTCTCTGGGGTGGGGCCCCAGCTGTTACACCAAATTCCTCACACTCAGTGCTCCGTTGGGCTGCTGCACCCCAGCGGAAGCCGCGACATCCGCCGCTCGCCCGTGGTTGCTTCATGGTCTTTGTGGGAACGGTGACACCCCGACACACAACTGGAGCCACCGCAGGGGTTACAACATCCCGGGCGTTTCTTGGCACATCAGATCTTGTGTGATGTGGGGCAGCACCTAGCCAGCCCTACCTGGGGCTCCTCCCCCTCCGCTCCCCGGCCTCACTGGTGCAAAGAACCCCAGGCTGGGAGCCAGGTTCAGTTGGGAGACACTTCACACCCTCCTCCCAAATTCCTGACTGGGCAGGGGGGGAGCCCAGGCCTGGGCTTGCCGGGGCTGTGTGTGGGGAGTGAGGGGCACAGGCAGGGCTGGTGGGAGAGGCCCTGTGTCCCATTCTCTGCCCCCCCTGAGCCAGCCAGGCCCCCACCCTGGGGCTGGTTCTGAGCCATCCTCCCCACAGGGGGAGAATCCCTGGGCTCCGTGGGGCAGGTTGGGCTGGTTTTGTCTGTTTCAGCATTGGCTTGACTAGGGCCCGAAATCCCCTGTCCCTGGCACAATGAACATCTCGGGGGGGAGGAGCAGGCTGAGGGGTTCTGGGAGGAGGAGATGCCCCACTGCCCCCCCCCCAAGCCCATCAATCTGCCCCCAGCTGAGACAACCCCCAGCCTCACTCTCTTCCCACGGCCTGTCCCGATGCAGCCCCATCAGCTCCTGGGGTTAGCCTGGGTTCTGTCCTTGCTCTGGGAGGGGAGGGATGTCCAGTGGTTAGAGCAGGGAGCCTGGCAACCCGGACTCCTGGGTTCTCTCCCAGCTCTGTCCTGGCAATGTGGAGAATGGTTGCTGGAGGCTGTTCAGTGGCATGGCAGGTTGGGGGGAGCAGGAGACGTTGCTTCAGGGAGGTGGTTACAGGGAAGCTGAGGGCGGTGGTGGGCCCCAGTCAGCAGGGGACTGGGGGACTCCCACAGCACAGGCCCTGCGGAGCAGAGGGCCAGGGGCAGGGGATGGAGCTGCTGAGAGACAGCGAGGGAGTGGGGTGGATGGAGAGAGAGGGGCGTATGGGGCTAGATTAGCTGGGGTGTCTGTGGGGAGATAGATGGAGTGGATGGGGACAGATCGGTTGAGGGGTGTGTAAGGGGACAGGGAGGTGGGGCTGGGGAGGGGGTGTCTGGGGAGGGGTGCAGGGATGGATGAGGTGTCTGGGGAGGGGTCTGAGGATGGGAAGGGGGTGGGGTGGGGGGTTGGACAGGGCTGGGGGGGCTGGGGAGGGGGTGTCTCTGGGGAGGGGTGCAGGGATGGATGGAGTGCAGGGTGGGGATGGGGTGTCTGGGGAGGGGTCTGAGGATGGGAAGGGGTGCGGGGTGGGGTGGGGGGATGGACAGGGAGGGGGGGCTGTGAGGATGGATAGGGCGGGGGGGGGGTTGTTGCCAGGCCCTGCCTGAGGAAGTGCCTGGGGGCAGCTGAGGTCACCCAGCTCCTCTCCCCCCCCCCCTCGCGTCACGGGTGACTCGCGGGTCCCTGGGTGCGGACCCCTTTCTGACCCCCGCAGGCCCCGCCCCCCGGCTCCTCCCCCCGCCCCCTGCGTTCCCAGCTCCGGAGCGCAGCGCCTGGCCCCAGAGCAGAGCGCAGCGCAGCGAGCGAGCGAGCGCCCGGCCAGTGAGTGCGAGCTCCGGGGCTGCGGGGAGGGGGGCTGAGAAGTTTGGGGGGCTGGGGAAGAGGTGCTGGGAGGAGTTTAGGGGGCAGAGGGGCTGGGGAAGAGGTGGTGGAGATTGTGGGGCTGGGGAAGAGGTGCTGAGGATTTGGGGGCTGAGAAGTTTGGGTGGCTGGGGAAGAGGTGTTGGGAGGAGTTTAGGGGGCTGAGGGAAGAGAGGCTGGGGATTTGGGGGGCTTGGGGAAGAACTGGTGGAAATTTGGGGGCTGGGGAAGAGGTGCTGGGAGTTTGGGTCCTGGGGATTTGAGGTGCTGGGGAAAGAGTTACTGGGAAGTTTGGGGTGCTGAGAGACGAGGTGCTGGGGATTTTCGGGGGCTGGGAAGCTTGGGGTGTGGGGAAGAGGTGCTGGGATATTGAGGGCTGGGGATTTCGGGATGCTGGGAATTTTGGGGTGCTGGGTGAAGAGGTGCTGGGAGTTTGGGTGGCTGGGGAAGAGATGCTGGGGATTTGGGGTACTGGGAAGTTTGGAGTGTGGGGGAAGAGGGGCTGGGGATTTTGGGGGGCTTAGAGAAGAGGTGCTGGGGATTTGGGGGTGCTGGGGATTTGGGGTGCTGGGGGAAGAGGTGCTGGAGATTTGGGGTACTGGGAAGTTTGGGGTGTGGGGAAGAGGTACTGGGATATTGGGGGGCTGGGGATGAGGTGCTGGGAGTTTGGGGGCTGGGAAGTTTGGGGGGCTGGAGGAAGAGGTGCTGGGATACTGAGGGGCTGGGGACGATGTGCTGGGATGTTTGGGGGCTGCAGAAGGAATGGGGTGGAGTTTGGGAGTTGGGATGCTTGGGGGCTGCGGGAGCTGGGTGCTTTGGGGTGGTGGGGGTGTGGGGTGCTTAGCCTGGGGGCGGGTTGGGCCCTGGCAGACTGTCCCGGGTCCCCTCCCCAGAGCCCTGGTCCTCAGTCATTGCAGGGAGGAGAGGGATGTGCGGTGCTTAGAGCAGTGGCGCTCAAACTTTCGTACTGGTAACCAAGCCTCTGAACACTTCTTTTATATTTACCACCATTCCACATGCTGGAGGCACAGTGACCATGGGGTTCGGGGTGGAGGTTGGCAGCTCGTGATCCCCCCTGTAATAACCTCCCAACCCCCTGAGGGATCCTGACCCCCAGTTTGACAATGCCTGCATTAGAGGGACTTTGAGCAGCGAGGTGGCTGGGTGTCAGGACTCCTGGGTTCTGTCTCCGGCTCTGGGAGGGGAGGGGGACTAGTGGCTAGATGGGGGGGCAGAACTCCTGGGTTCTCTCCCCAGCTGGAGGAGGGAAGGGGGAGCTAATGATTAGAGGGCGGGGGGGGGGTGGGGGGGGGTTAGGACTCCTGGGTTCCAGAGGCATCATATTCCTCGATTTCCTGTTAAATCTGTGAGCAGGTGGAGCGCAGTGGGGTTCCTGGGGCAGAGGGTAATCCCTACTGACCCCTCTGCCCTGACCCCACCCTGTGCTCCCATTGGCTTCCCTGGGCCCCAGCCACGCCCCCGTGTCACAGCCGCCCCCCCACCACCACCACCACCAGTGTCCAATCCAGGTACTGCAGCCTGGCCAGCTCTGGGCTCACCTCACACCCCCCAAAATCCCAACGTCACCTCCCCGGCTGTCTGTCCATCCCCATGCACGTTCCCTTCCTGACTCAGGCTGGACATCTGACGCAGAGCCAGGGTGAAGCATCTCTGACCTAGTTCCTCACAGTCTCGAGGCCGATTTCCCCATCACTTGGTTCCTGTGGCCCGCTTGGCAGGCAGCCCTCCCCCAACATATGTCAGGAAGTGATGTGCCCAGTACTGAAATGCAGCTGCCTCTGGGGTGGGGCACAGCGGGGAAACAGTCACATATAACAGCACCGGGGAACTGTGTTCTCTGCTTGTCTCTCTCCCACCACAGGCAGGATGCCGGAGCCCGATACTCGGATGGATGTGGGGAGGTGGGCGAGTGCCAGCTACCGGGTCCGCCAGCCCGGCCCCCGTGATCCCCCGCCTGCAAGGAGGAAGCGATCCTTCTTCAGCAAATTCTGCAGATGCTGCAAATGCTGCACAGGGACCAGAGACGACACAGACTGGGGGCCGGCACCGGGGGAGGTGCCGGGGTCCCGGCCGGCCCAGCCAGTCATCCGGGGTGAGGGGGGTTCCCCAGGGGCAGGAGGGGACCCCTATGCTGGTGAACCAGCACTGGACTTGATCTGGGCACCACTGTGGGGTCCCCTGGGTGGGTGTTGGGGGCAGCAGGGAGTGGAGGAGACTGACTGGCGCCCTGTCCCACAGAGGGGATGCTGGTGGTGAGTGGCATGGACCTGATGGGGCAGCGCTTGGGGGCGAATCGCCAAGCCCACCACACGGACGAGTTCGAGTACGACGAGCTGATTGTGCGCCGGGGGCAGCCCTTTGACATCCGCCTGCAGCTGCGGCAGCCCTACGACCCCGAGCTGCACCGGGTCTGCCTGGAGCTGCTCATCGGTGAGAGCCGGGCCCCTGGGGCTCCCCCACGGCGCCCCCTGCTGTCCCTGCCCCCAACAGCGCCACCTGCCCCTGCCATGCCCCCTGCTGTCCCTGCCCCCCACGGCGCCACCTACCTCCACTGTGCCCCCTTCTGTCCCTGTGCCCTGTTGCTCCCCAGCACCACCTGCTGCCCTGAGCTACACCAGGTCTGCCTGGAGGTGCTCATCGGTAAGAGCCAGGCCCCTGGGGTTCCCCCACAGCACCCCCTGCTGTCCCTGCCCCCCACGTCGCCACCTACCTCCACTGTGCCCCCTTCCGTCCCTGTGCCCTGCTGCTCCCCAGCACCCCCTGCTGCCCCGAGCTGCACCAGGCCTGCCTGGAGCTGCTCATTGGTGAGTGCCAGGCCCCTGGAGCTCCTCCGGGGCTCCCCCTGCTGCCCCTGCCCCCCACAGCGCCCCCTGCCCTCACCGCACCCCCTGCTGTCCCTGTGCCCTGCTGCTCCCCAGCGCCCCCTGCTGCCCCGAGCTCCACTGGGTCTGCCTGGAGCTGCTTGTCAGTGAGAGCCGGGTCCCTGGGGCTCCCACGCAGCACCCCCTGCTGTCCCTGCCCCCCACATCGCTCCCTGCTATCCCTGTCCCCCGTTGCTCCCCCTATGACCCTGAGCTAAACCGGGTCTGCCTGGAGCTGCTCATCAGTGAGAGCCAGGCCCCTGGCGCTCCCCCACGGTGCCCCCTGCCCCTGTCGCAGCCCCTGCTGTCCCTGCCCCGTGCTACTCCCCAGTGCCCTGTGCTGTCCCCACTCCCCGCTGCTCCCCCTATGACCCCAAGCTGCACCGAGTCTTCCTGGAGCTGCTCATCGGTGAGAGCCAGGCCCCTGGGGCTCCCCCACGGCGCCCCCTGCTGTCCCCCCCGCTGCTCCCCCACGGCGCCCCCTGCTGTCCCCCCTGCTGTCCCCCCCGCTGCTCTCCAGCACCCCCTGCTGTCTCCACCCACCATTGCTCCCCCATGACTCCAAGCTGCAACAGGTCTGCCTGGAGCTGCTCATCAGTGAAAGAAGGGGCCCCTGTGGCTCCCCTGCTGCTCCTCACTTCCACCCTGCTGCTCCCCAGGACCCCCTACTGCCCCAGGTCTGCCTGGAGCTGCTCATCGGTGAGAGCTGATCCCTGAGGCCCCTGCTATGCCCCACTGCCCCTCAGCACTCCTGTTACCTCCCTGCTTCCCTCTTCCTGCTCCCACTGCCCCTCGCTGCTCCCTGGCACCCTCTGCTTCCCCCTGCTGCCCCACAGTGCCACCTGGCTGCTTCCTGGCACCCCCAGTGCCCCTTGCTGCCCCCCAGCAGCCTCCACAGCCCTGCAACTCCCCCTGCTGCTCCTCCCTTCCACCTCACAGTGCCCCCTGCCTCCCTGTGGTTCCCCCCAGTGCCCCACGGTGCCCCCCACTGACCTATGGCATCACGTGCTGGAGGGCAGGACCCCCACTACTGGACCTCCGGCCCCGCTCCCCACAGCACCCCCTGCTGAATCCTGCATGCAGTTCTGGTCGCCCCATCTCAAAAAGGGTCTATTGGAATTGGAAAAGGTTCAGAACAGGGCAATAAAAATGATTAGGGGTCTGGAGCGGCTTCTGTATGAGGAGAGATTAATAAGACTGGGACTTTTGAGCTTGGAAAAGAGACGGCTAAGGAGGGATATGATAGAGGTCAATAAAATCGTGACTGGGGTGGAGAAAGTAGATAAGGACGTGTTATTTGCTCCTCATAACACAAGAACTAGGGGTCACCCAATGAAGTTAATAGGCAGCTGGTTTAAAACAAACAAAGGGAAGCATTTTTTCACACAGCGCACAGTCAACCTGGGGAACTCCTCGCCAGAGGATGTTGTGAAGGCCATGACCATAACAGGGTTTAAAAAAGAACTAGATAAGTTTGTGGAGGATGGGTCCATCAATGGCTATTAGCCAGGATGGGCTGGGATGGTGGCCCTGGCCTCTGTTTGCCAGAAGCTGGGAATGGGCGACAGGGGATGGATCATTTGATGATTCCCTGTTCTGTTCGTTCCCTCTGGAGCACCTGGCATTGGCCACTGTTGGAAGACAGGACACTGGGCTAGATGGACCTTTGGTCTGACCCAGTCTGGACATTCATACGAGAGGCCGAGGCTGATCGGGGGGGAGGAATTCTGCCTCTCCACGGGGCTGGCTCCGAGGCGCGGCCTGTTCCCTTGGTCGCCAGCCCAACCAGCTCTGTAATTACCCCCATTCCCAGGTCCCACCCCCTGGGGCCACAAACCCACCCCATCATTAGCCACCGCCTGCTCCGGCAGCTCCCCAGATGTGGTGACCACATTCCCACACCCCTCCTTGCTTGGCCAGACCCTGAGGCCACGTAGCACCACTGGGCGGGGAGCTCACAACACCCGATTCTCCCCCTGTCCCATCTGAGGGCACTGCTGGAGGGAAGCTTGCAGCCCTGGAGACCCCACTGTCCCAGTTTGGGGGCACTGCTGGGGGGAAGTTCGCAGCCCTAGAAACCGCTTCCCTCCCCCTAGCTTGAGGCACTGCTGGGGGAAAGCTCACAGCCCTGGAGACCCCACTCCCCCAGCCGGCGGGCACTGCTGTGGGGAAGCTCGCAGTGCAGCAGTCCCATGCTGGCTGAGAGCGAGGCTGTGGGAGGCAGCAGGGTGTGGAAGGGAAGCGGGGCAACCGCACCCCACTGGGCCCCACCCCGGCTCCCCCACACTCGGGTCAAACAGGTTTGGGAGGGGCCCCTCCTGCCCAGACTTGCTGCTGGAGCTGAGATCACAGGGCTGGGACAGCAGGACATGCTGGGTCTGTGAGCTTCCCCCCAGCAGTGCCCCCAGCCAGGGATGTGCCAGGCCTGTGAGCTTTCCCCCAGCAGTGCCCCTGGCTAGGGACACACTGGGGCTGCGAGCTTCCTCCATCAGTGCTTCTCCAGTCCTATGCTATGTGAGATCAGATATATCTGGGTGTCTGGGCCCAGGGATGGGGGTACATGGGGATGACTGGTCCATCCCTAGAGAAAGGGGGAGGGGTAGATGGACAGAGTGTGGGGGGATGGGTGGTAGTTTCTCCTAGAAGGGGCGGGCCAGAGGGGGGGAAGGGTTGGTGGGGGTCTGTCTGTCTTGTTGGGGGATGGGGTGTGAAGGCATAGAGAGGGGCTGGGCAGGGTGGGGCAAGGGGCTGGCCGGAGGGGGGCTGGGCCAGGGAGCTGGATGGAGGGCTTTGGGAGTGGGGTGTCAGGGAATAGAGGGGGATTGGGCAAGGTGAGGTGAGGGGCTGGCTAGAAGGGGGCTGGGCCAGGGAGCTGGCTGGAGGGCTTTGGGAGTGGGGTGTCAGGGAATAGAGGGGGGCTGGGCAGGGTGGAGCGAGGGGCTGGCTGGAGGGGGGCTGGGCCAGGGAGCTGGCTGGAGGGCCTTGGGAGTGGGGTGTCAGGGAATAGAGGGGGGCTGGGCCAGGGAGCTGGCTGGAGGGCTTTGGGAGTGGGGTGTCAGGGAATAGAGGGGGGCTGGGCAGGGGGCTGACCACAGGACCGGGGGGGTACTCCGCAAAGGGTTTCACTCCCTGTCTCCCCCCCACAGGCCCCACACCCCAGGTGTCCAAGGCCACACACATCCTGGTGCCGGTGGGGGCCCCGCTGCCCGGACTGGGCTGGGCAGCCGAGGTGACGGACTCCACCGATGACAGCCTGTCCCTGCGGGTCAGCACCGCCCCCACCGCTGTCATCGGCAAGTACCGCTTCAGCGTCAAAACGCGGAGCCCGGCTGGCGAGTACCAGATGCCCTTCGACCCCAGCAATGAGATCTACATCCTCTTCAACCCCTGGTGCCGCGGTGAGTCGGGGGCACTGCCGGGGAGAAGCTCACAGCCCATGGGGGTCAGGCTCACAGGGCATGGGAGCACTGCCGGGGGGAAGCTCACAGCCCATGGGGGTCAGGCTCACAGGGTGTGGGAGCACTGCCGGGGGGGAGCTCACAGCCCATGGGGGTCAGGCTCACAGGGCATGGGGGCACTGTCAGGGAGAAGCTCACAGCCCATGGGGGTCAGGCTCACAGGGCATGGGGTGTGGGGGCACTGCTGGGGGAAGCTCACAGCCCATGGGGGTCAGGCTCACAGGGCGTGGGATGTGCGGGCACTGCCGGGAGGAAGCTCACAGCCCATGGGGGTCAGGTTCACAGGGCATGGGGGCACTGCTGGAGGAAAGCTCACAGCCCATGGGGGTCAGGCTTATGGGGCGTGGGGGCACTGCAGGAGGGAAGCTTGCAGCTGCTGGGGGTCAGGCTTGCAGGAAGTGGGGGCACTGCCCGGGGGAAGCTCACAACACCTGGGGGAGCCATTATACCTGGAGCAGAAGGATTTAGGGGTGGAGTTATGGGGAAGAGTGGGACTGTGGGGCTGATGGACCCCTCCTCCCCAGAGGACGTGGTGTACCTAGCACAGGAGAGCAGGGCGGGGAGGATGCAGTGTACCTGATGTGGGCGGGTTAGAGGGTGAGGCTTGGGCCAGTGGGCAGGGTGGTGGGAATGGCCGAGGGGCGGGACTGAGGCAGTGGGCAGTGCTGATGGGCGGGGCTGTGAGGCAGGGGGCAGGGCTGAGGGAGGGGCCGATGGGTAGTGGGCGGGGCTGAGGGCGGGGCTGTGGTGCAGTGGGCGGGGCTGATGGGCAGGGCTGTGAGGCAGGGGGCAGAGCCGAGGGAGGGGCAGAGGGGTAGTGGGCAGGGCTGAGGGCGGGGCTGTGAGGCAGGGGGCAGAGCCGAGGGAGGGGCAGAGGGGTAGTGGGCAGGGCTGAGGGCGGGGCTGTGAGGCAGGGGGCAGGGCTGAGGGAGGGGCCGATGGGTAGTGGGCAAGGGTGGGGCTGTGAGGCAGTGGGCGAGGCTGAGGGGTAGTGGGCGGGGCTGAGGGCGGGGCTGTGGTGCAGTGGGCGGGGCTGATGGGCAGGGCAGTGAGGCAGGGGGCAGAGCCGAGGGAGGGGCAGAGGGGTAGTGGGCAGGGCTGAGGGCGGGGCTGTGAGGCAGGGGGCAGGGCTGAGGGAGGGGCCGATGGGTAGTGGGCAAGGGTGGGGCTGTGAGGCAGTGGGCGAGGCTGAGGGGTAGTGGGCGGGGCTGAGGGCGGGGCTGTGGTGCAGTGGGCGGGGCTGATGGGCAGGGCAGTGAGGCAGGGGGCAGAGCCGAGGGAGGGGCAGAGGGGTAGTGGGCGGGGCTGAGGGCGGGGCTGTGAGGCAGGGGGCAGAGCCGAGGGAGGGGCGGAGGGGTAGTGGGCAGGGCTGAGGGCGGGGCTGTGGTGCAGTGGGCGGGGCTGATGGGCAGGGCAGTGAGGCAGGGGGCAGAGCCGAGGGAGGGGCGGAGGGGTAGTGGGCAGGGCTGAGGGCGGGGCTGTGGTGCAGTGGGCAGGGCAGTGAGGCAGGGGGCAGAGCCGAGGGAGGGGCAGAGGGGTAGTGGGCGGGGCTGAGGGCGGGGCTGTGAGGCATGGGGCAGAGCCGAGGGAGGGGCAGAGGGGTAGTGGGCGGGGCTGAGGGCGGGGCTGTGGTGCAGTGGGCGGGGCTGATGGGCAGGGCAGTGAGGCAGGGGGCAGAGCCGAGGGAGGGGCAGAGGGGTAGTGGGCGGGGCTGAGGGCGGGGCTGTGAGGCAGGGGGCAGAGCCGAGGGAGGGGCGGAGGGGTAGTGGGCAGGGCTGAGGGCGGGGCTGTGGTGCAGTGGGCGGGGCTGATGGGCAGGGCAGTGAGGCAGGGGGCAGAGCCGAGGGAGGGGCAGAGGGGTAGTGGGCGGGGCTGAGGGCGGGGCTGTGGTGCAGTGGGCGGGGCTGATGGGCTCTCCCCCCGCCCCCCAGAGGATGCTGTGTACCTGCCGCACGACGACTGGCTGGAGGAATACGTGCTCAACGAGAGCGGGCGCATCTACTATGGCACCGAGAGCCAGATCGGGGAGCGCACCTGGAACTATGGGCAGGTGGGACGGGGGGGGCAGAGATGGGGGAGGGAGGAGTCCCAGGGCAGGAGGGGGAGGGGCATCCTAAGGAAGGGGTCCTGGGGCAGGAGGGGGATGGGAGAGGGGGTACCCCAGGGGAGGGGTCCTGGGCAGGAGGGGGAGGGGGTATCCTAGGGGGCCATTCAGCACTGACCCCTGTCTCTTCCCCCCTAGTTTGACCGGGGGATGCTGGACGCCTGCCTGTACATCCTGGACCGGCGTGGGATGCCCCACTCGGGGCGCGGGGACCCCATCAGCGTCTCCCGCGTCGTCTCCGCCATGGTGAGTGGGGGAGGGGCCCGCAGGCAGGGAGGCACCTCCCCCCCCATCCCATCCCCCATCCCATCCTGGCCTCCACCTTCGACAACTGTCTGTCCTTTCAGTCCCCCCCCCGTCCTTTCTCCCCCCACTCACCACTTTCTCCCCTCCCCTGGTGTGGGGCAGGTGAACTCCCTGGACGACAACGGGGTGCTGGTGGGGAACTGGACAGGCGACTACTCGCGGGGCACCAACCCCTCGGCCTGGGTGGGCAGCGTGGACATCCTGCGGCAGTACCACCGCACTGGCTACCCCGTCCTCTACGGCCAGTGCTGGGTCTTCGCCGGCGTCGTCACCAGTGGTAAATGGGGCACGCCTCTTCTGGGGGAGGGGGCACTGCCTCCCACTGGCCACTAGGGGACACCACTGGGGGGGAGTGCCAGGCCCAGCTGGCCGCCAGGGGCACTGCTGGGGGAAACGCGCTGCCAACTGGCCACTGGGGGGCACTGCTGTGGGGGCGTGCCAGACCCGGCCGGCCACTTGGGGGGGACATGCCACCTCTGGCCGGCTGTCGGGGGACCCCTCTGGCGGGGATGTGCTGCCTCCAACTAGCCGCTGGGGGACACTGCTGGGGGGGGACATGCTACCCCCGACTGGCCACTGGGGGGCACTGCTGTGGGGGGACGTGCACTGCTCCCTACTGGCCACTGGGGGACACCACTGGGGGAGGCTCTGGTCTGACTGGTCTCTGGGGGGCCGAGGGAATGACCAAAGGGTGGGGAAGAGGGAAGGAAAGAATGGAGAGAGAAGCAGTGGAGGGACGCAGGGAGAGGAAGACTAGAGGGACTGAAAAGCAAGGAGAGGGGACGGAAGTGGGGCTCGCAGGACGGAGGGACTGGAGGACTGGAAAGAGAGGAGGGAGGCGGGGGAAGGAGAGAAGGAATGAAAGAACAGAGGGAAGGGAAGAGGGAGCAAGATGGGGGGACGGAGGATGAAGGAGGGGAGGGAGGAATGGGGGGAATGAAGTGATGGAAGGGGAAGGAGGAGGGAGGGAGGGAACGAATGAAGAGGCCAGACAGAGATCACGCGTGGGGGATCCTGCAGGGAGGGGGGGGGGCATGTCCCCCCATGGCAGCTCCTGACACCCCCCCCCTTGCTCTGCCCCCTCCCCAGTCCTGCGGTGCTTTGGGATCGCCACCCGCACAGTCACCAACTACAACTCGGCCCACGACACGGACGTCAGCCTCACCATGGACATCTACTTCGACGAGAACATGAAACCGCTGGAACGGCTCAACGCCGACTCCGTCTGGTGAGGGGGTGGCCACCGGAGGGCGCTGGGGGCAGCTCCCAGCTACTCCAGCAGGAGCTCTGAGGCAACTGGTGACCCCCCCCTCTGTCCCCCAGGAATTTCCATGTATGGAACGACTGCTGGATGACCCGGCCCGACCTGCCCTCGGGGTACGATGGGTGGCAAGTGGTCGATGCCACCCCCCAAGAGACCAGCAGTGGTGAGTGGGGGGCAGAGGAAGAGGGGGGAGGGGAGAAGAGGGGGAGGCTGGGGGATAGGTTTGAAGGCAGAGCCAGGGGATGAGATGAGGGGGTCTTGGTCAGAGGGGGTCCCCTGCTGCTGTAGCGTGAGAAGCCCCCTCCCCCAGCGCACACTTCTCCTCTGTTGGTGGGTGGGATCCAGTGTCGGGAAGTTCCCCAGGACAACGGGAACGTGGCTTTTGGGCCCCAAGCCCCATGGGGGCTGTTGGGTCTGACTGTGTGTGTCTCTCATCCCCACCACCCCTTCCCCCCATCCTGGCCATACCTTCCCCCTTTAACCGCTCCCCCCAGGTATCTTCTGCTGTGGACCCTGCTCGGTGGAGGCCATTAAGAACGGGCTGGTGTACCTGAAGTACGACGCACCCTTCATCTTTGCTGAGGTATTGGGGGGGAAGTCTGCTCCCCCTGAAGATGAAAATCAGTATTTGGGGGAGGGCTGTGAAGAGGTGGGGTCTCGGTCTGTCCGTGGGACACTGTGTTGGGGTGGGGTCTCCCTGTGGGGGCTGTGAAGGTGCGGGGTCTCCATGAGGGCAGGGTCTCCCTGTGAGGGCTGTGAAGGGACGGGGTCTCCCTGTGGGGGCTATGAAGGGATGGGGTCTCCATGGGGCCAGGGACACTCCGTGGGGGCTTTGAAGGGGTGGGGTCTCCGTGGGGGCGGGGACACTCTGTGGGGGCTGTGAAGGAGCAGAGTCTCCCTGTGGGGACTGTGAAGGGGTGGGGTCATTGTGGGGGCAGGGCACTCCATGGGGGCTGTGAAGGAGTGGGGTCACGTGGGGGCAGGGACACTCCATGGGGGCTGTGAAGGGGCGGGGTCTCCCTGTGGGGCTGTGAAGGGGCGGGGTCTCTGTGGGGTGCTGACCCAATCCCCGCCCCCCCAGGTGAACAGCGACAAGGTGTACTGGCAGCGCCAGGCCGACGGCACCTACAAAATCGTCTACGTGGAGGAAAAGGCCATTGGGCACCTGATCAGCACCAAGGCCGTGGGCTCGCACGAGCGTCACGACGTCACCGATATCTACAAGCACCCCGAGGGTACGCGCCAGGCATGGGGGAGTGGACAGTGCCAGGGGGGCCGGGCCTCTCACCCATGCCGCCCGCCTGACCAGCCCCCCACAATCGCACCGCCTTAAGCACTTGCGTGTGCACACTCGATCGTGCACGCTTGCTCATGTCACTTCGGCTGCATTTGCACACTGGCTCTGGCACGTGTCACATGCCCTCTTCTGCCTGGGCATGCTCACTCTTGTGCCCTCTTCTGAACGTGCATACTGTTGCACACTTCACATTCCCTCTTCTGCATGTGCATGCTCACTCTTGCACCCTTAGTCACGCACTTGCTCTCTGTTGCACTTGCACTTTGGGAAGCACCTGTCGTCATGCACGCTCAGTTATTGGGCTCCTGCCTGCGCGCTCCTCCATTCCCATCTGTGCCCTCGATTTGGAAAGCACATTCACTCGTGCACAGCCTTGTGCAAGTGCAGCACTGACTCCTGCAGGTCTCTCATGCACCTTTGGACTCTCTTACGTACATACCCACTCACTGGGCACATGAATTCTTGCACTTGCGCACACTCACTAGCTCTCTTGCCCTTCTCTCTCGCCGCCCTGTTTGCGCAGTCAGGTGTCAGTGTTTGCACGCTCGTGTGCATGTCTTCTGCACTACAGTGGCGTGCTTGCACACTGTTTTGGTTTGCACGCTTGTTCCTGTGCCCTCCCCCATCCATGTTTGCATGCTCACGTCTCCCTGTGTGCTGGTGATCACTCGATCGCTGGACCCCCGCCAGCAGCCGGCTGATTTCTTGCTGCGCACCAGCAGCAGCGAGAGGGTTCAGTCCGGGAAGCTGCCCCGTGTGGAGCTGTGACATGCCTCTAACACAGAGGCTGGGCTTTCAGCAGTGCAGGAGGATTTTAAACACTCCCAAACTCTTGACACATCCCTACGACCCACCCCACCCTGTTGTGCCGGTTCACTGCGTGTTTGTTCTGGGGCTTGGCTTAGCTCTGCTTTGGAGAGTGGATTCCAGGGGCCGGGCCGGGCTGGCCCCTCCTCGGTGCACGCTGAGCTCTGGAATGAGCGTGGCTGGCTTTGGACACCTTTCCTCGCTGCTTGTGCCAAACGCTGGGCTGGTGTCGGGTATGTGGGCCGTGGCCCAGCGGGCGGGAGCGGAATTCATGGGAAAACAGCCCCAGAGAGCCCCTGTACCTGCCGAGTGTTCATATCCCAGGCTGACACTACCCTGACACCGGCTAGCTGTGCACACGCACGCTGGCACACACAATCATGTTTGCATGCTTGCTTTTCCACGTGCATGCTCACCTCTGCACCCCCACGTTTCCACGTGCGCTTTTTTGCCTGCCCACTCCCTCTTGTGCACTCACACATTTGTTTGCACGCTCACTTTTCTTTGCACTCATGTTCATGTGTTGTCACTTTTGCACACTTCTGTGCATGTACACAGCTGTATGCACGCTCCGTTTTCTGCACTTGAACGCTCTCATTCGTGCACACTGACACATGTTGGAAAGACCTTTTTGTGCATTTCCACACTGTCGCATGCACATGCCTGCACACTCGCTTTGCCATGTTTGCACACTTAAAAATCCTGTTTGCACGGTCATTTTCTGCATTGCCACACTCATCCTTGCACACCCACATCTGCAGGCTTTTGTTTCTGAATGTACACACTTACTCATTTCTGTTTGCACACTCACTTTGTACATCCTGGTGTTTGCACCCACGAGCATGGTCAGGCACTGCTGTTTGGCGCACAAGTGCCCACCCTTGCACAAGGACCCTGGTCCCTGCGGGGCAGGCCCAGCTGGGATCCCCTCCCGCCCTCGCTGACCCCTTGTGCCCCCCCAGGCTCGGAAGCGGAGCGGCAGGCGGTGGAGACAGCGGCACGGCACGGCACCAAGGCGCACATCTACAAGAACAAGGAGTGGGCCGAGGACGTGTCGCTGAGCGTGGAGACCTCAGAGGCCATCATGGGCCAGGACGTGAGCGTCCAGGTGGCCCTGAGCAACCGGGGGAGCAGCAGCCGCAGCGTGTCCCTCAGCCTGCACCTGGCCCCCATGTTCTACACGGGCGTGACGGGGAGCACCTTCAAACAGGAGAGCCGGCAGGTGGAGATCCCGCCAGGAGGAGGTGAGCCCTGGTTCCCAGCCCCCTGAACCCTGGCAGCCCTGAGCCCCTGGCCCCCAGCTCCTCCCCCCAACCCTGATCCCCCTGCAGCCCTGAGCCCCCAGCTCCTCCCCCAAACCCCGACCCCCTGCAGCCCTGAGCGTCCAGCTCTTCCCCCCAACCCCGACCCCCTGCAGCCCTGAGCCTCTGGCCCCCAGCTCCTCCCCCCAACCCCGATCCCCCTGCAGCCCTGAGCCTCTGGCCCCCAGCTCCTCTCCCCAACCCTGATCCCCTGCAGCCCTGAGCCCCTGGCCCCCAGCTCCTCCCCCCAACCCTGATCCTCCTGCAGCCCTGAGCCCCCAGCTCCTCCCCCAAACCCCGACCCCCTGCAGCCCTGAGCGTCCAGCTCCTCCCCCCAACCCCGACCCCCTGCAGCCCTGAGCCTCTAGCTTCTCCCCCCAACCCCGATCCCCCTGCAGCCCTGAGCCTCTGGCCCCCAGCTCCTCCCCCCAACCCCGATCCCCCTGCAGCCCTGAGCCCCTAGCTTCTCCCCCCAACCCTGATCCCCCTGCAGCCCTGAGCCTCTGGCCCCCAGCTCCTCCCCCCAACCCCGATCCCCCTGCAGCCCTGAGCCTCTGGCCCCCAGCTCCTCTCCCCAACCCCGACCCCCTGCAGCCCTGAGCCCCTGGCCCCCAGCTCCTCCCCCCAACCCCGACCCCCTGCAGCCCTGAGCCCCCGGCCCCTCCCCCCAACCCCGACCCCCTGCAGCCCTGAGCCCCCGGCCCCTCCCCCCAACCCCGACCCCCTGCAGCCCTAAGCCTCTAGCTCCTCCCCCCAACCCCGATCCCCCTGCAGCCCTGAGCCTCTGGCCCCCAGCTCCTCCCCCCAACCCCGATCCCCCTGCAGCCCTGAGCCCCCAGCTCCTCTCCCCAACCCTGATCCCCCTGCAGCCCTGAGCCCCTGGCCCCCAGCTCCTCCCCCCAACCCCCTGCAGCCCTGAGCCCCCAGCTCCTCCCCCAAACCCGACCCCCTGCAGCCCTGAGCCCCCAGCTCCTCCCCCCAACCCCGATCCCCCTGCAGCCCTGAGCCCCCAGCTCCTCCCCCCAACCCCGATCCCCCTGCAGCCCTGAGCCCCCGGCCCCCAGCTCTTTCCCCCAACCCCGATCCCCTGCAGCCCTGAGCCCCCAGCTCCTCCCCCCAACCCCGATCCCCCTGCAGCCCTGAGCTCCCAGCTCTTCCCCCCAACCCCGATCCCCCTGCAGCCCTGAGCCTCCGGCCCCAAGGTCCTCCCCCCCAACCCCGACCCCCTGCAGCCCTGAGCCCCTGGCCCCCAGCTCCTCCCCCCAACCCCGATCCCCCTGCAGCCCTGAGCCCCCAGCTCCTCCCCCCAACCCCGATCCCCCTGCAGCCCTGAGCCCCCAGCTCCTCCCCCCAACCCCGATCCCCCTGCAGCCCTGAGCCCCCGGCCCCCAGCTCTTTCCCCCAACCCCGATCCCCTGCAGCCCTGAGCCCCCAGCTCCTCCCCCCAACCCCGATCCCCCTGCAGCCCTGAGCTCCCAGCTCTTCCCCCCAACCCCGATCCCCCTGCAGCCCTGAGCCTCCGGCCCCAAGGTCCTCCCCCCCAACCCCGACCCCCTGCAGCCCTGAGCCCCTGGCCCCCAGCTCCTCCCCCCAACCCCGATCCCCCTGCAGCCCTGAGCTCCCAGCTCTTCCCCCCAACCCCGATCCCCCTGCAGCCCTGAGCCTCCGGCCCCAAGGTCCTCCCCCCCAACCCCAACCCCCTGCAGCCCTGAGATCCCAGCTCCTCCCCCCAACCCCGATCCCCCTGCAGTCCTGAACCTCCGGCCCCCAGCTCCTCTCCCCAACTCCTCCCCCCTGCAGCCCTGAGCCCCCAGCTCCTCTCCCCAACTCCTCCCCCCTGCAGCCCTGAGTCCCCAGTCCTCCCCCCAAACCCGATCCCCCTGCAGCCCTGAGCCCCCGGCCCCCAGCTCCTCTCCCCAACCCCGATCCCCCTGCAGCCCTGAGCCCCCAGTCCTCCCCCCAACCCCGATCCCCCTGCAGCCCTGAGATTCCAGCTCCTCCCCCCAACCCCGATCCCCCTGCAGCCCTGTGCCTCCGGCCCCCAGCTCCTCTCCCCAACCCCGACCCCCTGCAGCCCTGAGCCCCCAGCCCCTCCCCCCAACCCTGACCCCCTGCAGCCCTGAGCCCCCAGTTCCTCCCCCCTAGCCCTGACCCCCTGCAGCCCTGAACCCCAGGCCCCAAGCTCCTCCCTCCTAGCCCCGTGTGACATTGTGGTTCTGGCGGGACCCAACTGAGAGTGCCAATTTGGGACCAATTGCTCGAACAGGGCAGTCACAGCCCAAGGCTGGAGTTTTTCCACCTCTAAGGCAAACCAAACCAGCCAGACAAAAAGGACTTCAGTTTTACCCCACTGGCTAACCACAAGTCACACAAGCAATTTCCTTAGACACTCCAGTCTCCCAGTGTCACCACCAGTGCCACTCGTCCTGGGGATGAATGGTTATGAAAACCAACACCCCAGTAAAAGAAAAAGGTTCTCTCGATCCCAAAGGACCAAGCCCCAGACCCAGGTCAATATACACATCAGATCTTACCCACAAATCACGCTGTTTCCAGTCCTTTAGAATCTAAATCTAAAGGTTTATTCATAAAAGGAAAAAGATAGAGATGAGAGCTAGAATTGGTTAAATGGAATCAATTCCATACCGTGATGGCAAAGTTCTTAGTTCAGGCTTGTAGCAGTGAGGGAGTAAACTGCAGGTTCAAATCAAGTCTCTGGAGAACATCCCCCGCTGGGATGGGTCATTCAGTCCTTTGTGCAGAGCTTCTGTTCGTAGCAAAGTCCCTCCAGAGGTAAGAAGCAGGACTGAAGACAAAATGGAGATGAGGCCTCTGCCTTATATAGGCTTTTCCAGGTGTAAGAACACTCCTTTGTTCCTGCTGTGGAAAGTTACAGCAAAATGGAGTTTGCAGTCACATGGGCCAGTTTCTGCACACCCTGCTGAGTCACAGGGCATAACTGCCTTCTCTCGATGGGACAATTGTGTAGGTGATGGTCCTTAATGGGCCATCAAGCAGGCTAAACAGAGCTGACACCAACTTGTCTGGGATCTTTCCCAGTAACACAACACAAGTTTGCAATACAGACAGCATAGAGCCAGTATTCATAACTTCAACTATCAAAATGCTACAGACATACAGACAGCATAATCATAACCAGTAATCCGTAACCTGGTCTTAGACACCTTATATGACCCCCTTTACCTAGGATTTGGTGCCGCTACAGGACCTTGGTTGCAACCCATGTTCTATATGGTCCCAGTTTATATCAATAACGTCACACCCCGACCCCCTGCAGCCCTGAACCCCAGGCCCCAAGCTCCTCCCCCTAACCCCGACCCCCTGCAGCCCTGAGCCCCCGGCCCCCAGTTCCTCACCCCAACCCCGACCCCCTGCAGCCCTGAGCTCCCGGCCTCATGCTTCCCCCCCCAACCCCGATCCCCCTGCTGCCCTGAGCCCCTGGCCCCAAGCTTTCCCTCCGAACCCCGACTCCCTGCAGACCTGAGCCCCTGGCCCCCAGCCCACACCCCTGAAAAACTATCCCCCTGCAACCCTGAGCCCCCTGGTCTCTGAACTCTGACCCCCCAGCCCCCAGTCTATCCCCCTGAATCCCAATCCCACATCCCCCAGCTTTTGAACCCACAAAACCCCCACCAACCTCAGAGCCTGACCTTCCAGCCCACAGTCCATCCCCCGACCTCCTGCAACCCTGATCCCCTGGGCCCCAATCCATTCCCCAATGCCAGATCCCAAACCCCCGAACCTTAATCCACACCCCTAAATCTCCCTGAACCCCAATCTCCTGAGCCCCCCAGTTCCCAAACCCTTATCTCCTGATCACTAACCCACAAATCACCCTGTCCCCTAAGCCTCAGTCCACACCCCCCACATGCCTGTGAGCCCTGATCTCATCTCCTGCACAGCCACCTCACCTAGCCCCCCAAGTCACCCTGAACCGCCAGCTTCTGAACTCCCCGATACCCAGCCCCTTTGTGACCTTGGATGCCCCAGTCCTTGGGCAGGTGCCCCCCACCCCCGCCAGGCTCTCTGACCCCCTCCTTGCCCCCTGCAGCCCAGTCCGTCCGCATGGTGGTGTCCTACACCGAGTACCAGCCCCACCTCGTGGACCAGGCGGCCCTCATGCTCAGCATCTCGGGGAAGGTGGCTCAGACAGGGCAGGTACTCGCCAAGCAGCACAGCTTCCGCCTGCGCACGCCAGATCTGACGCTCACGGTAAGGGGCCCGAACGCCAAGGTTCTCTGACTGCGGGGGTGGGAGCTTGAACGCCTGGGTTCTCTGACTGCTGGGGGGGGAGCTCGGACACCTGGGTTCTCTGACTGCGGGGGTGGGAGCTCGGACGCCTGGGTTCTCTGACTGCGAGGCGCAGCCCGGATGCCTGGGTTCTCTGACTCCAGGGGGCTGCCCCAATGCCAGGGTTCTCTGACTGTGGGGGGCAGCCTGGACACCTGGGTTTTCTAACTGCGAGGGGCGGCCTGGACACCTGGGTTCTCTGACTATTGAGCGGGACACCGGGGTTCTCTGACTGTTGCGGTGAACCTGAGGTTCACGGTAAGGGGGCCCGGATGCCTGGGTTCTCTGACTGTGAGGGATGGCCCAGATGCCTGGGTTCTCTGCGGGGGGCAGCCTGGACGCCTGGGTTCTCTGACTGCTGGGGGGGGCCCAGACCCCAGGGTTCTCTGACTGCGGGGGATGGCCCAGATGCCTGGGTTCTCTCACTATGGGGGGACCTGATGCTCACAGTAAGGGAGCCTGGATGCCTGGGTTCTCTGACTGCGGGGGGGGGGGGGGGCGGCCTGGACGCCTGGGTTCTCTCACTGTGGGGGGACCTGATGCTCGCAGTAAGGGAGCCTGGACACCTGGGTTCTCTGACTGCGGGCTGCAGCCCAGATGCCTGGGTTCTCACACTATTGGGGAGGGGGGAACCTGAGGTTCACGGTAAAGGGGGGTCCTGACGCCTGGGTTCTCATTGCAAGTGCAGGTGGAAAGAGGCTACTCCGATACCTGGGATCACCGGAGGCGGGAGGCTGTAGGGGGGAGCATGAAGATGGCCCGGACACCTGGGTTCTCACCTCTCTCTCTCTCTCTCTCTCTCTCAGGTGCTGGGCCCAGCTGTGGTGGGGAAGGAGACGCAAGTGCAAGTCGTCTTCAAGAACCCACTGCCCCAGACGCTGACGGGTGCTGTCTTCCACATGGAGGGGTCGGGGGTGTCCAGCCCCAAGGCCACGAACATAGGGTGAGTGATCCTCCCTCTCCCCTCTGCTTCCACTCCTCTCTCAAAGCCAGGGATGGAACCCAGGAGTCCTGGCTTCCAGCTCCCCCCCCTCCTCACGCCAACCACTAGACCCCACTATCCTCCCTGAGCTGGGGAAAGAACCCAGAAGTTCTGGCTTCCATCATCCCCCGTTCTAACCACTAGACCTCATTCTCCTCCCAGAGCTAGGGATGGAACCCAGGAGTCCTGGCTCCCAGCACCCCTCTGCTCTAACCACTAGAAACCCCATCTTCCCTGAGCCAGGGATGGACCCCAGGAGTCCTGGCACCCAGCCCCCTTCCCCCTGCTCTAACCACTAGACACCTTCCACTCCTAGGACTGGTGTGGTACCCAGGCGTCCTGACCCATTCTCCTCTCCCCACAGGACCATCGGCGGGCATCAGACAATCTCCTTCCGCCAGACCTTCGTGCCGCTCCGGGCCGGGCGGCGCCAGCTGGTGGCCAGCCTGGACAGCCCACAGCTCTCCCAGGTCCACGGGGTGGTGACTGTGGATGTGGCCCCGGCTGCAGGGGGCCAGCCGGCCCCTGCTCGCAGCTCCCCAGCCAGGGGCTCCCCAGCACGGGGCTCCCCCTCACGCCAGCCAAACCCCCGGAACTCCCCCGCCCGGCACCGAGAGCCAGGCCGCGCTGGCTGAGCCCCACAGGAGGCAAAGGGGTGCTCTGTGCCACAGGCAGGAGTGGGTGTCTGCCCACACCCCTGCCACCTCCAGCAGTGTTGAAATGCGGCTCCATCCATCCATCCATCCTCCCCCTTCACCCCTCCCTCCACTCGTCCCCCTCCATCCCCCCACACCTGCCCCCCTTTGTCTCCATCCATCCATCCCCTCACCCCCTCTCTGAAGTACCCCCAGCTGCCGTCCTCCCCAATGCTGCCCCATCGCCCCTGCTTTCCACCCCCCAACCGTCAGCCAGCGGGAACAGCTCTTCCCGGACCCCTGGGTTCCCCCTTAGCTGTTCCCCCCCAGCAGGCCCCCTGCTGCTCCCTACCCCCCACCCTGGGGGCTCGGGCACGGCAGCGGAGGTGGATCTGGACGAGGGGTTGATTTGGGGAGGTGGGGGGGAGATTCCCCAGCCCGGGAGCCCCCCTGCCATGGCTGGCCCTGAGCTGCTCCTGAGCGGGGGGTGGGGGGAATCCCTGGGGGGGTGTTGGGCTCTGATCGTTATTTACAATAAACGGTTTGTCCCCAAATCCTGCCTCCAACTTTGTTATTCGCTGGGGGGGTGACGCGGGGGCAGAATCCAGCGGGGCTCAGAGACGGGGTGGCAGGGACCCCACCGGGGGGGTGACGCGGGGGCAGAATCCAGCGGGGCTCAGAGACGGGGGGGCAGGGACCCCGCCGGGGCGGTCACGCGGGGGCAGAATGCAGCGGGGTTCAGAGATGGGGGTGCAGGGACCCCGCCGGGGGGGGTCACGCGGGGGCAGAATCCAGCGGGGCTCAGAGACGGGGGGGCAGGGACCCTGCCGGGGGGTGACCCGGGAGCAGAATCCAGCGGGGCTCAGAGACGGGGGGGCAGGGACCCCGCCGGGGGGGTGACCCGCGGGCAGAATCCAGCGGGGCTCAGAGACGGGGGGGCAGGGACCCCGCCGGGGGGTGACCCGCGGGCAGAATCCAGCGGGGCTCAGAGACGGGGGGAAAGGGACCCCGCCGGGGGGTGACCCGCGGGCAGAATCCAGCGGGGCTCAGAGACGGGGGGAAAGGGACCCCGCCGGGGGGTGACGCGGGGGCAGAATCCAGCGGGGCTCAGAGACGGGGGGCAGGGACCCCGCCGGGGGGGGTGACGCGGGGGCAGAATCCAGCGGGGCTCAGAGACGGGGGGGCAGGGACCCCGCCGGGGGGGTGACGCGGGGGCAGAATCCAGCGGGGCTCAGAGACGGGGGGGCAGGGACCCCGCCGGGGGGGGTGACGCGGGGGCAGAATCCAGCGGGGCTCAGAGACGGGGGGGCAGGGACCCCGCCGGGGGGGGTGACGCGGGGGCAGAATCCAGCGGGGCTCAGAGACGGGGGGGCAGGGACCCCGCCGGGGGGGTGACGCGGGGGCAGAATCCAGCGGGGCTCAGAGACGGGGGGGCAGGGACCCCGCCGGGGGGGTGACGCGGGGGCAGAATCCAGCGGGGCTCAGAGACGGGGGGCAGGGACCCCGCCGGGGGGGGTGACGCGGGGGCAGAATCCAGCGGGGCTCAGAGACGGGGGGGCAGGGACCCCACCGGGGGGGTGACGCGGGGGCAGAATCCAGCGGGGCTCAGAGACGGGGGGGCAGGGACCCCGCCGGGGGGGGGTGATGCGGGGGCAGAATCCAGCGGGGCTCAGAGACGGGGGGGCAGGGACCCCGCCGGGGGGGTGACGCGGGGGCAGAATCCAGCGGGGCTCAGAGACGGGGGGGCAGGGACCCCGCCGGGGGGGTGACGCGGGGGCAGAATCCAGCGGGGCTCAGAGACGGGGGGGCAGGGACCCCGCCGGGGGGGTGACGCGGGGGCAGAATCCAGCGGGGCTCAGAGACGGGGGTGCAGGGACCCCGCCGGGGGGGTGACGCGGGGGCAGAATCCAGCGGGGCTCAGAGACGGGGGGGCAGGGACCCCGCCGGGGGGGTGACGCGGGGGCAGAATCCAGCGGGGCTCAGAGACGGGGGTGCAGGGACCCCGCCGGGGGGGTGACGCGGGGGCAGAATCCAGCGGGGCTCAGAGACGGGGGTGCAGGGACCCCGCCGGGGGGGGTCACGCGGGGGCAGAATCCAGCGGGGCTCAGAGACGGGGGGGCAGGGACCCCGCCGGGGGGGGTCACGCGGGGGCAGAATCCAGCGGGGCTCAGAGACGGGGGGATCCCCCAGCGGGGGGCGGGGCGGGGTCTCCCCAGCACAACGGGGTGGAGCCGAGATGGGGACCGGCCGGCGGCCGCAGCTGCTGGGGGCGGGGTCTCCTAGGGAAGGGGGCGGGGCCTCCCATGAGGGGCGGGGCGAGGCAGCGGCGCCGCGGCGGGAGCCAGGTTGATCCAGCCCGTCACGCGCAGGCCGGGCCGGAAGTGACGTAGGGAGACCGGCCCGAGGGCGGGCAGCACCAGCGGGGGCGCCGGGAAGAGCCGTCAAAGGCCCGGGCCGAGGCCAGGCATGGCCGGAAGTGACGTGAGACAAAACGAGTGAGCCGCGGTGGGGGCACGAGGGTCCAGGGGGGCTAGAGGGGGACAGGAGGGGCGGGGCCTGCGCTGGAAGCGCGGCTACAGCGGGGGCGGGGCCGGGGGCTGGAGGTCGGGCGGGGCTACAGGAGGGGGCGGGGCTAAAGCCGGGGCAGGGTGGGGCGGGGCTAGAGGAGGGGTGGGGTTACATGAGGGGGCGGGGCTAGAGGAGGGGCGGGTTAGATGAGGGGGCGGGGCTAAAGCCGGGGCAGGGGGCGGGGCTAAGGCGGGGGCAGAGCGGAGGGGCGGGGCCGTTGGCAGTTGGGCAGGGCTAAAGGAGGGACACCGCAGGGCAGTGGGGCTGGAGATGGGGCAGAGGCGGGGCTAGGGAGGGGGCAGGACAGAGGGGGACCCGGGGGGCCTGGAGGTGGGGGAGACACTCTGGGCGCCCCCCCACTAACCCCCCTCTCTGTCTCCTCCGCAGGCAGGCGGTGGGGGGCATCACGCCGGCCCCCCCGGTTCAGGACCCCTGCACCCCCCTGCGCCTGGCCGCAGCGGCCGCCTGGCAGGTGATGCGGGCGCGGCAGGTGCGCGACTTCCCGCGGGTGCTGGGGCTGCTGGAGGCCGTGGGGCAGGCGGCCCCTGACGTCGTCTTCTTCCGCCACTACGCCCGGCTGCGCCTGGGCCTGCAGGCTGCGGTAAGGGGGGGGCAGCCCCCGCACTACCCAACCTCCCCCCCCAGCTCCGGCCCGCTAGCCCAGCATGCTCTGCTCCCCGCAGGTGATCATGGGGATGCTGCAGGAGGAGCAGCCGGACGGGAAGATCTACGATGCCGTGGACACCTACTTCCCTGAGGGCGAGCACCAGCGCCACCCTCTGGCCGTGAGTCCTGCCCTGTGGCGGGGGAGGGTTCCCTGGGCACCACGTGGCACTCGAGGGAGCTGTGCTGCAGAGAGCGAGGCGGGGCAGTGGGTCTCCTCCCACAGTCAGTTCTGGCACTAGGGGGCGCTGTGCTGCAGAGAGCGAGGCGGGGCGGGAGCTCAGCAGGGGGCACTCTCCCCCAGCAGTCAGTGCTGGCACTAGGGGGCGCTGTGCTGCAGAGAGCGAGGCTGGGCGGGGGCTCAGCAGGGGGCACTCTCCCCCCACAGTCAGTGCTGGCACTAGGGGGCGCTGTGCTGCAGAGAGCGAGGCGGGGCGAGGGCTCAGCAGGGGGCACTCTCCCCACACAGTCAGTGCTGGTGCTAAGGGGCGCTGTGCTGCAGAGAGCCAGGTGGGGCGGTGGGTCAATAGGGGGTGCTCTCCCCCCACAGTCAGTGCTGGCACTAGGGGGCGCTGTGCTGCAGAGAGCGAGGCGGGGCGGTGGGTCAATAGGGGGCGCTCTCCCCCCACACTCAGTGCTGGCAATAGGGGGCGATGTGCTGCAGAGAGCGAGGCGGGGCGGTGGGTCAATAGGGGGTGCTCTCCCCCCACAGTCAGTGCTGGCACTAGGGGGTGCTGTGCTGCAGGGAGTGAGGCAGGGCAGTGGGTCAATAGGGGGCGCTCTCCCCTCACAGTCAGTGCTGGCACTAGGGGGTGCTGTGCTGCAGGGAGCTGGCGGAGGCTGGTTCTCATGCCGCGCTACACCCTAGAGGTGGCTGCATTTCAGGAGCTGGTTGGCCCCAGGGGCTCATGTCCTGCTGCCCCCTCTCCAGACTGCCCGGGACCTGCGCCTGGTGGGAGAAGCCCAGGAGACCTTCCGGGAGCTGGTGCTAGGGCTGCTGAGCGACCGGCAGCGTCGGGAGACCTACGTGGAGGTGAGCAGGGCTGGGGTGTGGCCTGCAGGGGGGCTGGTTGGGACAGGGGCGCAAGGGCCCTGGAGGATACAGGGGGTGGGGAATTGGGGTGTGTTGGGTGCGCAGGTGAGGCTGGTGGGCTGTACTGGGGTGCAGGAGTTTGGGGGGCACAGAGTTTGGGGGTTGTGCCAGGGGTGCAGGAAGTTGGGAAGGGTTGTGCCAGGGGTGCAGGAAGTTGGGGGGGATTGTGCCAGGGGATGGGAATACAGGGAGCCAGGGGGCTATGTCAAGGGGTTGGGGGCACACAGAGCTGGGGGACTGTGTCGAGGGCACACAGGGTTGGGGGGACCTGTGGGAGTCACAGGGGGGCATGGGGCTGTGCTGTATGCCTCATGGGGGGCACAGAGTGCTGGGGGGGGCTGTGCCAGGGGCCCGTGCCAGGGGCCCACATGAGGGCCCAGGAGCTGACATCTGCACTCTCATGGCAGGAGCAGCTGGCGGCCGAATACGGGGAGCCCTTCCTGGATGGACTGGAGGGGCTGCTGTACGAGTATCTGGAGCGCCTGGAGAGCACCCTGCCCCCGCCCCAGCTCCAGCAGGTATGGGGAGGGAATGTGGGGAGGGGGAAGGAAGTGGAGGGGGGGGTCAGTTCTGGATCACGTGCTCTAATCCCCACCTCCCCCCCCCCAGCTGCAGGAGACTGCCTGGAGCGAGTGCCCCCTGGCTGGGCCCCCCCAGCACACCCCGGAGCTCAGCGTCCTGGCACAGTACCTCACGGACATGGGCCACCACCAGCACGGAGGTAGGTGGGGCATTGGGGGGGCAGAGCAGGTGGGTGAGAGCGCCTGGGGGTGGGGCAGGTGGCTGGCTGGCAGCATGTTGTGGGGCAGGGCACATGGGTGGGTGGGAGCGTTTGGGGGGTGGGACTGACATGGAGTGGCAGGTCTCATCCCAGGCTCCACCTACCTCCCCTCTCTCCCCCAGGCTCACCCACCTTGCCACTGGTAACCAGCACGCCCTCCCTGCCCCAGCCAGTGCCCGGGACGCTGGGGTCCCGCCGGAGGCAGAGCCAGGAGGGGGCGGTGCCCGCGCAGGAAGAGTGAGTCTGTCTCCCGCCACTCCCTGTCCCCTCCTGTCTCCCCCCCACTCACCCCCCTCCTCTCCCCCTCAGGATGCCCCCTGACCTTGGCCTGCACTGCCAACAACCCAGAGAACAGGACCTGGGTACGTACCGGCCGTTCGGAGAGCGGGTACCTAGGGGTCCGGGTCAGGTCCCCAATGCAGGTACCGGGACAGAGGAATCCCGGGTCCGGGGTGGTGGATGTTGTCATTCCCTGGCCTTTTCCCCCTGCCCCCATAGGAGCAGGGGCCAGTTGTGAACCCAGGAGTCCGGGTGTGCGTCCCCTCCCTCACCCCCATGCCAGGAGGAACTGGGAGCCTGGGTGTCTCTCTTTCCCAGGGCTGAATCCTGGGGGAGGGGAGCACATGTCCCCATCCCCACGCACCCTTATGAGGCAGAGGATGGGGTGAACCCAGGTGTCCAGGGCCACCCGTGTAACCCCCCCGCCTTCCTCCAGACATGACCGGGGACATCGTGTGGGAGTCAGAAGAGGAGGAGAGCTGCAGCCCCCGCAGGAAGGTGAGTGACTTTGAGGGGGCAGGAGGCACTGCCTGGGCTAAGGCTGCGGGGTAGAGCGGATTGGGTGGACCGGGGGCTCAAGAGGAGGGGTTGGAGCTCAGGAGGCCAGGCTCGCAGGCTGAGGTTCAGGGGTCACTCGGGGGGCAGGCTCTCAGGCTGAGGTTCAGGAGTCATTCGGGGGGCAGGCTCCCAGGCTGAAGTTCAGGGGTCACTCGGGGCTTCAGTGGTCACTCATGGAGTTCAGGGGTCACTCGAGGTCCAGGCTCTCAGACTGGGCTTCAGGGGTCACTCGGGTTCAGGGGTCACTTGAGGGGCTAGGCTCTCAGGCTGGGGTTCAGCAGTCAGGGGTTCAGGGGTCACTCGGGGAGCCAGGCTCTGAGGTTGTGACCCTGTAACTCACTCCCCACCCCCATCACCCGCAGGCCAGCTACCAGCGCACGCGGCACAACACCCTGATCCCCACCTTCGGCGACCACCTGGACCCCCCCGGCGGGTGAGTGATCCTCTGTGTGCCCCAGGGGCGAGGGGCACCCCTATACCTCCCCCTCACCCACTCTCCCTCTCTCTCTGCAGGTGCCCTGGCTGCTGCGCTCCCGGGACCCTGCCCCTGCCCCACAGCACAGACACGCCAGCCTCCGGAAGGTGCCCCACAAATCTTTTATTGGTGACACCAAATAAACACAGCACATGATTCAGCCCAGTCTCCCCCTCTCGGTCTCCATCTGGGGGGTGCCCCATAGCCCCCCTTTGGCAGAGTAAGGGGAGATGACCCCGGGGGATGGATCCCCTGGAGGAGGCAGGGAGGGAATTGGGGGTCCCATCTGCCACCCTCAATGGCAGGAGCTGCTCCGGGGAATGGAATGATTGGGGAAAAATTGGGGATCCCTGCCAGTGGATGTGCTGGGGGATGAGCCGGGGGATCCCCGCTGCTGGATGAGCCGGGGGATGGGCTGGGGGATCCCCGCTGCTGGATGAGCCGGGGGATGGGCTGGGGGATCCCCGCCGCTGGATGAGCTGGGGGCCTCTACTCCCCTGCCCCGAATGGGGGGGGGCCCTGCGGGGTGACACGGATGAAGGTGGTTCGGCGGCTCAGCTCCTTCAGCTTCGCGGCACCCACGTAGGTGCAAGTGGAGCGGAGCCCGCCCAGCACGTCCCGCAGCGTGTGCTCCACGGCGCCCCGGAACGGCACCTCCACCGCCCGGCCCTCCGATGCCCTGTGGGGAGAGCGTGAGAGCCCCATGGCGCCCCCTGGGGGACAGCCCAGCCCACCCTGAACAGCACCTCCACTGCCCAGCCCTCTGACGCCCTGCGGGGAGAGCCCCACAGCGCCCCCTGGGGGAGAGCCTGGCCCTCCGATGCCCTGTGGGGAGAGCGTGAGAGCCCCATGGCGCCCCCTGGGGGATAGCCCAGCCCACCCTGAACAGCACCTCCACTTCCCAGCCCTCTGACGCCCTGCGGGGAGAGCCCCACGGCGACCCCTGGGGGAGAGCCCGGCCCTCCGATGCCCTGCGGAGAGAGCATGAGAGCCCCACAGTGCCCCCTGGGGGAGAGCCCAGCCCACCCTGAACAGCATCTCCACTGCCCGGCCCTCCGACGCCCTCCGGGGAGAGTGTGAGAGCCCCACGGCGCCCCCCAGGGAGAGCCCGGCCCACCCTGAACGGCACCTCCACCGCCCGGCCCTCTCTGCGAGGAATGAGTGGGAGCACCCCTGGAGAGAGCCCATCCCCACCCCACCGTGCCCCGAACAGCACCTCCATCACCTGCCCCCACAGTGCCCCCTGCAGGGCCAGGCCAGTACCTGTACTCTGCCACTCCCCCGGCATGTTTCTTCATGGCCACCTCGGAGCTCATCCCATAGAAGAGTTTGTATTTCTTGCCCCCCCTTTCAATCAGCTCCCCCCCCGACTCCGTGTGTCCCGCCAGCATCCCTCCTAACATGACGAAGTCTGCGCCAGCGCCTGCAACCACAAAAGGGGGGACCAGTGAGGCAATGGCACCCCCCCTCGCTCAACCCAAGGCAGAGGGGGGCTGCACTTACCAAACGCCTTAGCCACGTCCCCCGGGCAACTGCAGCCCCCGTCCTAGGGGAGAGAGGCAGAGAGCAATCACAAGGGGAAACTGAGGCACTCCCCTGCCTGGACCAGCCATGGAACCCAGGAGTCCTGCCTCCCTGCTCTAACCACTGGACCCTCCCCTCCCAGAGCCTGATAGAACCCAGAAGCCCTGCCTCCCCGCTCCCTGCTTTAACCACTGGACCCCACTCCCCTTCCCGGATAGAACCCAGCCATTCGGCGCTGCTCACCGAGATGATGTGCCCGTTGAGGCCGTGGGCTGCGTCGGCGCATTCCAGGACCGCACTCAGTTGGGGGTACCCCACCCCTGTCTTCTTCCGAGTGGTACAGACCGAACCTTGACACGGCAGGGACAGGCATCAGTGCCTGCCAGCGGGCAAGAGCACCCCACTAATGGGGATTCCTCCATCCTGCTGAGATGGTCCAGCCCCCCGGGGTGTGTACACCCTCCCATCCTGCTGAGATGGTCCAGCCCCCCAGGCTGTGTGTACCATCCCATCCTGCTGAGATGGTCCAGCCCCCCGGGGTGTACCCCCCCATCCTGCTGAGATGGTCCAGCCCCCCGGGGTGTGTAAACCCTCCCATCCTGCTGAGATGGTCCAGCCCCCTGGGGTGTGTACACCCTCCCATCCTGCTGAGATGGTCCAGCCCCCCGGGGTGTGTGTATCCCCCCATCCTGCTGAGATGGTCCAGCCCCCCGGGGGGTGTGTATCCTCCCATCCTGCTGAGATGGTCCAGCCCCCAGGGGGGTGTGTACCCCCCACATCCTGCTGAGATGGTCCAGCCCCCCGGGGTGTGTACACCCTCCCATCCTGCTGAGATGGTCCAGCCCCCTGGGGTGTGTGTATCCCCCCATCCCGCTGAGATGGTCCAGCCCCCCGGGGTGTGTGTACCCCCCACATCCTGCTGAGATGGTCCAGCCCCCCGGGGTGTGTGTACCCCCCACATCCTGCTGAGATGGTCCAGCCCCCCAGGGTGCGTGTACCCCCCCATCCTGCTGAGATGGTCCAGCCCCCCGGGGTGTGTGTGTATCCCCCCATTACACTGAGATGGCCCAGGCCCCCACCCACTGGGGTGTGTGTATGTGTGTCAGAGGAGGGAGTGGGGCGGATTGACCTGGGGATACGGCGGGGGAGTTTTGCTGGCACTATCTGCACAGTGTCGGGTGACCAGACAGCAAGTGTGAAAAATGGAGGCAGAGGGTGGGGGGTAATAGGAGCCTATCTAAAAAAAAGACCCCAAAATCAGGACTGTTCCTATAAAATCGGGACATCTGGTCACCCTATGTGATGGGATATCAGGGTGTGACTTCACTCGAGGATGATACCTGAGCCAGGAGGGGGATGGGGCCAGGTGACACCTTCTGCCGGGGGGGCTGGGTGAGACAGCTGGAGGGGGTCTCAGTTTGGAGCTGGCTAGGGAAATGGAGGGAGGCCGAGGTCCAAGCTCCCTGCCCCCCAATAGGGGCCTGACTGAGGGGGGTCCTGTTGTCGGTACCTACAAGCTCTGTTCTATGCTGTGTTCCTGCCGTTGAATAAACCTTCTGTGTTACAGGCTGGCTGGGAGTCACGGTGAATTGCAGGACGTGGGGGGTGCAGGGCCCTGTCTCCCCCACACTCCGTGACAGTATCTCCCCCGCCATCATGCTGAGATTGTCCAGCCCCCAGGGCTGTGTGTATCCCCCACAATCACACTGAGACGGTCCAGTCCCCCTGCGAGTATGTGCCCCCCCATCACGCTGAGATGGTCCAGTCCATCAGATTTTAGCCCCGCCCCCAGTCCAGTCACCTGGTCCGATGCCCACTTTGATGATGTCAGCGCCAGAGAGGATCAGCTCCTCCACCATCTCCCCCGTCACAACGTTCCCAGCCTGTGGGGAGAGCGGGGAGCCCTCAAGCCCCCACACGCCCCAGGGTGGGGGCAGTGGAACGTACCATCATGGGGGTGGGGAAGGCAGTACATGTCAGGGGTGGGGTGTGAGGGGTTGATGATGGGGGGGTTCATCCCCCCGTCAATCGCATCATGATATGTACCATGATGGTGGTACTGGTCGGGGGTGGGGACAGTGGTGTGATTGACAAGGGGTACATACCACGAGAATGGTACCAGCTGGAGCAGTATGTACTGCTATGTTGTGACTGAAGGGGATGTGGCGGTATGTACCAAAATGATGCAATTCACGGGGGAGAGGGCAGTATGTACCATGATGATGGTACTGCCAGGTTGGCTGGTACATACTATCACGGTGTGACTGATGGGGATAGGGTGGTACATACCACGATTGTATGAGTGGCAGGGGAGAAGGCGGTACATACCATGATGGTGGTACTGGCGGGGGTTGAGCAGTACATTCCATGATTGTATGACTGGCAGGGGTTGGGTGGTATGTTCCATGATTATGACTGGCGGGTGTGGGGACAGTACGTACCATGATTGTATGACTGATGGGGGTGGGGCGATGCGTACCATGATGGTGTGGTTGGGGAAGCGCTTGCGCACGTCCCGCGGGAACTGGACAAAGTGCTCTGAGTAGCCGTTGGCCACATCCAGGCAGATGTAGCGCACCTGGGGTAGGGCCTCCAGGATCTTCTCCAACTGCTCGAAGTCTGAGGGGCTGGTGCCTGAACTGGCTGCCACGTGCTGGGGAGAGACACTGGTGTTAGGACACTCCGAGACAGAGACCTCCAGAGGTAGGATCTGGGGAGGAGGGAGTTGGGATAGCTCCTTGGGGCAATACGGGGAGAGTGGAGTGGTCTGTGGGGCAGGGGAATCTCTGGGGCAGTGAGATTGTTTTCTGGGGGGAGGACATCCCCCTGAGGCAATAAGGAGGAAGTGGGGAGGTGAGGATGGCTCCCCATACGGCAGGAGTTGGGGGGAAGCCAGGGCTAGGATGGCTCCCAGGACAGCATCAGGGTTCATTCCCCTGGAGGTAGTTGGGGGTGTGGAGGGTGGGGCTGACCCCCCTCCACCCCATGCACCTGCAGGCAATCGGGCTCCTGGGCAGCAAACTCCTTCCACTCCTCCAGCTTGTAGTGCTTGTGGATTGCAGTGAAGAGTGAGAACTGAGGGAAGAGGAGGATATGGGTTGTGACACTGACACCCCATCATAATGGAATGATCCACCAAGAAAAAAGATTTCTCTCCCTCCCCCATTATAATGGAGTTGCCCACCAGGAACAGAGATATCCTTTCCCCCTCCCTCCCACCCATGTAAAGGAATAACCCACCAAGATGATATAATGGAAGGAGGAAAGAAAATTCTTCCCCCTGCTATAACGGAACAGCCCAAAATGATAGTCATGAACTCCCCTTCCTACAGTGGAAGATTCCAGGGGAGATCCTGATTGTTTACTGGCTGTGCACTTAATCAGGCAGTTTGCAATGCTGCTTCAGCAGGGGCCTGGAGGGGGCTGATTGGCTGAGCAGTTAATCAAGTATATTTCAATACCCATGCAGCCCTGAGGGAAGGGAATCCCTAATGCTGATTGGCTGAGAGGCTTATAAAGCTGCTACAGTCCTGTGGGGAGATCCCTGATGCTGAATGGCTAGAACAGTTAAGCACATGGTGTATGACCTGCGGGGAGGGGAATCCCCAGTGCTGATTGGCTGGGAGGAAGAACACATGGGGGTCTCCATTGCTGATCAGCTGAGGAATCGGTGATGCTGCTGCTGCTACAGGAGACGGCTGGGGGATCCCTGGTCCATGTACCTTGCAAAGGACTTTGGCCATCTCGAAGGTGCCCACAGTGTCCATGTTGGCAGCAATGATGGGGATACCACTATACGTCTGGTGCGAGTTGCGGAAAGTGAATGATCGGAGGAGATCCACCTATGCCAGAGAGGGAGAGAGATGCTAGCAGGGCTCCCAGAGGAGGAACCCCAGGGGGCACCATATCTGTCCCCAGACACTCAGGAATAGGCTGTGGGTCTCCCACCAGGCAGGCCTGGGGACTCCTAGGGAAGCAAGAGCCAGGCTGGGCGCTCACCTCGCTCCGGGATTTCAGGGTGCTGCGCTTGGGTCTCAGCAAGACGTCCTTGAAATCCAGCTTGATGTCATTATCGATGTGCGGCATGGTGAGGGAGGCAGAGACTGTGGCTCAGGATAGGCTGGGGAGACTCCTCCACAATCCCAGAGGCCCCCAGGGGACTCCACTCCAGCCCTGGCACCCTGCCCTCAGTGCCTTACTGGGACTGGGGCGTGGGGCTCAGCAACCAGGCATCTGTCATGAATCTGGTGCGGCGCTCTGAAGGAGAAAGGCAGAAGGGTGACTGGCTAAAAATAAGACAAGCCCCCAGATCTGATGGCCCCACCGGAGGTGATTCCCCGTAGGCCTCGGGCGCTGTGGGTCCTGGCTAAATGTGCTGGAGGACAAGTTGCCAGAGATCCTGGAGTGAGGTCACATCTAATGGTCCCACTTCTGGGTCCTTATCCCCACCTCAACCGCTGACCACACAGTGACTTCCAGCACCACTAACAACCGTTCTGCCTCGACGCCCGACCCTCCTGAGCCTCTGGCCCCACAGTGAGCTCCAGCTAGTTCACGCCTGCTGTCCCCCGCATCATCTCAGCCACCACTGAAACGCTGTGGCCTTCCACCTGTGACCTCTGACCCCACTGGAATGCCACCATGACCTCTGACCCCACCACCGCCTCCTTCCTGCAGCGCGAACTGTGACTCCCTCCCCGCCACCACGTGCACTCTGACCCCATCGTGACCTCTGACCCCAGCACCGTTGTCTCAGCCTGGCCCGGCCCATCCTGCCACTGGGGGCTGAGCCAGGGCGCTGACCCCACCCCCGGCAGGGCCGGCGCGACCCACACCAACCCGCTGTGCGGCGGGGCCCGGAACCCAGGCTGGCAACAGGGCATTCATTTTGTAGGGAGGCCACTTCCGGTGCGCCCCTCCCCCGCCACTTCCGGTGGCGGCTACGAGCGCAGCGGAGTGATAGAGGCTCAACCCCCAACGGTTCCCCCAGCGCCCCGCCCCTTCCCCGCGCGCGGTGCCTCACGGGAGGGGCGTGGGCGGCCGGCAGGACTACATCTCCCGTGAGGCTTCGGGGCAACAGCTGGGGAGCCCGTTTCTGCGCGCGGCGCCTCATGGGCAATGCAGTCCGGCCCCTTGCAGTTCTGAAGCGGATGAACGGACATAGCGGACTACAACTCCCATCATGCACCGGGAGACGCCACCATGCTCCTTTGCGCCTCCCGCGCTCTTAGTCCCGCCCAGCCGCTTTGCCTCATGGGAAAGGTAGTTCGGGCCCACGTCGTGCTCAAGGGGTAACAGCAGTACGGGGACTACAACTCCCATCATGCACCGGGATCGGGGAGCTCCCGTGGGCCTTTGCGCGTCCCGCTCCCCCCTTGTGTTCTGCGTTGCCCCATGGGAGGTGTAGTCCCTTACGTGCGGCAGCGGGGGCGGTGCTGAGGGGACCACGGCTCCCATCGTGCAAAGTGGAGGAAGTGACGCCAGGGAGAGGCCCGCGCGCGCGGAGGCTGCTGGGTAAAAGCCTCCGAGCGGCTGGGCGTTGGGTTCTGGTTCCGGGTCAGAGGTGAGGCGCTGCCGGGCCACGATGCTGATCAAAGTGAAGGTGAGCAGGGGCCCGCCGCTGCCCCAGTGCATGCTGGGATAGGGGCTGCCCACTCCCTGCCCTGGTGCATGCCGGGAGCACAGGGCGGGTCCCCGCGGGGCTGGGGGCCGGGTACGGGGGCCGGGTACGGGGGGCCGGGGGCGGCCGGGTGAAGGGGTCCCGGGGATTGCACGAGGGGGCAGAGCAGTGAGCGAGAGGTGCTGCCCCAGTGCATGCTGGGATAGGGGCTGCCCACTCCCTGCCCTGGTGCATGCCGGGAGCGCAGGGCGGGTCCCCGCGGGGATGGGCCGGGGGCTGCCGGGTGAAGGGGTCTCGGGGATTGCACGAGGGGGCAGAGCAGTGAGCAAGAGGTGCTGCCCCAGTGCACGATGGGAAAGCTGGGTCCCCAGGGGCATTGCGGGAGAAGCAGGTTTCGGGCCCTCTCTCTGCTCTGGTGCATGATGGGAGAGAGGGGCAGGGAGTGTGGGGGCAGCTCGGCTGCACCGGGGAATTCTGGGGGACCTGCTGCTAACGGGGCTTCCTCTGCTGCTTCCAGACGCTGACCGGGAAGGAGATTGAGATCGACATTGAGCCCACAGACAAGGTACCTGCCCTGAGGGGCTGGGAGTGGGGGCATTCTCCTGGGATCCATCCCATTCTCCTGGGATCCAGCATTCAGACCCGCTCCCTCTATCCCTTCCCTGCTCTCCTGGGGTCCAGCCCTTGGTCCTACCCCCTCTGTCCCGGAAGCCCCGGGGCAGGGAGTTATTTGGGGATTTCTCCCAGCTTTCCCCTCTCTCTCACTCATGCCCCAGGTGGAGCGGATAAAGGAGCGTGTGGAGGAGAAGGAGGGGATCCCACCCCAGCAGCAGCGTCTCATCTACAGCGGCAAGCAGATGTGAGTGGGGGGGGAGGGGTGTGATGGTGGTTGCAGCCCAGGGGCATTCTGGGATATCTGAAGTGTAGCAGCCCTTGGTGCACTGTGGGATAGGTTCTGCTCCCACTGCCAGCAGAACGTTCCCTAAGGCATTATGGGATAGAATCCAGGCATCCTGGCTCCCAATTCCCCGTGCTCTAACCACTAGACCCCACTCCCCTCATAGCTTGGAACAGAACCCAGGCGTCCTGGCTACCAGTCTCCTCCATTAGCAGCAACTTTGCTGGTGCTTAAAACTGGGTGGTGTGCCAGTCTGTCCACCTCTCCCACCAACTTCTCCAGGCTCTGCCCATCTGGCCCTCCCTGGCAGGTGCTGCCCATCTCCCAGGCCCCCTGGTGGGGTCTCCTGGCAGAGACAGAGAGATGGAGGCCGTGGGAGGGGGCTGGCCGAGCTGAGGATGCACCCTTGCCCTGTGCACAGAGCCAGTTCTAGGGGCACGGACCACCTTTCCCCAGCCATCGAGCCTTTGGCATGGCCAGTTCCTGGCAGGGAGATGCCCTGGGTGCACTGGCAGAGGGTCTCTCCCCATTTGGGTACCTCGGGAATGTATCCCCATGGGCGCTGGGCCGGCTGCCACCTCTGCTGGGCGATGGGCACTGTTGCGTTGCATGGCATGGATGGAAATGTCCGTGCTCAGGCTGGTAAAATCCCCGTTTCTGCCAGGCGGTGGCCTGCTGCCTCGGAGGCACGTTGGCAGCACACATGGGGACCGGTGCATTCGGGGCCTGCACCATGCCACGGCTCTCGGGTCACTAGGGGTTACAGGGCACCCGACAAGGGGCTGTTGGGCTGAATGTTCAGACTATGGGGGATGCCCTTCGCCAGCTGGCATAAAGGGCTGTGAGGGCCGCCCCCACTCCCCTGGGGTAGAACCCAGGAGTCCTGGCTCCCAGCCTCCTCCCTTGCCCCCCACTGGACCCTGCTCCCCCCCCTCGAGCCAGGAAGGGAACCCCTGAGTCCTGGCCCCACCGCCATTGCAGGCAGCTGCGTGGTGGCTCCGCACAGCTCATGCCCCCTCTGTCTGTGTGTCCCTCCGTCTGCCCCGCAGGAACGACGAGAAGACAGCGGCCGACTACAAGATCCAGGGCGGCTCTGTCCTCCACCTGGTCTTGGCTCTGCGAGGGGGGCAGCTACGGTGATGGGACCCCCCGCTGGAGCGACAGAGCCCCCCACACTCACCCCCTGCTCTGCTAGCACTGTCTGGATGGCTGCTTCCCCCTCCCCCATGGACTCTCAGTGGGGGTGGCCGTCCGTGGGGGGCTGGGCTGGCGCTCGGGGGTCCCCGTTGGTGTCTTGTTCTGTATGTTTGGATCGCTGAGTGTTAATAAAGGTGTCTCAGTGCAGCAGAGTGTGGAGATGCGGCTGCTTCTGGGGTGGGGTGGGGTGGTTATAGGGGGACCGCTTGCCCAGCATTGAGATGCAGCTGCTGGTGTGGGGAATGGGTGCAGGTATTTGGGGACCTGGTGCTGAGATGTGGCCCCTCCAAGCGGGGGCAAGGGCTGGTTATACAGTGACCCACTGAGAGGGGGCCTGTCTGGGGTGGGTGCAAGGGCTGGTTATTTGGGGACCCAGCATGCCAGAAGAAGTGGGTCCAGGGGCTGTGGCCCACCCAGTTTTTACCCCCGTAAGGGCAAGCCATGGGGAGGAGGGGGTGCGGAGGAGTCAGTGGGGGGCAGGGACTGGCAGTGAAGAGACGGTGCGGAGAGGTAGGGCCTCCTCTGTTAGGGACCTTCCCTCACTCCTGCGGGGACCCCTCGCCTGGCCCTGACGCAGCTGGCTCGGGGCGGGGGGTGGGAGGGCTGGTTACACAGGAACCCCTCGCCTGGCCCTGACATGCAGCTGGCTTGGGGCCGGGGGGGTGCGAGGGCTGGTTACACAGGAACCCCTCGCCTGGCCCTGACATGCAGCTGGCTCGGGGCGGGGGGGTGCGAGGGCTGGTTACACAGGAACCCCTCGCCTGGCCCTGACATGCAGCTGGCTCAGGGGAGCTGGTTACACAGGGACCCCTCACCCAGTGCTGTGATGCAGCTGGCTCTGGGGTGGGGTGGAGTGGGGGGACTGGTTACTGGGGGACCCCTTGCCTGGTGCTGAGATATGGCAGGCTTTGGGGGGCCGTGGGGGCTGGTTACAGGGGGACCCTTTGCCTGGCGCTGAGATGCAGCTGGCTCTGGGGTGGGGGTTGGTTACAAGGGGACCCCTCACCCGGCGCTGAGATGCAGCTGGCTCTGGGGTAGGGCTGGTTCCACGGGGACCCCTCACCCGGTGCTGAGATGTGGCTGGCTCTGGGAGTGGGGTGGGGCTGGTTACACGGGGACCCTTCGCCCGGTGCTGAGATGTGGCTGGCTCTGGGGTGGGGGCTGGTTACACGGGGACCCCTCGCCCGGCGCTGAGATGCAGCTGGCTCTGGGGTGGGGGCTGGTTACACGGGGACCCCTCGCCCGGCGCTGAGATGCAGCTGGCTTGGGGGGGGGGCTGGTTAGACGGGGACCCCTCACCCGGTGCTGAGATGCGGCTGGCTCTGGGGTGGGGGCTGGTTACAGGGGGACCCCTCGCCCGGCGCTAAGATGCGGCTGGCTCTGGGGTGGGGGCTGGTTACATGGGGACCCCTCACCCAGTGCTGAGATGCAGCTGGCTCGGGTGGGGGCTGGTTACACGGGGACCCTTCGCCCGGCGCTGAGATGCAGCTGGCTCTGGGATGGGGGCTGGGTACACGGGGACCCCTCACCCGGCGTTGAGATGTGGCTGGCTCTGGGGTGGGGGCTGGTTACAGGGGGATCCTTCGCCCGGTGCTGGGATGCGGCTGGCTCTGGCGTGGGGGCTGGTTACATGGGGACCCCTCACCCGGCGCTAAGATGCGGCTGGCTCTGGGGTGGGGGCTGGTTCCACGGGGACCCCTCGCCCGGTGCTGAGAATCGGCTGGCTCTGGGGTGGGGGCTGGTTATACTGGGACCTCTCACCCGGCGCTGAGATGCGGCTGGCTCTGGGGTGGGGGCTGGTTACACGGGGACCCCTCGCCCGGCACTGAGATGCGGCTGGCTCTGGGGTGGGGGCTGGTTACACGGGGACCCCTCGCCCGGCGCTGAGATGCGGCTGGCTCTGGGGTGGGGGCTGGTTACACTGGGACCCCTCGCCCGGCGCTGAGATGCGGCTGGCTCTGGGGTAGGGGCTGGTTACAGGGGGACCCCTCGCCCGGCACTGAGATGCAGCTGGCTCTGGGGTGGGGGCTGGTTACACGGGGACCCCTCACCCAGTGCTGAGATGCAGCTGGCTCGGGTGGGGGCTGGTTACACGGGGACCCTTCGCCCGGCGCTGAGATGCAGCTGGCTCTGGGATGGGGGCTGGGTACACGGGGACCCCTCACCCGGCGTTGAGATGCGGCTGGCTCTGGGGTGGGGGCTGGTTACAGGGGGATCCTTCGCCCGGTGCTGGGATGCGGCTGGCTCTGGGGTGGGGGCTGGTTACACGGGGACCCCTCGCCCGGCGCTGAGATGCAGCTGGCTCTGGGGTGGGGGCTGGTTACAGTGGGACCCCTCACCCGGTGCTGAGATGTGGCTGGCTCTGGGAGTGGGGTGGGAGCTGGTTACACGGGGACCCCTCGCCCAGCGCTGGGATGCGGCTGGCTCTGGGGTGGGGGCTGGTTACACGGAGACCCCTCCCCCGGTGCTGAGATGCGGCTGGCTCTGGGGTGGGGGCTGGTTACACGGGGACCGCTTGCCCGGCGCTGAGATGCGGCTGGCTCTGGGGTGGGGGCTGGTTACACGGGGACCCCTTGCCCGGGGCTGAGATGCAGCTGGCTCTGGGGTGAGTCCGCACTGGCTCTTTGGCTCTGTGTCCCGGCACGGGCGGGGTTAACTGCAGAGCGGCCTGTCTAGCCTGAGTCTCTACGGCCCAACACGTGGGGCGCAGCCCGGCGCGCCCCAGCGATCAGCCGGGCCAGCCCCATCCAGCTCAGAAACTCCCTGATCCCTGCCCCAGTCAGGGGCGCGATGTGCCACCTCCCGGGGCTGGTGGTGTTTGACCTGGGTGAGTTTGGGGTGATCTGGTGGGAGTCCCCAGAGACTGACTGGGATGCCGGGGGGACACTGTGGGGCCACCCCCCAGCGGGGCGGTTGCTGGGTGGAGGTCACCGGGGGGGCTGGGCTCCGTGTCCCCAGAGACTGACCTGGGATGCTGGGGGGACAGTGTGGGGCCACCCCCCAGCGGGGCGGTTGCTGGGTTGGGTCACTGGGGGGGCTGGGCTCAGTGTCCCCAGAGACTGACTGGGATGCCAGGGGGGACACTGTGGGGCCACCCCCCAGCGAGGCTGTTGCTGGGTGGGGGTCACCAGGGGTCTGGGCTCCGTGTCCCCAGAGACTGCCTTGGGATGCTGAGGGGACAGTGTGGGGCCACCCCCCAGCGGGGCGGTTGCTGGGTGGGGTCACCAGGGGGGCTGGGCTCCGTGTCCCCAGAGACTGGGCTGGGATGCTGGGGGGACAGTGTGGGGCCACCCCCCAGCGGGGCGGTTGCTCGGTGGGGTCACCGGGGGGGCTGGGCTCCGTGTCCCCAGAGACTGACCTGGGATGCTGGGGGGACAGTGTGGGGCCACCCCCCAGCGGGACGGTTGCTGGGTGGGGTCACCAGGGGGGGCTGGGCTCCGTGTCCCCAGAGACTGGGCTGGGATGCTGGGGGGACAGTGTGGGGCCACCCCCCAGCGAGGCGGTTGCTGGGTGGGGTCACTGGGGGGGCTGGGCTCCGTGTCCCCAGAGACTGACTGGGATGCCAGGGGGGACAGTGTGGGGCCACCCCCCAGCGGGGCAATTGCTGGGTGGGGTCACCGGAGGGCGGGCTCCGTGTCCCCAGAGACTGGGCTGGGATGCTGGGGGGACAGTGTGGGCCCACCCCCCAGCGAGGCTGTTGCTGGGTGGGGTCTCCCCACAGCGCTCGATTCGGGGGGGGGGTCTCCGGGGGAGGTGATGTCTCTCCTTTCTTGTTGCAGATTACACCCTGTGGCCCTTCTGGGTCGACACCCACGTGGACCCCCCCTTCCGGCGGGACAGGTGGGAGGGGTAACGTGGGGAGGGGGCGGGGGGAACAGCAGTTGGCCTAAGAGGGAGGACTGTACGGGTAAGATGGGGGAGGGGCCAGGGCTCTATAGGATGGGGCTATAGGGGGTGGGGAGCTATAAGGGAGGGCTATAGGGGGTCAGGGGAGGGGCTATAGGGGATCAGGGCTATGGGGGTCAGAGAGGAGGGCGTATGGGGCTATAGAGGGTCAGAGGAGGCTATGGGAGCTATAGGGGAGCAGGGCTAAGAGGGTCGGAGGGGTGAGGCTATAGGGGATATGGGACTATAGGGGGTCAGAGGAGGCCATGGTGGCTATAGGAGGTCAGGGGAGGGGCTCTAGGGGATATGGGGCTATAGGGGCTCAGAGGAGGCTATGAGGGCTGTTGGGGGTCAGGGAAGGGGCTATAGGGGATTGGAGGTATAGGGGATCAGAGGAGGCTATAGGGAAGGGCCCTACCAAACTGTGGTCAATTTCACAGTCAGGATTTTAACAATCGTCAGTTTCATGATCTGAGCTCCCCACACCTGAAATGTCCCCTGCGGTGAGCAGGGGAGTCCCGACCCAAAAGGGAACTGTTGGGGGGTCACAAGGTTGGGGGGGTCGCGTTGTTGCCATTATTATTTCTGTGCTGCTGCTGGTGGTGGTGATGCTCCAGGCCAGCAGCCCCCGCCCCTCACAGCCCCTTTAGGGCTGGGACCCCCGAGGGGAGAAAGGTTCCTCCCACCCCCATTAAATCTGCACAGGAAAAGCACACGAAAGACCAGCTTCCATGGGGCAGACCAGACTTCACAGTCCGTGACCCCCTGAATTTGGTAGGGTGCTAGCTGTAGAGGCCCGAGAGGTTTGGGGAAGGAGCTATAGTGAGTCAGTGGAGGTTATGGGGGCTGAAGGGGCTATAGGGGATTAGGGGTTATAAGGGAGGGATCTATGTGGCCAGGGAGGGCTTATAGGGGGTCAGAGGAGGTTATGAGAGCTATAGGGGGTTGGGTAAGGGGCTACAGGGGGTCAGAAGGGAGAGGCTGTAGGGGGTCGGAGAGGGAGGGGCTATAGGGAGTTAGAGGAGGCTATAAGGGGCCATAGGGGGTTGGAGGAGTCGGATAACCCTGTCTGCCCCCAGGGCTGGCTCGGTGCTGGATGCCCGCGGCCGCCCTGTCCGCCTGTACCCCGAGGTGCCGGCTGTGCTGGAGCGACTGCAGGGCCTGGGCGTCCCCATGGCAGCCGCCTCCCGGTGAGTGTCTGACCCCTGCCCCTGCCCCCCGCGCCACCCCACCCCCCTGACCGCCAACTCCCCCCAGGACGGGCGAGACTCGCGGCGCCACCCAGCTGCTGCAGCTCTTCGGCGTGCACCGCTTCCTGCGCTGTGTGGAGATCTACCCCGGGGGAAAGAGCGCCCACTTCCACAGGTACCCCGGAACCCCCAAATCCCCACCCCCACTTCCACAGGTACCCGCTGCACCCCGGAACCCCCAAATCCCCACCCCCACTTCCACAGGTACCCGCTGCACCCCTGAACCCCCAAATCCCCAGCCCCACTTCCACAGGTACCCGCTGCACCCCTGAACCCCAGCACCCCCAAATCCCCACCCCCACTTCCACAGGTACCCGCTGCACCCCTGAACCCCCAAATCCCCACCCCCACTTCCACAGGTACCCGCTGCACCCCTGAACCCCAGCACCCCCAAATCCCCACCCCCACTTCCACAGGTACCCGCTGCACCCCTGAACCCCCAAATCCCCAGCCCCCACTTCCACAGGTACCCGCTGCACCCCTGAACCCCCAAATCCCCAGCCCCCACTTCCACAGGTACCCGCTGCACCCCTGAACCCCCAAATCCCCAGCCTCCACTTCCACAGGTACCCGCTGCACCCCTGAACCCCCAAATCCCCACCCCCACTTCCACAGGTACCCGCTGCACCCCTGAACCCCCAAATCCCCACCCCCACTTCCACAGGTACCCGCTGCACCCCTGAACCCCAGCACCCCCAAATCCCCACCCCCACTTCCACAGGTACCCGCTGCACCCCTAAACCCCCAAATCCCCAGCCCCCACTTCCACAGGTACCCGCTGCACCCCTGAAGCCCCAAATCCCCAGCCCCCACTTCCACAGGTATCCGCTGCACCCCTGAACCCCAGCACCCTCAAATCCCCAGCCCCCACTTCCACAGGTACCCGCTGCACCCCTGAACCCCCACATCCCCACCCCCACTTCCACAGGTATCCACTGCACCCCTGAACCCCAGCACCCCCAAATCCCCAGCTCCCACTTCCACAGGTACTCACTGCACCCCATAACTCCCAAATCCCCACTCCCACTTCCACAGGTACCCGCTGCACCCCTGAACCCCCAAATCCCCACCCCCTCTTCCACAGGTACCTGCTGCATCCCTGAGCCCTGGCACCCGAAATCCTCACCCCCCCACTTCCACAGGTACCTGCTGCACCCCTGAAACGCTGGCACCCCTGAAACCCTGGCACCCCAACTTCCATAGGTCCCTGTTTCACCCCCGAACCCCAGCACCCCACTTCCACCAGTACCTGCTGCACCCCTGAACCCTGGCACCCCCAAATCCCCAGCCCCCACTTCCACAGGTGTCTGTTGCACCCCTGAACTGCCAAATTCCCCCCCCCACTTCCAGAGGTACCTGCTGCACCCCCAAACCCAGACACCCCAACTTCCACAGGTACCCACTGCATCCCGAAACCCCAGCACCACACTTCCACAGGTACATGCTGCACCCCTGAACCCCAGCACCCCCAAACCCCCACCCCCACTTGCACAGGTACCCACTGCACCCCTGGCACCCCAACCCCCCACTTCCACAGGTACCCCCTGCACCCCTAAACCCCACTCCCCCTGAGTCTACCCCTCCCCCCCAGGCTGCAGCAGGACACCGGGGTCCCCTTCGCCCAGATGCTGTTCTTCGACGACGAGGAGCGCAACATCCGGGACGTCAGCAAGCTAGGTACGGGGGGCTCAGATCCCCCCTGGGGGGCGCCCAGCCCTCCTGGGCAGGACTCCCCTGCCAGCCCCACATGGGTGAATGTTGGGGGAGGGTCCAGGGAGGGAATGGGGGAGGGGTCAGGGACTGAGATGTTGCGGGGGGGGGAGGGGAGCAAATGGAGAGGAGGGGCGGGGGTGAATGGTGGGGGTCATCCCCTCTCTCTTCTCCCCCCCCAGGTGTCACCTGCGTCCTGGTCCCTGATGGAATGACCCAGGTGCTCCTCACCCAGGGGCTGGAGGCCTTCGCTCGCTCCTGACCCCCCCCCCACGGCCCGCCCCCAAAGGCAGAATAAACTCCAGAGTGACTGAGCCTCTGTCTCCCTCTGTGTGTGCAAGGGGGGGATAACAGCCTACTACAGCTGCAGGCACGGGTGTGTGATAACCTGCTAGTGTGTGTCGGGGGGGGGGGGGAATCAGAAACCGATAACAGCCTACTACTGCTGTGTGTGAGAGAGAGAGAGAGGGAGAGAACAACCTACTACTGCTGGTGAGGGGGGTGTCAGAGACAGACAACAACCTACTACCGCCGTGTGTGCATGTGGCTGAGTGAGATAACCTATTACCACTGCTGGCTGTGCGGTGGTGGCTGCTCCCTGCCCCTGCTCTGCCCCCCTGCTCCCTCCCTGGATCCACATGCCCAGGTTCGAGCCCAGGCAAAGCTGTAGGGGAGGGGAGAGAACAACCTACTGCTGCTGCCAGCAGTGCCGTGCTGCTCTGGGGCTGGGATCCTGCTGGGGCCCTGAATCTGGCCCCCCTCCCAATCCTTCCTACTTGTACTGAACTTTGTGGGGGGCTGTGCCACCTCCCAAACTCTGGGAGTGTTGGGGCCCTTGGAGTGAATGCTAAGCGGGTGTCGCTGGGAGCATGGGAGAGTCCTGGCCCCAAAGATGTGAAGGTGGGGGGGCTGCACCCCAAAACCCTAAGAGTGGCAAAGGGGTCCCTTTCTAGGTGTGAACTTCAGGGGGGCCGTGCTGCCCACTCTGTGCTGGAGTGCAGTGCTGTGCTCCCCATGAGGGGGATGCCCACCTGCAACCACCTCAGGGTTCACAATTCTGAGGGTTCAGCCCCCAGCCCCCCCATTTTCTAGCTGCCTTGAAATCAGGACCCCAAAATAAAAGGTTAAGAATATAGAGCGGCTTTCTTGACCCCCTTGGCACGGTGCCCCAGGCTCCCCCCACTGAGCCCCCTCTCTGCCCCCAGCCTCTCCACACTGCACCCCATAGATTTGGGCTTTCTTTATTGGGGGTTCAGCTTCCCTTCTCCGCCAGCTCCACCACCTTTGGCTGGGTCCCGCTGCCCTCCCGCTTCTTCTCACCGGGAAGGGGCAGGGAGGGGGTCCTAGGCAGCACCCGCCCCCCCTCGGCCCGCACACCCCAGGCCGCCTCCAGCGCCCGCAGCTCAGTGTGGGGCCGCTCGCTCTGGAAACGCAGGACCCATGGCATCTGCAGCAGGTCCAGCACCGTGGGGCGCCGGGGTGCCGGGCACAGCAGCCGGTGCACAAGGTCCTGGGGGGGCAAAGTGGAGCGTTAAGGGGTCCTGCTGCCTGCCCAGCCCCCGTGGGTCGCTTGTCCCCTTCACTGGGCCTAGCCCCTCTCAATCCACCCAGGCCCCCCCGATCTGTCCAGCCCCCCCCCATGGTCCACCCAGCCCCCATGAGCCATTCGCCCCTTTCTCCTGGGCCTGGCTCCCCATGATCTGCCCAGCCCCCCTCAAATGGCACCCAGCCCCCCATGGTCAGCTCACCCCCCTCCACTGGCTCTGGACCCCCTCAATGCGCAGAACCCCCCCCACTCCTCGATCTGTCCAGCACCCCCGTGGTCCACTTACCTCTCCATGGGGCCCAGTCACCCATGATCTGCCAAGCCTGCCTCAAACACTGCCCAGCCCCCCCGGATCACCCAGCCCCCACAATCCAGCCACCAGTGTCCAACCCCTGCGCTGTGTCCCCCTCACTGCCCAGCCCCACATGATCCACTGCCCAGCCCCCTTGATATACATCTGCCCAGCCACACAGTCTGGCCCCCCAGCGCCCCCTGCTGGCCAGCTCCCCGAGTCCCTGCGGGCCACGCAGCGCCCCCTGCTGGCCTGCAGCCCAGTGCCCTCCCCGCCGCCTACCTTGCAGGCCTCGGAGACGGGCGGCTGCGGGGGGAAGACCACCTCCTTCTGGGTCTCCCGCAGCAGGCGCTTCAGGTTGGTGTCGTCGAAGGGCAGGTGGGCCACGGCCAGCGTGTAGAGGATCACGCCCATGCTCCAGGTGTCGGCCAGGAAGGGGTTGTAGGGCAGCCCCAGCAGGATCTCGGGGCAGGCGTAGGCGAAGCTGCCGCAGTAGGTCTGGCTTAGGGGGCTGGCGCCCGCCAGCAGCGGGTACGAGGGGCTGGCGGGCGGCTGGGTCTGCGACACCAGCTGCTTGGAGAAGCCAAAGTCCGAGATCTTCATGTTCTCTCGCTTATCCAGCAGCAGGTTCTCCAGCTTCAGGTCCCTGCGGGGGGTGGGCGGAGGTGCCGGGCTGACCCTACGGGGTGCCGGGGAGGGGCGCAGGGCCGTTCCCCTCTGGGGGGCGCCGGGGATGGGGCGCGGGGCTGTTCCCCTCCGGGGGGCACCAGGCATGGGGCATGGGGCCATTCCCCTCTGGGGGGTGCCGGGGATGGGGCGTGGGGCTGTTCCCCTCTGGGGGGCGCTGGGGATGGGGCGCGGGGCTGTTCCCCTCTGGGGGGCGCCGGGGATGGGGCGCGGGGCTGTTCCCCTCCGGGGGGCACCAGGCATGGGGCATGGGGCCATTCCCCTCTGGGGGGTGCCGGGGATGGGGCGTGGGGCTGTTCCCCTCTGGGGGGCGCTGGGCATGGGGCGCAGGGCCGTTCCCCTCTGGGGGGTGCCGGGGATGGGGCATGGGGCCGTTCCCCTCTGGGGGGTGCCAGGGATGGGGCGTGGGGCTGTTCCCCTCCGGGGGGCGCTGGAGATGGGGCGTGGGGCCGTTCCCCTCCGGGGGGCACTAGACATGGGGCATGGGGCCGTTCCCCTCCGGGGGCGCTGGAGATGGGGCATGGGGCCGTTCCCCTCTGGGGGGTGCCGGGGATGGGGCGTTGGGCCGGTCCCCTCTGGGGGGCACTGGGCATGGGGCGCAGGGCCGTTCCCCTCTGGGGGGTGCCGGGGATGGGGCATGGGGCCGTTCCCCTCCGGGGGCGCTGGAGATGGGGCATGGGGCCGTTCCCCTCCAGGGGGCGCCGGGGATGGGGCGCGGGGCTGTTCCCCTCTGGGGGGTGCCGGGGATGGGGCGTGGGGCCATTCCCCTCCGGGGGGTGCCGAGGATGGGGCGTGGGGCCATTCCCCTCTGGGGGGCGCTGGGCATGGGGCGCAGGGCCGTTCCCCTCTTGGGGGCGCTGGAGATGGGGCATGGGGCCATTCCCCTCTGGGGGGCGCTGGGCATGGGGCGCAGGGCCGTTCCGCTCTTGGGGGCGCCGGGGATGGGGCACGGGGCTGTTCCCCTCCGGGGGGCACTAGACATGGGGCATGGGGCTGTTCCCCTCTGGGGGGTGCCGGGGATGGGGCGTGGGGCCATTCCCCTCCGGGGGCGCTGGAGATGGGGCATGGGGCCGTTCCCCTCCAGGGGGCGCCGGGGATGGGGCGTTGGGCCGTTCCCCTCCGGGGGGCGCCGGGGATGGGGTGTGGGGCCGTTCCCGTCTGGGGGGCGCTGGGCATGGGGCGCAGGGCCGTTCCCCTCTGGGGGGCGCCGGGGATGGGGCGTGGGGCCGTTCCCCTCCGGGGGGCACCAGGCATGGGGCGTTGGGCCCTTCCCCTCCGGGGGGCGCCAGGGATGGGGCATGGGGCCGTTCCCCTCTGGGGGGTGCTGGAGATGGGGTGCGGGGCCGTTCCCCTCCCGGGGGTGCCGGGGATGGGGCGCAGGGCCGTTCCCCTCTGGGGGGTGCTGGAGATGGGGTGCGGGGCCGTTCCCCTCCAGGGGGCGCCGGGGATGGGGCGTGGGGCCGTTCCCCTCTAGGGGCACTGGCTTGTGGTGCCAGTGGATGGGGGGCCCCCAGGGGTCTGTGGGTCCCCCCGAAGGGGTGTGGGGTGCCGCTGGGGAAGGCTGTGGAGTGCTCAGTGGCCTGGCTGGGACTCAGGGCTGGGGAGCTCTGGGGGGAGGACGCGGGGGGGCAGCCTTGCCCAGCCGGGGTGGGGGCCGCTTGGCTTTATGGCAGTGCCTGGGTTAGAGACTATTCCCCCTCCCCCTGCCGCCTTGGGCCTCGATCCACGTGTGGCGCAGGTGGCAGAGGGGAAGCTGGTAAACTGAGGCACGCTCCGCTCACGGTGAGGCTGGAGGTGGCAGAGGGGCACCGGGAAAGGCAGGGGAACTGGGGGCTGGCGGTGCCAGGGGAGGGGAATGCCCCAGCCCCCAATGGAGCCGGGCCCACTGTAATTCCCCGGGGCGACGGGCGCCCCCTAGTGGCAGCTTGGCCCCTCACCGGTGCACGATGCCCTTGCTGTGCAGATAGGCCACGCCCAGGGTGAGCTGCGCGAACCAGCGGCCGGCCAGGGGCTCGGCGCAGGGCCCCGAGTTCTGGACCCACTCCAGGATGTCGCCGCCGGGCGCCAGCTCCATGATGATGTAATGGCGCGAGGTGGTCTCGATGGCCTGGTAGAAGGTGATCAGGTACTTGTGGTGCAGGCCCTTCATCACCTGCGGGCAGCGAGGGGTTAACGGCGCCCCCCTGTCTGCCCCCCGCCGCACAGTGCCCCCTGCTGATCCGCCCGGTCTGCCCCCTGTCCCACAGCGCCCGCTGCTGATCCCCCCTGGCCTGCCCCTGCCCCACAGCGCCCCCTGCTCATCACTCCGGCCTGCCCCCTGCCCCACAGCATCCCCTGCTGATTCCATCGGTCTCCCTCCTGCCCCACAGAGACCCCTGCTGATCCCCTCTGGCCTGCCCCCACCCCCCAGAATCCTCTGCTGATCCCCCTGGCCTGCCCCCTGCCCCACAGCACCCCCTGCTGATCTCTCCTGGCCTGCCCCCTGCCCCACAGTATCCTCTGCTGATCCCCCCAGCCTGCCCCCTGCCCCACAGCGCCCCCTGACCCATGGCACCTCCTGCCGAGCCTCCAGCCTCACAGCGCCCTCTGCTGATTCCCCCAGCCTGCCCCCTGCCCCACAGCGCCTCCCACTGATCCCCCCTGGCCTGCCCCCTGCCCCACAGCGCCCCCTGCTTATTCCCCATGCCTGCCTCCTGCCCCACAGTATCCTCTGCTGTTCCCCCCGGCCTGGCCCCTGTCCCACAGCGCCTCCTGCTAATCCCCCCTGGCCTGCCCCCTGCCCCACAGAATCCTCTGCTGATTTCCCCTGCCCCACAGCGCCCCCTGGCCTGCCCCCACAGTGTCCCATGATGATCCTGCTTCCCCTGCACCCCACCCCACAGCGCCCCCTGCCTGTCCCCCTACCCCACGGCGCTCCTTAGCTACCTGGATCTCGCGGGGCAGAAATTTGTTGAGATAGTCCTCGGACGCCTTCTTCTTGGAGATGATTTTGATGGCCACCTTGGCCTTCTGCTTGGTGAAATAGGCTTCGTAGACCGTGCCGTAGGAGCCATGGCCAATGACCTTGCCCAGCTGGTAGCCATATTGGTCCATGACGGATGGGTAGGGGGCTGAGGGGGCCGTCTCCACCATGGCAGCCTCTCGCCCCTCCGAGGGGACTGCGGGGCTCTGTGCGTCCAGTGCCAGAGAGTCGCCCCTCTGGGGCAGGGCAGGCGGTTAGATCCTAGCTGGGACCCCCAATGAAACCCCTGACCCCCAGTGGGGCTGGGGCTCCAATGAGCCAACCCTGGGGCTCTGACCCACTTAACCCCCCCCATAGGGCTGTGACCCCCAGGAACCCTCCCACTCCCCACTGGAGCTGTGACCCCCAAGAACTACCCTGGCTTTCCCCGACTCCCCACTGGGGCTGTGACCCCCAGGAACCCTCCCACTCCCCACTGGAGCTGTGACCCCCAAGAACTGCCCTGGCTTTCCCCGACTCCCCGCTGGGGCTGTGACCCCCAGGAACCCTCCCACTCCCCACTGGAGCTGTGACCCCCAAGAACTACCCTGGCCCCCCCGGCTCCCCACTGTGACCCCCCAAGAACTGCCTTGGCTTCCCTCTGCTCCCCACTGAAGCTGTGACCCCCCCAATAACTGCCCTGGCCTCCCCCGGCTCCCCACTGTGACCCCCCAAGAACTGCCCTGGCTTCCCCTGGCTCCCCACTGTGACCCCCCAAGAACTGCCCTGGCCTCCCTCGACTCCCCACCGGAGCTGTGACCCCCCCAAGAATTGCCCTGACCTCCCCCGGCTCCCCACTGTGACCCCCCAAGAACTACCCTGGCCTCCCCTGACTCCCCACTGGAGCTGTGACCCCCAAGAACTGCCCTGACCTCCCCCGGCTCCCCACTGTGACCCCCCAAGAACTACCCTGGCCTCCCCTGACTCCCCACTGGAGCTGTGACCCCCCAATAACTGCCCTGGCCTCCCCTGGCTCCCCACTGGAGCTCTGACCCCCCAATAACTGCCCTGGCTTCCCCCGGCTCCCCACTGGAGCTGTGACCCCCCCAAGAATTGCCCTGGCCTCCCTTGACTCCCCACTGGAGCTGTGACCCCCCCAAGAATTGCCCTGGCCTCCCCTGGCTCCCCACTGGGGGCTGTGACCCCCCAAGAACTGCCCTGGCCTCCCCCAGCTCCCCACTCGGGGCTGTGACCCCCCAAGAACTGCCCTGGCCTCCCCGGCTCCCCACTCAGGGCTGTGACCCCCCAAGAACTACCCTGGCCTCCCCCGGCTCCCCACTGGGGGCTGTGACCCCCCCAGAACTGCCCTGGCATCCCCGGCTCCCCACTGGGGGCTGTGACCCCCCCAGAACTGCCCTGCCCCCCCGCTCCCCGCTGGGGCTTTGACCCCACTGACCCTCCCTCACCTGCTTCACTCCGTCCCCCGACCCGGTGACCAGAATCGCCCCCCGACTCCAGGGTTCCGCCAACATCACCCCAGTGTTCCGCTGGCCCCCATTGGCCGACACCCGTTACCGAGGGTACCGGGGGCGGTTCCACATTGGGGGTGAGCACAGAGGCATTGAGGGGGCCTCAGCATTTGGGGGATACTGGGATTTTGGGGGACACTGCAGAGGTCTGTCTTTGGAGGGGGCAGTGGGGCCTTGTTTGGGGATCAGGGGAAATCGGGGGGATGGTGGAGCATTCGGGAACTTATTTGGGGAACCACAAAAAACCCCACATTTGTGGGGAGCCACTGAGGCAGTGGAGGGACGCTAAGGAGTTTGGAGGGGTCTTAAGTTGAGGAAGTAATTGGGCATCCGAGGGGCTCATAAAGGGGGTCTCAATTTGGGGAAGCACTGAGAAATTGGGGTTCCTTATATGGAGGCCACTGTTGTATTTGTGTCTCTTACTTTGGAGGGCAGTGAGGTTTTGGGGGCATTTGGGGGTCTCAATATGGGGGGCCATGGGGCTCAACTTTGGGGAAATTGGGGGTCCTTATATGGGGGGGCACTGTGGTATTTGGGGCTCTGAATTTGGGGGGCACTGGGGTTTTGGGGTCTCTTAATTTGGGGACATGGAGATCAAATTGAGGGAAACTCAGGAAATGGGTTGTTTGGGGGCTCTTGGGATTTTGGGGGTTCAATTTCGGGGCCACTGAGAAATTGAGGGTTATATTGGGGTCAAGGTGGAATTTCGGGCTCTTAATTTGTGGGATCATGGGGTATGTAGGGGACCGTTATATGGGGGAGACCAGCTGCCCCCTCCCTATTAGCTGCCCCGCACCCCCTAACATTAACCCTCCTGGAAACAGCTGCCTGGCCCTTTAAGAGCCTGCTCGCCGGCGGGCCCGGGCCCTCTCAGGCGCCGGATGCGCGTCACGCTGTGGGCACGAAGCCCGGCAGGGGCGCTGAGGGCGGAAGTAGGGGACGGACGTGGCCCGGGCTGACTTGGCGATCGCCTGAAGGACCCCGACGCGTTTTGGTCCCTGGCTCCGCCCAGGGAGGAACCCCGGCGGAGGGGGCTGCGCGCCCTGTTGGTGCGAGTCTCGGGGAGGCAGCCTGGGGGGCCGGGCGGCGGCGGAGAGCGGAGCGGGGGAGCCGAGGATCAGGCACCGGGAAGGACCCTCTGGAGCCGCGAGGCCCCCAGGCTGGGCGCTGTTGTCTGGCTGTTTGCCTGCTGCTAGGGATACGCGCTGCCGAGCGCGGGGCCACGGGACCCTCCAGGCGGCAGGCGCGGCCCGGGCAGCCTCCGGTCAGCGGGGCGGGTCAGTGGGGGGAGGGGGCGCGAGGACCCCGGGCGTGGGGGGTCAGTGGGGGGAGGGGGCGCGAGGACCCCGGGCGGGGCAGGTCAGTGGGGGGAGGGGGCGCGAGGACCCCGGGCGGGGCGGGTCAGTGGGGGGAGGGGGCGCGAGGACCCCGGGCGGGGCGGGTCAGTGGGGGGAGGGGGCGCGAGGACCCCGGGCGTGGGGGGTCAGTGGGGGGAGGGGGCGCGAGGACCCCGGGCGGGGGGCGGGTCAATGGGGGGAGGAGGCGCGAGGACCCCGAGCGGGGCGGGTCAGTGGGGGGAGGGGGCGCGAGGACCCCGGGGGGGGGTCAGTGGGGGAGGGGGCGCGAGGATCCCCGGCGGGGGGCGGGTCAGTGGGGGGAGGGGGCGCGAGGACCCCGGGCTGGGGGCGGGTCAGTGGGGGGAGGGGGCGCGAGGACCCCGGGCGGGGGGGGTCAGTGGGGACGAGGGAGCGAGGACTTTGGGAGGGGGATCAGTGGGGGGGGGCGCGAGGACCCCGGGCGGGGGGGGTCAGTGGGGGAGGGGGCGCGAGGACCCCGGGCGGGGGGGTCAGTGGGGGGAGGGGGCGCGAGGACCCCGGGCGGGGGGCGGGTCAATGGCGGGAGAGGGCGCGAGGACCCCGGGCGGGGGGCGGGTCAGTGGGGGAGGGGGCGCGAGGACCCCGGGCGGGGGGGTCAGTGGGGGGAGGGGGCGCGAGGACCCCGGGCGGGGGGCGGGTCAATGGCGGGAGAGGGCGCGAGGACCCCGGGCGGGGGGCGGGTCAGTGGGGGAGGGGGCACGAGGACTCCGGGCGGGGGGGGTCAGTGGGGGAGGGGGCGCGAGGATCCCGGGCAGGGGCGGGGTCAGTGGGGGGAGGGGGCGCGAGGACCCCGGGCCGGGGGGAGTGAGTCAGCGGGGCGGGAGCGTGAGGACCCTGGTTCCTGTGTGCCGGGTGGGTTGTTTTCAGGATATTTTCCATGTGTAGCATGTGTGCCTCAGTCTCCCCGATGTGTTGCACAAAGAACGAGGGGGAGGGGCAGGCATCTGTGTAGAAGGCTCCAGAGATCCAAGGAAACTGAGGCACGTGCTGTCTGAACACAAAAGAGTCTGAACCCCCCACTTCATCCCACCCTTGTCCGTCGGGGCTCTCAGGAGCTCCGGCCCCTCGAGTGTGGGCACCACGAGGGCGTTTGGCTTGATGGCTGCCCTGAGCTGGCACCATGGGTGCTTTATCAGTCTCTGGTGCCCCTGGGATGAGACAGGTCAGAGGAGCAAATCCCCAGGCCTTCATCTAGGCTCGTTCACCAGGGGGGTCTTACATGCCGATTTCGGGTCTGGCTTGTGGGCATCATGAGTATATCAGGCCTGGCACCCGGGTGGGCATGCAGGGCAGGGGTCTCAGGAGCACGGGTTGGCATGATCCAGGGATACCCAATGGTTAGAGCACCACAGGGCGTAGCTGGGGGGGGGCGTCTGGCATTGGGTGCTGACCATCCCAGGTGGGTGAGAACCCAGGTATCCTGAGGACCTGGCTTCACTTCCTCTCTTCCCTTGTCTCCTGCCTTCCTTAGCCAGACCCCGCCCTGTCTCCCCCTTCCCTGCCCACCCCATGGCACCCCACCAGTCCTGGCTGCTGCTCATCCTGCTGGCCTCCTGGCCACCACCGGGCTCCTCCGAGACCCGCTACCAGCCTGGGGACCCCATTGTGCTCTACGTCAACAAGGTGGGACCCTACCACAACCCCCAGGAGACCTATCACTACTACCAGCTGCCTGTGTGCTCTCCGGAAAAGATCCGTCACAAGAGCCTGAGCCTCGGGGAGGTCCTGGACGGGGACCGCATGGCCGAGTCCATGTATCAGATCCACTTCCGAGAGAGCGTCGAGAAGACAGTCCTGTGCGTGAAGACGCTCACACTGGATCAGGTAGACTGGGCCCGGATGCCTGGGTCCCATCCCTGGATCAAGGAGGGCGAGCGTGGGTCGATGGGTTTAGAGCAGGAGCTAGCTTCAGTCCCAGGAACAGGGCCTAGGAGCTCAAATCAGGAGCCAGGACTCCTGGGTTCTGTCCCTGGCTCTGGGAGGGGAGTGGGGTCTAGTCATTAGAGCATGGGGGCCTGGGAGCCAGGTCTCCTGGGTTATGTACCCAGCTCTTGGATGGGAGTGGAAGCTAGTAGGTGGGGACTGGGAGCCAGGACTCCTGGGTTCTGTCCACAGCTCTGGGAGGGAGTGGGGTCTAGTGGGAAAGACCAGGAGGGGCTGGGCGCCAGGACTCCTGGGTCCTATGCCATCTGTTTCCCGGCAGGTGGAGCGCCTGCGGCAGGCCATTGAGGAGCTGTACTACTTTGAGTTCGTGGTGGACGACATCCCGCTGCGAGGGTTCGTGGGGTACATGGAGGAGAGCGGTTTTCTGCCCCACAGCCACAAGATTGGGCTGTGGACCCACCTGGACTTCCACCTGGAGTGGAATGGCGACCGCATCATCTATGCCAACGTCAGCGTGCGGGATGTCAAGCCGCACAGCCTGGATGACGTCCATGGGCCTGGGCCCCTCTCCCTGACCTACACCTACAGTGTCCGCTGGTCTGAGACAGCCTCGGAGCGGCGGGGGGAGCGGCGGGGCCGGGGGGATGATGGGGGCTTTTTCCCCCGCACCCTGGAGATCCACTGGCTCTCCATCATCAACTCCATGGTGCTGGTCTTTCTTCTGGTGGGCTTCGTGGTGGTCATCCTCATGCGAGTGCTGAAGAACGACCTGGCCCGGTACAACCTGGACGAAGAAGCTTCCTCCTCCTCCTCTGGGGACGACTTCGACCAGGGCGACAACGGCTGGAAGATCATCCACACTGATGTCTTCCGCTTCCCGCCCTGCCGCAGCCTCCTCTGCGCCGTCCTGGGCGTGGGCAGCCAGTTCCTGGCACTGGGCACCGGCATCATCGCCATGGCCCTGCTGGGCATGTTCAACGTCCATCGGCACGGCGCCATCAACTCCGCCGCCATCCTGCTCTACGCCCTGACCTGCTGCATCTCTGGCTACATCTCCAGCAACTTCTACCGGCAGGTTGGGGGCGAGCGCTGGGTCTGGAACATTGTGTTGACCACCAGCCTCTTCTCTGGTGAGGCCCTGGAGCCCCCCATCTCTGCTCAGGTTCCCCAGGGGTTTCTCTTGCCCAGGGTAGGCAGGTTGGGTGCACCAGGTGGGTCTGTGTGGTGCCCTCTGTTTCTTCAAAGTGCCTTTGGCCTCTCACCACTAGGGCAAAATGTTTAGAGTCTCTATGGCCTCCTAGGGGTGATAGGTTGTGCCTCTCTGGTCCCTCTAGGGAGGTCTCTCTGATTCCGGTGGGAAGCAGAGAGAGTCTCTCTGGTCCCCCTTTGGAAGCCCCTTGGTCCCCTGGAGGAGGTGGTCTGGGTCTCTCTGGTCCCCCTTGGGGAGACTCTATGGTCCCTTTGGGAAGATGGTCTGGGTCTCTTTGGTCCCTCTGATCTGCCCCCTATCCTCCCAGCACCCTTCTTCGTGACGTGGAGTGTGGTGAACTCGGTGCACTGGGCCAATGGCTCGACACAGGCCCTGCCGGCCACCACCATCCTGCTGCTGCTGACGGTCTGGCTGCTGGTGGGCTTCCCCCTCACCGTTATCGGGGGCATCTTCGGCAAGAACCGGGCCGGCACCTTCGACGCACCCTGCCGCACCAAGAACATCGCCCGCGAGATCCCACCACAGCCCTGGTACAAGGCCACGCTGGTGCACATGACCATCGGGGGCTTCCTGCCCTTCAGGTGAGCCCCACCCTACCGCCTTCTGTGTGCCTGCCACCTCACTTCCTGCCCATCCAGTGAGCACCCCCTCCTCTTCCTGTCTGCCATGCTGTCCATAGGAGGCGCCACTGATTCCTGTCTCACTCCTCCCTGCCACTTCCAACCTCACGGGTTGGCACTTTTGTTTCCTGCTTCCTCTTACCTAGACAGTCATGTAACTTTCTCCCGAGGATGCCACTTCCTGTCTTGCCCTTCACCTCTCCGGCCAGCCTATTTGAGCCCCCAAACAGTGGGATCCCACCTCTGCCCCCCAGCTGACCCTGTCTCTCTTTTATCCTCCAGTGCCATCTCTGTGGAGCTCTACTACATCTTTGCCACGGTGTGGGGCCGGGAGCAGTACACCCTCTACGGCATCCTCTTCTTCGTCTTCGCCATCTTGCTGAGCGTAGGCGCCTGCATCTCCATCGCCCTCACCTACTTCCAGCTCTCGGGCGAGGACTACCGCTGGTGGTGGCGCTCAGTGCTCAGCGCCGGCTCCACCGGCGTCTTCATCTTCCTGTACTCCGTCTTCTACTACTCGCGCCGCTCCAACATGTCGGGTGCGGTGCAGACCGTGGAGTTCTTCGGCTACTCCCTTCTCACCGGCTACGTCTTCTTCCTCATGTTGGGCACCGTCTCCTTCTTCGCCTCGCTCAAGTTTATCCGCTACATCTACGTCAACCTCAAGATGGACTGAGACACCCTCTCCAGTTGGCCAGCCACCATGGCCAACTGGTGGGCACGGTTAAATATGACTTCCCTTTAAGATCTCTCTCATTGACTTGGGCTTCTATGGAGTTCCCTTCCCATTGGCCATGATGCTTGGCCAGCTGGTGGATAAAGATGGCGCTCTTAAAGATCTCTTCTCTCATTGGCTGTAATGTCTGGCCAGTCAGCAGCTATGGATCCTCCAAAGAGCTCCCCTTCCATTGGCTGGGACTCTTAAAGAGCTCCCCTCCCATTGACCAAGATGCACAGCCAATCAGCCAGCATGGCAAAAGATGGCGACCCTAAAAAGCGCTCCTCCCATTGGCTGGGACCATTAAGGATCTTACCTTCCTATTGGCTGAAATGTCTGGCCAGTCACAGGGCCCCATTAAAGTTTGCCCCACCTCCCTCATTACCCTTCATTGAGTAGGATGATCAGCTGACTGACCAGTTCACTGCCAGTGGGTGGGCAGCGCTAAAGTTCTCCTGGGATGGGGGACCAGCTACTCCACCCCTATTGGTCAGGAACACTGGCCAGTCAGGTGATGGGAATGGACTGACTGGCCAAGGGCGGGGCTGGTCTGACAGATCAAGACTCGCCCCTTGAGGGGGGATGGGGCAAGGTGTTCAGTTCCCTGGATCCCTGTGAGATTCCCTCAGGGTGGTAAAGCTTGGAAGTGGATCCCTCCCAAAGGGGGACGCACTGGCAGATCCCATGTGAGGCTGCGAGTAGATCCCCATGTGAGATCCCTGCATGTGGTTCGGGCAGATTGTGGATCCCTGGTGGATCTGCTGGATTCATGTGGGGTTGAGAGTGGATCCATTGTGGAAGTGGATCTGCTGCAGTCAGCTGGCTCCCCTCATGGGGATGGGCCCCCACAGATAGCAGGATCCCCCTGGTAGGATGCTAGCAGAGGGAGGCCAAATTCCTTGTGGGGCTGGGAGCAGATCCTATGATGAGATCCCTGGTGGGGAGGAGTAGATCCACCATGGACAATTCGCTGGATCCCTGGGGGCTTCCCCAGATCAACTGGATCCCCTGTGGAGCTGGCAGTAGATCCCCCCATGGCAAGCAGGATTGCCTGGTAAGATCCCTTCTTGGCACAGATCACAGGGGGGGTCAGGATCTAGTGGGGATGGCACAGTATCCCAGAGATTTCAGCGGGGAGGGGCTATACCCCACAACCCCCCCCCACCTCCATTGCTGGCTGCGTGCAGACACCTGTAGTGCTATTGATTTTATATATATATATATATATATATATATATAGGGGGGCTCATGGGTAGCGGGTGGGGGCTGGGGCGATTGATTATTTTATTTTTATTTGATTTGGTTGGTTCTGATGATTTCTTTTTACAGATCTCGGAATAAACTTTGATAATAAAAATTAGCGTGGGGGTGTCTATAGAACCCAGGAGTCCTGGGTCCCGCCTCCCCTCCCAGAGCCGAGGCTAGAACACAGGGGTCTAACCACTGGCTGCTGCTCCCCTCCCCAGGCCAGGGAGAGAACCCAGAAGTCCCAGCTCCCTGACCCTACTCCTCTCCCAGAACCACGGAGAGAACCCAGGAGTCCTGGCTCCCAGCCCCCCCTGCTCTAACCCACTAGACCCCACTCCCCTCCCAGAGCTGGGGAGAGAACCCAGGAGTCCTGGCTCCTGCCCCCCCCCCTTAACCCACCAGACCCCACTCCCCTCCCAGAACCAGGGAGAGAACCCAGGAGTCCTGGCTCCTGCCCCCCCTGCTTTAAACCACTAGACCCCACTCCCCTCCCAGAGCCAGGGAGAGAACCCAGGAGTCCTGGCTCCTGCCCCCCCCCACCCCCGCTTCAACCCACCAGACCCCACTCCCCTCCGAGAACCAGGGAGAGAACCCAGGAGTCCTGGCTCCTGCCCCGCCTGCTTGAACCCACTCGACCCCACTCCGCTCCCAGAGCTGAAGAAAGAACCCAGGAGTCCTGGTTCCCAGCCCCCCGCCGCTTTAACCCACTAGACCCCATTCCCCTCCCAGAACCAGGGAGAGAACCCAGGAGTCCTGGTTCCCAGCCCCCCCCGCTTTAGCCCACTAGACCCCACTCCCCTCCCAGAACCAGGGAGAGAACCCAGGAGTCCTGGCTCCCAGTCCCCCTCCCTGGCTCTATTCCCTAACCCCCACTCTCCTCCCAGAGCCGGGGAGAGAACCCAGGAGTCCGGGCTCCCAGTCCCTCTCCCTGGCTCTATTCCCTAGCCCCCACTCTCCTCCCAGAGCCGGGGAGAGAACCCAGGAGTCCGGGCTCCCAGTCCCTCTCCCTGGCTCTATTCCCTAGCCCCCACTCTCCTCCCAGAGCCGGGGAGAGAACCCAGGAGTCCGGGCTCCCAGTCCCTCTCCCTGGCTCTATTCCCTAGCCCCTACTCTCCTCCCAGAGCCGGGGAGAGAACCCAGGAGTCCGGGCTCCCAGTCCCTCTCCCTGGCTCTATTCCCTAGCCCCTACTCTCCTCCCAGAGCCGGGGAGAGAACCCAGGAGTCCGGGCTCCAGCCCCCCCTCCCTGGCTCTATTCCCTAGCCCCCACTCTCCTCCCAGAGCCGGGGAGAGAACCCAGGAGTCCGGGCTCCCAGTCCCCCTCCCTGGCTCTATTCCCTAACCCCCACTCTCCTCCCAGAGCCGGGGAGAGAACCCAGGAGTCCGGGCTCCCAGTCCTTCTCCCTGGCTCTATTCCCTAGCCCCCACTCTCCTCCCAGAGCCGGGGAGAGAACCCAGGAGTCCGGGCTCCCAGTCCCTCTCCCTGGCTCTATTCCCTAGCCCCCACTCTCCTCCCAGAGCCGGGGAGAGAACCCAGGAGTCCGGGCTCCCAGTCCCCCTCCCTGGCTCTATTCCCTAGCCCCCACTCTCCTCCCAGAGCCGGGGAGAGAACCCAGGAGTCCGGGCTCCCAGCTGTGCGGCGCGGAAGGGGTTAACCTCCGGCCTTTCTCCCGGGCTGGTCTGAGTCTTCCCGGCACACGGAGGGGCGGGGCAAGAGGGACGGGGCCTGGGGCCGCTCTGTCTCCCGGAAGCCGGGACTCGTCTGCTCCTCTCTGCTCACCCCACGTGCTGCTGTGCGGGACTAGCTGGCTGCTGAGCCTCGGCCCCTCCCCCCGTCCTGAGCCCCCCCATTGCAGGGCGCCGCACCCCGCCCCGCTGCCCCCCATTGCAGCCCCCGCACTCCCCCGTCCTGAGCCCCCATTGCAGGGCCCCGCACCTCTCCCCCCGTCCTGAGCCCTCCCCATTGCAGGGCCCCCGCTCCCCGCCGTCCTGAGCCCCCATTGCAGGGCCCCCGCCCAGCTGCCCCCCATTGCAGCCCCCGCACCCCGCCGTCCTGAGCCCCCATTGCAGGGCCCCGCACCTCTCCCCCCGCCTGAGGCTCCCCCATTGCAGGCCCCCCCCCGTCCCCTGATGGAGCCCGACGGGCTGGGCCGGGTCCTGTCCGACCTGCTGCAGCCAGACAACGCCCTGATCCAGCAGGTGGGGGGGAGAACCCAGGAGTCCGGGGCGGGGGCTGACTGAGGGGATGGGGTGGAGAAGGGGATGCTGGGGGGAGCTGACCTCACTGTGGGGGCAGGGGTATTGGGAAAGGAGTGTTGGGGGGCGCTGGGTTGGGGGGCAGGGGGATCTGCCCCCCCCCGACAATCTCTGCTCTCCACCCCAGGCCACGGCCCAGCTGCGTGAGGCCTTTAGACACCCCGAGGTGCTGCCCCAGCTCTGCCAGCTGCTGGCAGGGGCCCCAGACCCCCAGGTGAGTGACCCCCTTCCCCTAGGGGATCCCCATCCCCTTGTCTGACCCCCTGCCCCTGTAGGGGAGCCCCCCTCCCTCTTGCCATCCCCTGTCTGACCCCCCCCTGCCCCCCAGATCCGGCAGCTGGCAGCTGTGCTCCTGCGCCGGCGTCTCACCAAGCACTGGCGGAAGCTGAGCCCCGAGGAGCAGGACAGGTGGGTGCTGGGGCATGAGGGGTCCCCCCATCCCTGTCTGATGGGGCTGGGGTTCAGCGTGCATAAACCCCCCCTTCTCTCTCTCAGGCTGAAGAACTTGGTTCTGGGAGCCCTGCAGCAGGAAGCAGAGTGAGTGTTGGGGGGCAATTCCTCCCCCTCCCCCCACTGCCCCACATTCCCCTCTGCAGCCCCCTTCCTCTCCAGCAGGAAATGAAGGATTTGGGGAGGCCTCTCCTGCCCCTCCCCCCGTGGTCCCTGCAGCCCCCAGACCCCCTGTCCCCATCACCCCAGCTCCCACTGCCCCATCCCTGCAACTCCCAGAGCCCCTTGACCCCCTATTCCCCTTGCAATTCCAAACAGTGTGGGTGTCCCCCAAACCGCTCCTGGGTCCCCCCTCTATCCAACATGCCCCCGACCCATGTCTTCCCCCCCCCCCAGGCACCAGGTCTCGGTGGCCCTGGCCCAGCTGGCCGCGCTGCTGCTGCGGCACCAGGGGTTGGAGCGCTGGCCCCAGCTCCTGCAGCTCATCCAGCAGGGAGTGCGCGGCCCCGACCCCCACCACCGCCAGGTAGAGGGGGCTCTGGGGGTCGGGCAGGGGGCAGGGCCAGGCTGTCTCTCAAACCCCGAACCCCGGTCGATGGAGCTACTGGTTCTGGGGGCCTGGTCGAGGGGCTCTGATCTGGGGGAGTCCAGCTGGGGATTGAGGGTGAAGGGAGGGCATCAGGGGACTGTGATTGCGGGGGTGGCTGGGCAGGGTTAGGTGGGGGGCTGTGATTTTGGGAGTGGATAGGTGGGGGGCTGTGATTGGGGTGGAGGGTGGGCAGGGTTAGGTGGGGGGGGCTGTGATTTGGGGAGTTGGTAGGTGGGGGCTGTGACCCACGGGGTCTCCCTTCCCCGCCTCCTGCAGATCTCGCTGCTGGTGCTGAGCTCGGCGCTGGAGTCGGACCCCGAGGCCTTCGCCCCCCACTACACCGCCCTGCTGCGTCTCTTCCACAGCGCCCTGGGCCAGCGCGGCCAGCCAGGGGTGCTCTACTACGGCCTGCGGGGGCTGGCGGCCATGGCTGCTGGGCTGGGCTCTGACCACCTGGTGAGCCTCGGCCTGCTGAGCCCCCCACCTTCCCCATTCACCCCTGAGCCCCTGTCTGACCCCACCATCCCTCTGAGCCCCCCACCTTCCCTGTGCACCCCTGAGCCCCTGCCTGACCCCACCATCCCTCTGAGCCCCCCACCTTCCCCGTGCACCCCTGAGCCCCTGCCTGGCCCCACCATCCCTCTGAGCCCCCCACCTTCCCCGTGCACCCCTGAGCCCCTGCCTGGCCCCACCATCCCTCTGAGCCCCCCACCTTCCCTGTGCACCCCTGAGCCCCTGCCTGGCCCCACCATCCCCCTGAGCCCCCAAACTTCCTGTGCACCCCTGAGCCCCTGCCTGGCCCCACCATCCCCCTGAGCCTCCCACCTTTCCCATTCACCCCTGAGCCCCATCTCATCCCCTGAGCCCCCTGCTCGCCCCCACGTGCCCCCGAGCCCCCTGCTTGCCCCTGCCTTCCCCACGCATCCCAGAGCCCCTTACCAACTCCACACCCCCCAGAATTCACCATTCCTCCTGAGCCCGTCACCAGAGCCCCCAGACCTTCTATCTGTCCCCCACCGTGCCCTGTTCCCCAGAACCCACCGATCCCCCAACCCCCATACCCCCTTCTCTCTATCCCCTGACTCGCCCAGCCATTCCCTTCAGGAGATGGGGGGATACATTTGTCTCAGGGGTTCCCCCTCATCCTGTCTCTATCTCCACCCCCCAGAATCTCATGCGCTCCCTGGTCCCGAAGGTTATCTCGGCCGTCAGGCAGCTGATTCCTGTTAACGAGGTGAGGGGGGGGATTATTGAGGGGGCACTGGCATGGGGGAGGGGCTGGGGTTGTTATATGGCATGTCGAGGCCCCCTGACCCGGGTGTGTCCGCCCCCCCAGGTGCACGCCAGCGAAGCCATGGAGGTTTTTGATGAGCTGATGGAGAGTGAGGTCTCAGTCATTGTCCAGCATCTCTCTGACGTTGTCGGCTTCTGCCTGGAGGTGAGCCAGGGAACCCAGGCATCTGGGTGGCTGTGAGCCCCCTCCCCCTCCGCAGGGGGACCCAGGCATCCGGGCAACTCCCTGAACGCACACGCAGCTTCACAGGGTTACAGAGATCCCTTCTGAGGAACCCAGGCATCCGGGCAATTCCATGAGCCCCATTCCCCCAGCGGGGAACCCAGATGTCCGGGCACTGCCAACGGTTGCTCCTCTCCCTAGGTGGCGTCGAACCGGGCGCTGGGGGACGCACTGCGGGTGAAGGCGCTTTCCACCCTCAGCTTCCTCATCAAACTGCGGGGCAAGGTAGGTGGGCCGGGGGGCTCAGCGGGATGAGGATTGGGGTTCGGGGACTGCTGGCTGGCTGGGAGGAACAAGGGGGGGCTGGCTGGCGTGGGGGTGGGTTCAGGGCTCAGGGCTCAGGTTCTACCCCCCGCAGGCTGTGCTGAAGCAGCGGCTGCTGCCCCCCGTGCTGGACGCCCTGTTCCCCATCCTGAGCGCGGAGCCCCCCCCGGGACAGCTGGACGCCGAGGACCAGGAGAACGAGGACGAAGGGGATGAGGCCCAGACCCCCAAACATGTGGCTGCCCAGGTAAGCCCCCCAATACCCCTCTGCACTGGGGGTGGGCTGAGGAGCCCGGGGAGAGGGGGCCCCCGGCTGGTATGGGGGGGGAATCCAGAGCCGTTGCCCCCCCCGTCACCCCCATTTCTCCCCCCAGGTGATCGACATGCTGGCCCTGCACCTGCCCCCTGAGAAACTCTTCCCCCAGCTGGTGAGTGCCTGGGGGGCGGGACTGTAGCTGGGGGCAAGGCCTGTGGCTGGCTGGCTCTAGGGCAGGGGTGGGGTGGGGCTGACGGGCTGTGGACAGGCTCTGTGGCTGGTTGTGGGGTGGGCCAGTGACATGGCAGGAGTGGGACCAGCTGGGGGTAGGGCTGGGGCAGGCTGGCTGGGGTCGTGGGGTGGGGCTGTCTGGGGGCAGGGCTATGGGGGGGCCTATGGCTGGCTGGGGTCATGGGGTGGGGCTGGCTAGGGGCAGGGCCATGGGGGGGCCTGTGGCTGGCTGGAGAGGTGAGGCTGGGGCAGGGGGCGTGGCCATTGGAGTGGGGCGGGGCCTGTGACTGGCTAGAGAGGTGAGGCTGGGGCAGGGGGCGTGACCATTTGGGGCAGGGCCTGTGGCTGGCTGGAGGGATGAGGCTGGGGCAGGGGGCGTGGCCATTGGAGTGGGGCGGGGCCTGTGACTGGCTGGTGAGGCTGGGGCAGGGGGCGTGGCCATTGGAGTGGGGCGGGGCCTGTGACTGGCTAGAGAGGTGAGGCTGGGGCAGGGGGCGTGGCCATTTGGGGCGGGGCCTGTGGTTGGCTGGAGGAGGGAGGCTGGGGCAGGAGGCATGGCCATTAGAGTTGGGTGGGGTCTGTGGCTGGCTCTGGGGGCAGTTAACAACCCAATCTCTGCTGTCCCCCCCCAGATGCCGCAGCTGGAGCCGGCCCTGCGGAGCCCCCAGCCCTACGAGCGCAAGGCTGGGCTCATGGTGGTGGCAGTGCTGGCCGAGGGCTGCGGGGATCACATCCGCACCAGGTGGGAGGTTCCCCGGGGGGGCTGTGGGGGGAGAGGGTACGCTGTGGGGTGCTGACTTCATGTTGAGGGTGAATCCTGCTGGGGGGTGGCATTTCTGCTCTGGGGGCCTCTGGACTCAGCAGCAGGGGGTTGGGTACACAGTGTAGTTCTGTCCCCAAGGGAATCGCCACCGGTGGCACTATGGGGCATAGGACACATGCTTGGCAGAGCCCATTGTGATCGGGGGAGAGAGGCTTGTTTTGGGGGGCCTTTAACTGGCCCCTTCTGCCCTCCAGGCACCTACAGGCCTTGCTGGGGGTGATTTGCCGGTCGCTGGCTGATGAGAGCCTGGTGGTGCGAAGCGCAGCCCTCTTCGCCCTGGGGCAGTTCTCGGAGAACCTGCAGGTCAGGGGAGCTGGGGATCAAGGGGTGATGGGAGGGGGCCGGGGGAGGAGGGGTACCATGGCGTCACAGGGTTATTAGGGGGCTGGGGTAGGGAGGGGTGATTGGGGGGTCACGGGGTGATTGGGGGGCTAGGACTGGGGTAAGGAAGGGGCACCAGAGGTTCACAGGCAAATTGGGAGGGGGGCTGGGGTAAGGAGGCACGACTGGAGGGTCACGGGGGGATTGGGGAGCCTGGGTGGATGGAAGGGGGCTGGTGTAAGGGGTCATGGACTGATGGGGGGGCTCTGACTGACTCTCCCCCACTCACCCCCCAGCCCGATATCACGGCCTATGCGGGGGAGGTGCTGCCACTGCTACTGTCCTACATCAGGGGGGTGGAGCTGGCTCGGGGGGGCCACCTGGCCAAGGCCTACTACGCTCTGGAGAACTTCGTGGAGAGTCTCGGTGAGGACCCTGGCGTCCGGGACAGCTCCCCGCCCCTGTCCTGGCTGGGGGACCCTAGCGTCCAGGTCACCCCCTTCTTTCTTCAGTTGGGGAACCCAGGGGTCCGGGTGCACCACCCCATTCCCCTACCTGCCTGCTGGAGAACCCAGGCATCCGGGACATCCCAGTGCTCCTGACCCCTGCCTGAGGAGCTGCCCCACACCCCCCGAACCCAGGCGTCCGGGCAGGGCTGTAACCTCTCCTCGTGCAGGAGCTGGGATCGAGCCATTCCTGCCGGTGCTGATGGAGCAGACGCTGGGGACCCTGCGCAGCCCGGGGGGGCCCCGCCCCAAGGAACTGGCCATCAGCGCACTGGGGGCCATCGGTGAGTGACCCCCCCCCGAACCATCCCCCCACGTCCCCTGGGGCCATGAGTGAGTGACCCCCTGAATCGCCCCCCAGGGGCAGTGGGTGAGTGACCCCACCCAAATCACCCCCTCCACGCCCCCCAGGGGCCATGGGTGAGTGGCCCCCTGAATTGCCCCCCCCGGGACCATGAGTGAGAGACCCCCCCGAACCGCCGCCCCCCCCATGGTTCCCTGGGGCCATGGGTGAGTGACCCCCCCCCCCCATCCTAGGGGCCAATGGTGATTGACTCCCAGGCCCCTCCGGGCCCTGGCTCCCCCTTGGATCCCCAGCCCCCCTGCACTCAGCATCTCCCCCATGGTCAGGTCCTCGTGTCCATCTGACCCCGTGTCTGTCTGTCCGTCCGTCGCAGCCTCGGCCGCCCAGCGCGCCATGGGGCCGTATCTGCCCCACGTCCTGGAGCAGCTTCGCCGCTTCCTGCCCCCCGCCACCCCCCAGGAGCAGCGCCCCCTGCAGTGCCAGGCCGTGGGTGAGTGACCCCGAGCTCACCCCTCCCCCAATCCCTAACCCTGCCCCCCACCACCCCCTACTGCCAGGCCATGGGTGAGTGACCCCTGACCCCACCCCTCCTCCAATCCCTAACCCTGCCCCCCACCACCCCCTACTGCCAGGCCGTGGGTGAGTGACCCCGAGCTCACCCCTCCTCCAATCCCTAACCCTGCCCCCCACCACCCCCTACTGCCAGGCCATGGGTGAGTGACCCCTGACCCCACCCCTCCTCCGATCCCTAACCCTGCCCCCCACCATCCGCCACTGCCAGGCCGTGGGTGAGTGACCCCGACCCCACCCCTCCTCCAATCCCTAACCCTGCCCCCCACCACCCCCTACTGCCAGGCCATGGGTGAGTGACCCCGAGCTCACCCCTCCTCCAATCCCTAACCCTGCCCCCCACCACCCCCTACTGCCAGGCCGTGGGTGAGTGACCCCTGACCCCACCCCTCCTCCGATCCCTAACCCTGCCCCCCGCCGCCCCCTACTGCCAGGCCATGGGTGAGTGACCCCTGACCCCACCCCTCCTCCGATCCCTAACCCTGCCCCCCACCACCCGCCACTGCCAGGCCGTGGGTGAGTGACCCCTGACCCCACCCCTCCTCCAATCCCTAACCCTGCCCCCCACCACCCCCTACTGCCAGGCCATGGGTGAGTGACCCCTGACCCCACCCCTCCCAGTCCCTAACCCTGCCCCCTGCCACCCCCTACTGCCAGGCCGTGGGTGAGTGACCCCTGACCCCACCCCTCCTCCGATCCCTAACCCTGCCCCCCACCACCCGCCACTGCCAGGCCGTGGGTGAGTGACCCCGACCCCACCCCTCCCAGTCCCTAACCCTGCCCCCCGCCACCCCCTACTGCCAGGCCATGGGTGAGTGACCCCGACCCCACCCCTCCTCCAATCCCTAACCCTGCCCCCCACCACCCCCTACTGCCAGGCCATGGGTGAGTGACCCCTGACCCCACCCCTCCCCCAGTCCCTAACCCTGCCCCCTGCCGCCCCCCACTGCCAGGCCATGGGTGAGTGACCCCTGACCCCACCCCTCCCCCAGTCCCTAACCCTGCCCCCTGCCACCCCCCACTGCCAGGCCATGGGTGAGTGACCCCTGACCCCACCCCTCCCCCAGTCCCTAACCCTGCCCCCCGCTGCCCCCTACTGCCAGGCCGTGGGTGAGTGACCCCTGACCCCACCCCTCCCCCAATCCCTAACCCTGCCCCCCGCCGCCCCCCACTGCCAGGCCGTGGGTGAGTGACCCCTGACCCCACCCCTCCCCCAGTCCCTAACCCTGCCCCCCGCTGCCCCCTACTGCCAGGCCGTGGGTGAGTGACCCCTGACCCCACCCCTCCTCCAATCCCTAACCCTGCCCCCTGCCGCCCCCCACTGCCAGGCCGTGGGTGAGTGACGCCTGACCCCACTCCTCCTCCAATCCCTAACCCTGCCCCCCACCACCCCCCACTGCCAGGCCGTGGGTGAGTGACCCCGACCCCACCCCTCCCCCAGTCCCTAACCCTGCCCCCCACCACCCCCTACTGCCAGGCCATGGATGAGTGACCCCTGACCCCACTCCTCCTCCAATCCCTAACCCTGCCCCCCGCCACCCCCCACTGCCAGGCCGTGGGTGAGTGACCCCTGACCCCACTCCTCCTCCAATCCCTAACCCTGCCCCCCGCCACCCCCCACTGCCAGGCCGTGGGTGAGTGACCCCTGACCCCACTCCTCCTCCAATCCCTAACCCTGCCCCCCGCCACCCCCTACTGCCAGGCCGTGGGTGAGTGACCCCTGACCCCACCCCTCCCAGTCCCTAACCCTGCCCCCTGACGCCCCCTACTGCCAGGCCGTGGGTGAGTGACCCCTGACCCCACCCCTCCTCCGATCCCTAACCCTGCCCCCTGCCGCCCCCCACTGCCAGGCCATGGGTGAGTGACCCCTGACCCCACCCCTCTCAGTCCCTAACCCTGCCCCCCGCCACCCCCTACTGCCAGGCCGTGGGTGAGTGACCCCGACCCCACCCCTCCCAGTCCCTAACCCTGCCCCCTGCCGCCCCCCACTGCCAGGCCGTGGGTGAGTGACCCCGACCCCACCCCTCCCAGTCCCTAACCCTGCCCCCTGCCGCCCCCCACTGCCAGGCCGTGGGTCAGTGACCCCTGACCCCACCCCTCCCCCAGTCCCTAACCCTGCCCCCTGCCGCCCCCCACTGCCAGGCCATGGGTGAGTGACCCCTGACCCCACTCCTCCTCCAATCCCTAACCCTGCCCCCCGCCACCCTCTACTGCCAGGCCATGAGTGAGTGACCCCACTCCTCCCCCAGTCCCTAACCCTGCCCCCTGCCGCCCCCTACTGCCAGGCCGTGGGTGAGTGACCCCGACCCCACCCCTCCCAGTCCCTAACCCTGCCCCCTGCCGCCCCCCACTGCCAGGCCGTGGGTCAGTGACCCCGACCCCACCCCTCCCAGTCCCTAACCCTGCCCCCTGCCGCCCCCCACTGCCAGGCCGTGGGTCAGTGACCCCTGACCCCACCCCTCCCCCAGTCCCTAACCCTGCCCCCTGCCGCCCCCCACTGCCAGGCCATGGGTGAGTGACCCCTGACCCCACTCCTCCTCCAATCCCTAACCCTGCCCCCCGCCACCCTCTACTGCCAGGCCATGAGTGAGTGACCCCACTCCTCCCCCAGTCCCTAACCCTGCCCCCTGCCGCCCCCCACTGCCAGGCCGTGGGTGAGTGACCCCTGACCCCACCCCTCCTCCCATCCCTAACCCTGCCCCCTGCCGCCCCCAACTGCCAGGCCGTGGGTGAGTGACCCCTGACCCCACCCTTCCTCCAATCCCTAACCCTGCCCCCTGCCGCCCCCCACTGCCAGGCCATGGGTGAGTGACCCCGAGCTCACCCCTCCTCCAATCCCTAACCCTGCCCCCCACCACCCCCTACTGCCAGGCCGTGGGTGAGTGACCCCGAGCTCACCCCTCCTCCAATCCCTAACCCTGCCCCCCACCACCCCCTACTGCCAGGCCATGGGTGAGTGACCCCGACCCCACCCCTCCTCCAATCCCTAACCCTGCCCCCCACCACCCCCTACTGCCAGGCCGTGGGTGAGTGACCCCACCCCTCCTCCGATCCCTAACCCTGCCCCCTGCCTCCCCCCACTGCCAGGCCATGGGTGAGTGACCCCTGACCCCACCCCTCTCAGTCCCTAACCCTGCCCCCCGCCGCCCCCTACTGCCAGGCCGTGGGTGAGTGACGCCTGACCTCACCCCTCTCAGTCCCTAACCCTGCCCCCCGCCACCCCCTACTGCCAGGCCGTGGGTGAGTGACCCCGGACCCCACCCTCCCCAAGTCCCTAACCCTGCCCCCTGCCGCCGCCCACTGCCAGGCCATGGGTGAGTGACCCCTGACCTCACCCCTCCCCCAGTCCCTAACCCTGCCCCCTGCTGCCCCCCACTGTCAGGCCATGGGTGAGTGACCCCTGACCCCATCCCTCCCCCAGTCCCTAACCCTGCCCCCCGCCGCACCCCACTGCCAGGCCATGGGTGAGTGACCCCTGACCCCACCCCTCCTCCAATCCCTAACCCTGCCCCCCACCACCCCCTACTGCCAGGCCGTGGGTGAGTGACCCCTGACCCCATCCCTCCCCCAGTCCCTAACCCTGCCCCCCGCCGCACCCCACTGCCAGGCCGTGGGTGAGTGACCCCTGACCCCACCCCTCCTCCAATCCCTAACCCTGCCCCCTGCCGCCCCCCACTGCCAGGCCATGGGTGAGTGACCCCACCCCTCCTCCAATCCCTAACCCTGCCCCCCGCCTCCCCCCACTGCCAGGCCATGGGTGAGTGACCCCTGACCCCACTCCTCCTCCAATCCCTAACCCTGGCCCCCACCACCCCCCACTGCCAGGCCGTGGGTGAGTGACCCCTGACCCCACTCCTCCTCCGATCCCTAACCCTGCCCCCTGCCTCACCCCAGGAGCAGCGCTCCCTGGAGTGCCTGGCTGTGGGTGAGTGGACCCCCCGCCCAGCCACAGTGTCTGATGCTCCCCTCCCCTACAGAGACGCTGGGGGTGCTGGTGCGTGCGCTGGGGCGTGAGGCTGTGGGACCCTTGGCGGAAGAGAGCTGCCAGCTGGGCCTGGGCCTGGCCGAGGGGCAGGGTGACCCCGACCTACGGCGCTGCACGTGAGTGACCCCCCCAGCCTCTCCCAGGTGGTGCCCCTACTCCCCCAACCTGCAGCCCTTGACCCCCATCTCACCCTAGGTACAGCCTCTTCGCCGCGCTCTCCTGTGTCATGGGGGACGACCTGGCCCCCCACCTGCCCCAGATCACCACCCTGCTTCTCTACTCCCTCAAATCCACCGAGGGCCTCGTGGTGAGTTCCCTGCCTCCTTTCCTCCAGGGCTGCTAGCTTCCCCCCAAGCAGTGCCCCTGGCCAGTCTGGGGCTGGGAGCGTCGTTGTCCTCCCCCACCACGACCCCCCAGCCGTGCCTTGGGGAAGGGAGTGCCCCCCCCCTCGCCATGTCCCTGCTGGCTAGGTGGAGGAGGGGACCTTGGAGTTGCGAGCTTCCCCCCAAACAGTGCCCCCCCACACACCCCATGTCCCTGCTGGCTAGGTGGAGGAGGGGACCTTGGGGCTGCAAGCTTCCCCCCTAACGGTGCTCCCGCAAACCGGGGCGTGGGGGGAAGGGACTCAGGCTGGGGGGCACCGGGGGGTGTTGGGGGAAGGGGAAATGCCCCCTATCATGTCATGACCTGCCCCCGTCGCCCCCAGCCCCCTGCTGGAGGCACCAGCTCCTTCCTGCTGTTCGAAGACGAGGAGGAGGAGGCCGAGGTGGAGGAGGAGGAAGATCTGGACGGGGAGGACGACGAGGAGGAGGAGGAAGAGCTGTTCGGGTATAGCAGGGGCAGAGCTGTGGGGGGTGGCCCGGGCAGGGGGAGGGGAGCCCTGGGTGGGAGTGGAGTCTGAGGGGGCTGGAGATGGGGGGCCAGTGGGGCTGAGGTGGGGGAGGGGGGCCGTTGGAGGAGGTGGGGGCTGTAGCCGGTGAGGGAGGGACACTTGGGGGGAGGACCCCTCCCTGACCCTGCCCCCCCCCCAGGCTGAGCGTGGAAAGTGCCTACGTGGACGAGAAGGAGGATGCTTGCGCCGCCCTGGGGGAGATCGCAGCAAACGCCAGGTATGGGGGGGGGTATTGAGGCAGCTGCCCTGGGGGGAGGGGGGCTGGGGGGGGCCGTATCTCTGGGGGCCCTAACCCGTCCATCTGTCTGTCCCAGTGTCGCCTTCCTGCCCTACCTGGAGAGCTGCATCCTGGGGGTCTTCCAGCTGCTGGAGGTAGCAAGGGGCAGGGGGTCTGGGGACTGGGCGAGGTTGGGGGAGGGGAGGATTTGGGGGGCAGTGAGGGGTTAGCGATAGTGGGTGGGGGTGGGAGGTGCAGGCTGGGGGGGCCCAGAGTTACCCCTTTCCTCGCTGATCTGGGGAACTGATGGGGTAATGGGGGGATCAGGGAGCTGTGACCCTCCCCTTCAACTCCCCCCCCTCCCTCCAGTTCCCCCACCTGGGGGTCCGGAAAGCCGCCTACGAAGCCCTGGGCCAGTTCTGCATTGCGCTGCACCGGGTCTGTGAGCGGGACCCTTCCGAGCCCCACGCTGCTGGTGAGTTGGGGGAGGGACCCCACACCTGGCTGGGCCGGGGGGGCAGGAGCGGGAGCTGCCAGGGGCAGCTCGCAGCCCCAGGGTCAGCGGGGGAACCTTGCGGGGGCTGGGGGAGGGGAGCACCGCTGGGGGAAGCTCACAGCCCCAGGGCCAGGGTGAGAAGATCACAGGGCGGGGGCAGGCGGGCACCGCTGGGGGAAGCTCACAGCCCTGGGGCCAGGGTGGGAAGTTCGCAGGGCCGGGGCGGGGGGGCACCGCTGGGAGAAGCTCGCAGCCCCGGGGCCAGGGTGGGAAGATCACAGGGGCGGGGGGCACCACTGGGGGAAGCTCGCTGCCCCGGGGCCAGGGTGGGAAGTTCACAGGGCAGGGGGGCACCGCTGGGGGAAGCTCGCAGCCCCGGGACAAGGGTGGGAAGATCACAGGGCGGGGGGGCATCGTTGGGGGAAGCTCGCAGCCCCGGGGCCAGGGTGGGAAGATCACAGGTTGGGGGAGGGGGGCACCGCTGGGGGAAGCTCACAGCCCCGGGGCCAGGGTGGGAAGTTCGCAGGGGGGTTGCGGGGGGCACCGCTGGGGCAGCTCGCAGCCCCAGGGTCAGCGGGGGGAGCTTGCGGGGGCTGGGGAAGGGGGGCACCGCTGGGGGAAGCTCGCAGCCCCGGGGCCAGGGTGGGGAGCTGGCGGGGTGCGAGGGGCACCGTGGGGGAAGCTCGCAGCCCCGCACTGACACCCTCTCCCCCCACCCCCCCTAGCGCTGCAGCGGCTGCTGGGCGTGGTGCTGCCGGCCATGGCGCGGGCCGTGCACCGGGAGCGGGAGCGGCTGGTGGCCATGGCGGTGCTGGAGGTGCTGGGCGCAGTACTCACCGCCTGCCGGCAGGAGGCGCTACAGAGCCCGGGGCACCTGGCCGAGCTCTGCGGGGCCCTTCGCGCCGTGCTGGAGAGGAAGGTACCGACTGGGGGGGGACACGGGGCTTTTGCCCTCTGGGAGTGGGGGTGGAACGTAGAGGGCTCGATGGAGGAGGGGGGGACTGGTTGGCTTCGGGGCTGGGGTAGGACACAGGGGGATCAGGAGAGGACTGGGTGGTTTGGGGGGGGCGACGGGAAGGGGGGGTTCGGGGGTCCCAGTACTGAGCTCTACCCCCGCCCCCCAGACAGCCTGCCAGGACGACGGCTTGGATGAGGAAGATGAAGAGGATGAAGAACAGGTGATTCGGGGGGTGGGGGTGGGGGAGCTCTGTGGGGCTGCATGGAGCAGAGGGGCTGGAGATCGGGGGGAGGGGAGGGAGGAGGAAGTGGGAGATCTGGGGGGTTGGGAGGTGGGGGCTGCAGGGTGGGGGATTTGGGAACTGAGGGTCGGAGAGGTAGTTGGGGGTTATGGGGGATGCAGGGTGGGGGCTGGGGAGTAATGGGGGATTTAGGGGGTGGGGGATTTGGAGTTGGGGGTTCTGAAGGGCCATGGGGGCTGTAGGGGTGATGGGAGATTTAGGGGGGTAGGGCGTGGGATTTGGGGATGGGGTGGAGGGATTGTTGGGGGTTCTGAGGGGCCATGGGGAATGCAGGGCAGAGGGCTGTGGGGGTGATGGGAGATTTAGGGGGACAGGGCAGGGGATTTGGGGAGTGGGGTGGGGGAGGTTCTGAGGGGCCATGGGGGATGCAGACCTGGGGGGTGATGGAGGATTTAGGGGGACAGGGCAGGGCATTTCAGGATGGGGTCAGAGGAGTTGTTGGGGTTTCTGGGGGGCTCTGGGGAGCTGGGGGACTTTGGGGGGGCAGGGCTGGGCCTGTGGGGTGATGGGGGATTCAGGGGGGCTGTGAGTGCAGCGGGGCTCACCCCCATTACCCCCAGGCGGAGTACGACGCCATGCTGCTGGAGTATGCGGGGGAGGGGATCCCCGCTCTGGCCACGGCCGCAGGGGGCGACGCCTTCGCCCCGTATTTTGCTGGCTTCCTGCCCCTGCTGCTCAACAAAATGGTGAGTGTGTGTGTGTGCACGCGCCCCTCCCCCGGGACCCAGGCATCCGGGCCGGTTCCTCCTCCTCCTCTCTCCCCCTCTCCACCGGGACCCAGGTGTCCGGGCTGGTTCCCCCTTTGTGCCCTCCCCCTATGGGGACTCAGACATCAGGGCCAGTTCCCCCTTTCTGGCCTCACTCCCCATGGGGACCCAGGCATCCGGGATGGTTCCCCCTTCTCCCATTGCCCCCCCCTTCCCCTCCCAGGGGTCCAGGCAGGTTTCCTCTGCTCCACTGAACCCGGGCGGCTGTGGGCTCCCCCCTCACCCCCTGCTGAACGCAGGCCCCTGGACCCCCTCCCTGTCCCCCCAGAAGCCCAGCTGCTCGGTGGCTGAGCGCTCCTTCGCCGTGGGGACACTGGCGGAGACACTGGGGGGGCTGGGCCAGGCCACGGCCCCTTTTGTGCCCCGGCTCCTTCCCCCCTTCCTGGCGGCTGCCCGGGACTCTGACCCCGAAGTGCGGAGCAATGGCGTCTTTGCACTGGGGGTGCTTGCCGAGCACGGCGGGGAGGCCCTGCTGCCGTATCCTGACCCACAGCGGGGGCTATGGGATGCGGGGGGCTGCCTGACCCACAGCGCAGGCATGGGGATTATGCGGGTTACTAGGGGTCATGGATGGGTTGCGCGGTAGGGAGGGGGGTATCATGGGGGGGGGTGTCTTACCTGGGGGGTTTCTGCTGTGGGGAGGCCAGGGGTACATGGGGGTGATAAGCTGTGGAGTGGATTGGAGGGAGGGCCCCTTGCTGCCCCCCTTTTCCTTAACCCCTGCCCCCCAGACACTACCCTAAGATTCTGGCCCTGCTGGCCGGGGGCAGCGCCCAGGAGTCGAGCGCCCGCGTCCGGGACAACGTCTGTGGGGCCGTCGCCCGCATGATCCTGAGCCAACCCCAGGCCCTGCCCCTCAGCCAGGTAAGGGGGCATGATGGGGGCTTTCGCCGGGAGGCGGGGAATGGGGCGTGGAGCCTTGTCCCTCTAGGGGGCACGGGGAGCGGGGCCTTTCCTCTCTGGGGGGGCGGGAGGCGGGGCTTTGTCCCTTTAGGGGGTGCCAGTGGGGGAGGGGCAGGACTTTTTCCCTCTAGGGGGCCTGGCCCCAGCCGGCCGGGGGGCTAGCTGGGGGTCTAACGGATCTCCCCCCAGGTGTTCCCCGCCCTGCTCCGCTCCCTGCCCCTCACGGAGGATTTTGAGGAGAATAAAACTGTTTTCCGCTGCATCAGTTTCCTGTATGAGAACGCCCCGCAGCAGGTACCGCCCCATGGGGGGCCTGGAGGCAAGCTGGGGGGGCTCCTGTTCCAGTGGGTGATGGGGACTGATCTGGGGGGGGGGATTTGGGTGGGCTGTGGGGGTCCCAGTTCCAGGAACAAGGGGTCTTCTGGGGGCTCTTATCTGGAAGTTTGGGAGGGTTAAATCCCTTGACTAAGGGAGTTGCGGGGGTGACTTTGGGGGTGGGGATGGGGGGATTCTCTGGCGGGTGACAGGATGAGGGTATCGGGGTCTCACCGCTGTCCCCCCCCCCCAGGTGCTGCAGCAGGTGGGGGAGGTGGTGCGGGCCAGTAGCACTGTCCTGGGAACCGACCATCTCCCGGCAGGTAAGTTGGGGGGTGTCTGAAAGGGACGGGGCTGGGGATCCCGCCATTGAGCAAGAGGGGGTGTCTCTCCCCCTCACCTTCCCCTGCCTTGGGACGCAGGATCCTGAGGGTGTCTCTCCTGTCTAACCCCCCCGGCTCTCCCCAGATGCCCAGGTCTCCCTTCTCTCCCTGCTGCGGCATCTCTCCGCCCACTGCCCCACGGAGTTCCAGGCAGCCTTGCTGGCCCTGCCCCCCAACGCCAGCGCCCAGATCAGTGAGGCCCTCAGCTCAGCATGAGGTGAGTGGGGCGGAATGAGGAGGTGGAGGGTCCTACCGAGAACGACTCTCACCGCACCTTTTCTCCCCGACAGGGACACGGCCCTTCCTTGGTCAAGTGACCCCGGCGAGTACAGTCAAGCCCCCTCTGCCTGTTCTCCCCCCAAATGGCCAGCTCTGGGCCCCCTAGATTGTTCTCATCATTGGGGAGGCCCTTCAGGGCATATGATTGAACTCTCTGCCTGAATCCAACGCCATCGTGGGGAGGACTCTGTGGTCTTGTCTGCTCTGCCTGTCTTCTCACTCGCCATCACTGAAGAAGGGATCAGAGTACTGTTTGGTCACCAGTTTCCTGTAACTTTCACCCACTGCCCACGTGGAAGGGTAGCTCCTGGCATTCACCAGGGCTGCCTGTAGTTCGATTTCCTCCACCAATGTAAGAACGAATTAGAGATGTGGTGTGAATGGATTCTGCATGTACCTGTCACCAGTGGGAGGAGGACTTCAGTTACGGTGTTCGATCCTTCTTCTGCCTCTATGCAGCACTGGTGTGGGAAGAAACCAAGTCACGTTGTGATCTGGTTCTGTCGGTGGTTAGCACCATCGTCATGGTGTTGAACAGGATCCTCCCATGTATTTCACTGTGGATTTGAGGGCCAGTCTCACCTGCAATTGTTGCTGCATTAAAAAGGGGGGTATTAGTCTCATTGTTATCCAGTTGCCTGTAGTTTTTGGATCCTGTTGCTTGTCTGTATTTATTCTCCCTCTGCTGCTAGGAGTTGCATCACTAACCGGTTCACCTGTAGTTTTTTCACCTAGCACACTCATGGGATGACCATGTTCAGCTGCTTCACTGTTGCCAAGAGGGAGGATTTTTGTCTGGCTGTTCAAGCACCTTGCCTGTTCTTTCACCCACCATGGCTGCAGGGAGTCTGAATCCTGTAGTTACCCCGGTTCACCTGTTGGTTTGTCACCCCCAGCCAAAAGAAGAGGGGTTTTCTTTGCTCAGTTTGCCTGTAGCTTTTCAGTAACCAGCATCTCACATGGGAGTCTATCTTGCTGTTACTCATCCTATGGAGTTAACTTCCACGTGTGAACCAGTGTGCCTGTTTCATCCCTCCCCCACTGCAGGGGTGAGCCTCAGTTGCATTGTCATCTAGGCCGCCTGTATTTCTTCACCCGCTATCTACTGCAGCGTTTCAGCCTTGGCATTAATATGTTGGACTGTATCTTCCAATGACAGCGGGAGAATTGACTCACAGGGTGAGTGGTCCAGCTGTGTCTTCACCTATCACCACGAGGGTGGTTTTGTCTCAGTGCCAGTCTGCTCTGCCTGTATGTTTTCACCTTGAGAGAAGCGGTTTCCATCCTGTTTCTTAATCAGTTCACCTGTGATTTTACTTTTCACCTGCCACTGGCCGCGTGTATTTGTCTGGTTGTTCACTCGGCTGACGTTCTTCCCCTGCTAGAGCAGCCAACATTCTTAGTGCTGGTGGTGTTCTGGGGTGGTTCTAGGTCTGAGCAATACCCCCTGTTCCTGTATTTAACACCTCTTTGACGGTTGTTTTTTTTGGATAAGAGAAAATCTATATTCTATACCTTGGAATAAAATAACGTTTGCCTGAGACAGCGGGACTCTTTGGGATTGTGGGAGGGGGGCATGAACCTCAAGGTTAGGGGAAAGGAGTGGGGAGGGGGTGAGGGGAAAGACCCATCCCCTATTAGCAGGGGGGCCATGGAGATGGTGAGCCTATTGCTGTCCCCTCCTGCAAGGGGGGCAGGGTGATGCTTGGCCTCCCTTTTGCTGGTGCGAGGAGGTGTCTGAGTTTGGGGTCTCAACACTAGAGAAAAGGAAAAAGCACCTGCTCCCCCTGCCCCCAAATAATTCGGGGCAGGTTGCTGGCAAAATACTTTAATTAGAACAGATTTGTAATGGGTGGGGGGAGGCCCATTCAGCAGTGGGGAGCCTCTTCTACCCCTAGCCCGGGCGGAATCGGCCCCCACGTTTGAGGAGAATCGGCCCGTAGGGCTCGGCCTGGACCAGCTGCAGGAACTGGAGCCCGCAGAGAACTGCAAGAGAGGGGGGAGGAGTTAGGGCTGATGCCAACACACCAAGCAGCGCTCACCCTACAGCAGGGCCCCACACCCACTGGAGCCCAACCCACTGGCAGGGGGCAGTATGGCCCCACACCCACTGGGGCTCACCTGGTCAGTGGGGGGCAGAAGGGCCCCACACCCACTGGGGCTCACCTGGTCAGTGGGGGGCAGCAGGGACCCACAGCTACTGGAGCCCAACCGACTGGCAGGGGGCAGGAGGGACTTGGAACTCAACCCACTGGCAGGGGGCAGTAGGGCCCTACACCCATGGGGTTCACCTGGTCAGTGGGGGGCAGCAGGGCCCCATACCCATGGGGTTCACCTTGGCAGTGGGGGGCAGCAGGGACCCACACCCACTGGAGCCCAGCTGAGCGGCAGGGGGTAGCAGGGCCCCACACCCATGGGGCTCACCTGGGCAGTGAGAGGCAGCAGGGACCCACACCCATAGGGCTTACCTGGGCAGTGGGGGGCAGCAGGGACCCACACGCACTGGAGCCCAACCCAGCAGCAGGGGGCAGCAGGGCCCCACTCACCGAGGCAGAGGTAGAAGATGCGGCTGGCGATGATGCGTGAGGTCGTGGTGGGCACCAGGGACCGGAAATCTGTCTCCTCGACCTGCTCCAGCTCTGCGGCCACCAGCCTGGATGGGAGACAGAGCCAGCGCCAGCGTCGAACCCAGGAGTCCGGGCCCCCCGCTCCCCCCGCTCAGTGCCAGGCCCTGGCCCACCTGCGGATGTACTCCAGGGTGATCAAGTCTCTGTCAGGGGGCAGCTCCAGGCTGACTTCAGGCAGCTCGGGGACGATGGGCAGGGCCTCCTCAGGCTCCGGCACCAGCCTGGGGACAGGGCAGAGCATTAATGGGGATCAGGGGGGTATACCCCTAACCCCCCATTGGGGTCTCACCTTCTCTCCTCGGGGGTCACCAGGCTGGGGCGTGGCACCTCCTCCTCGGTGGTCTCCAGGGAGATCTCTGCCAGGGGGCCAGGAGCAGGGCTGGGTCAGTGCTGACTATGCCACCCACACTGCCCTGGCTGGTGCAGGGGAGAGACCACCCCAGAGCCCTTCCCTGGGGCACAGTGCCCCCTCCAGCTCCCTCCCTGCGCCCCCCAACTGAGCCCCCTGACCATCTCCCTACAGCACGGCCCCCCCCAGCCCCGTCCCTGGGGCACGGTGCCCCCTCCAGCTCCCTCCCTGCGCCCCCCAACCGAGCCCCACTGATCATCTCCCTACAGCACGGCCCCCCCCAGCCCCATCCCTGGGGCACGGTGCCCCCTCCAGCTCCCTCCCTGCACCCCCCAGCCGAGCCCCCTGAACATGTCCCTACAGCGTGCCCCCCCAGCCCCCTCCCGCTCCCTCCCTGCGCCCCCCAACCGAGCCCCCTGACCATCTCCCTACAGCACGGCCCCCCCGTCGAGCCCCCCACAGCCTCCTCCCTGGGGCACGATGTCCCCCCCGAGCCCCTCCCTGTGCCAAGTGCCCCCAGCCGAGCCCCCTGTCCCCTCCCTGCGACACGGTGAACCCCAGAGCCCCTCCCTCTGCCACAGCGCCCGTAGCCGAGCCCTCTGTCCCCTCCCTGTCGCACGGTGACCCCCCAGAGCCCCTCCCTCTGCCACAGCGTCCCCAGCTGAGGCCCCTGCCTAGCCCCCTGGTCCTCTCCCTGCAGAATGTCACCCCCACACACACACATGAGCAACTCACCTGAGGAGACCATCACAGGGATGCTGGGCTCTAGGGCCTCACGTGCAACCTATAACAGAGGGTGACACTCACAGCCCGGGGAGGGGAGTGGGGTCCAGCGGTTACAGCAGGGAGGCCTGAGAGCCCGGACTCCTGGGTTCTCTCCCCGGCTCTGGGAGGAGAGTGGGGGCTAGGGAATAGAGCCAGGGAGCGAGGGCTGGAGCCCGGACTCCTGGGTTCTCTCCCTGGCTCTGGGAGGAGAGTAGGGGCTAGGGAATAGAGCCAGGGAGGGGGACTGGGAGCCCGGACTCCTGGGTTCTCTCCCCGGCTCTGACAGGAGAGTGGGGGCTAGGGAATAGAGCCAGGGAGGGGGGGCTGGAGCCCAGACTCCTGGGTTCTCTCCCCGGCTCTGGGAGGAGAGTGGGGGCTAGGGGATAGAGCCAGGGAGGGGGGGCTGGAGCCCGGACTCCTGGGTTCTCTCCCCGGCTCTGGGAGGAGAGTGGGGACTAGGGAATAGAGCCAGGGAGGGGGACTGGGAGCCCGGACTCCTGGGTTCTCTCCCTGGCTCTGGGAGGAGAGTAGGGGCTAAGGAATAGAGCCAGGGAGGGGGACTGGGAGCCCGGACTCCTGGGTTCTCTCCCTGGCTCTGGGAGGCCAGTGGAGTCCAGGGGAAAGAGTGGGGGGGCTGCCAGGGGACCCTGGGTACCTCCACTTCGCTGACTGGCTCTTCTTTTCTCTCCTCCTCGGCCCGGAGTGCCGCATAGTCCACGGGCTGCAGGATGGCGCAGCGCTGCCACAGGGCGTGCAGCTCGGGGGGCAGCCAGCCTGGGGGGCACAGACAGGGTGAGGGGGGTAGGGACCCAGCGCAGTGACCGAGGGAGCGGGGGGGGGCACTCACCATACGTGGGGGCTCTTAGCAGCTCCGCTGGGGTCCGCCGCTGCCTGGCTGGCACCTCCACCATCACCTGGAGCACAGATAGACGGAGTGTGGGGGCTGGGAGCCAGGACGCCTGGGTTCTCTCCCAGTTCAGGGAGGAGAGTGGGAGTTAGTGGTTCGTGCCCGAGGGCTGACACTCACCAGGGGGGCTGGGACTCGAGGGGGCTGGCACTCACCAGGGGGACTGGCACTCACTGGGGGGCTGGGACTCGGGGGGCTGGCACTCTCCAGGGGGGCTGGGACTCGGGGGGGGGCTTGCACTCACCAGGGGGACTAGCACTCACTGAGGGGCTGGGACTCGGGGGGATGGCACTCACTGGGGGGCTGGGACTCGGGGGGGGGCTGGCACTCACCAGGGGGACTGGCACTCACTGAGGGGCTGGGACTCGGGGGGATGGCACTCACCGAGGGCAGCTGGGACTCGGGGGGAGGGGCTGGCACTCACCAGGGGGACTGGCACTCACTGAGGGCGGCTGAGACTCGGGGGGGGCTGGCACTCACCAGGGGGACTGGCACTCACTGAGGGGCTGGGACTCGGGGAGGGGGGCTGGCACTCACCAAGGGGGGCTGGGACTCGGGGGGGCTGGCACTCACTGAGGGGCTGGGACTCTGGGGGGCTGGGACTCAGGGGGGATGGCACTCACCGAGGGCAGCTGGGACTTGGGGGGGCTGGCACTCACTGAGGGGCTGGGACTCTGGGGGGCTGGGACTCGGGGGGATGGCACTCACCGAGGGCGGCTGGGACTCGGGGGGGGGCTGGCACTCACCAGGGGGACTGGCACTCACTGAGGGCAGCTGGGACTTGGGGCTGGGACTCGGGGGGATGGCACTCACCGAGGGCGGCTGGGACTCGGGGGGATGGCACTCACCGAGGGCGGCTGGGACTCGGGGGGGATGGCATTCACCGCGGGCAGCTGGGACTTGGGGGGGCTGGCATTCACTGAGGGGCTGGGACTCTGGGCGGCTGGGACTCAAGAGGGATGGCACTCACCGAGGGCGGCTGGGACTCGGGGGGGGCGGGGCTGGCACTCACCAGGGGGACTGACACTCACTGAGGACGGCTGGAACTCGGGGGGGATGGCATTCACCGCGGGCAGCTGGGACTTGGGGGGGCTGGCACTCACTGAGGGGCTGGGACTCTGGGCGGCTGGGACTCAAGAGGGATGGCACTCACCGAGGGCGGCTGGGACTTGGGGGGGCTGGCATTCACTGAGGGGCTGGGACTCTGGGCGGCTGGGACTCAAGAGGGATGGCACTCACCGAGGGCAGCTGGGACTCGGGGGGGGGCGGGGCTGGCACTCACCAGGGGGACTGACACTCACTGAGGACGGCTGGCACTCACCAGGGGGACTGGCACTCACTGAGGGCAGCTGGGACTTGGGGGGGCTGGGACTCGGGGGGATGGCACTCACCGAGGGCGGCTGGGACTCGGGGGGGATGGCACTCACCGTGGGCAGCTGGGACTTGGGGGGGCTGGCATTCACTGAGGGGCTGGGACTCTGGGCGGCTGGGACTCAAGAGGGATGGCACTCACCGAGGGCGGCTGGGACTCGGGGGGGCGGGGCTGGCACTCACCAGGGGGACTGACACTCACCGAGGGCGGCTGGGACTCGGGGGGGATGGCACTCACCGCGGGCAGCTGGGACTTGGGGGGGCTGGCATTCACTGAGGGGCTGGGACTCTGGGGGGCTGGGACTCGGGGGGGGCTGGCACTCACCAGGGGGACTGGCACTCACTGAGGGGCTGGGACTCGGGGGAGATGGCACTCACCGAGGGCAGCTGGGACTCGGGGGGGCTGGCACTCACGGGGGGGCTGGGACCCAGGGTGGCTGGCACTTACTAGGGGCTGACACTCACCAGGGGGACTGGGACTCCAATCAGGGGGACCGGGACTCAACGGGGGACTGGCACTCACCGGAGGGCTGGGACTCATCAGGGGGGCCAGCACTCGCCAGGGGGCCAGGACTCCAACTGGGGTGCTGGCACTCACCAGGGGGACTGGGACTTGACAGGGGGCCTGGGATTTGCTGGCCTGGGGCAGCACTCGCTGGGGGGCCGGGACTCCATGCGGAGGGGCTGGCACTCACCAGGGGGCCGGGACTTACCAGGGGGTCTGGGACTCGCCAGTGGGCCGGGACTCCAACTGCGGGGCTGGCATTCACCAGGGGGACTGGCACTCTCCGGGCGGCCGGGACTCCAATTGGGAGGCCGGCACTTGCCAGGGGGCTGGGACTCCAACCAGGGGGCTCAGACTCGCCGGAGGGCTGGGACTCAGGGTGGCTGTCACTTACCAGAGGGACTGGCACTCACTGGGGGGCTGGGACTCACCGGGGGGCTGGCACTCGCTGGGGAACCAGGACTCCAACTGGGGGACTGGCACTCACCAGGGGGCCGAGACTCGCCGAGGGGCCAGCACTTGCCAGGGGGCCGGGACTCCAAGCGGGGAGCTGGGACTCCAACTGTGAGGCTGGCACTCACCAGGGGGACTGGGACTCGCCAGGGGGCTGGGACTCCAACCAGGGGGCTGGGACTCGGGGTGGCTGGCATTCACCAGGGGCCAGCACTCACCAGAGGGGCTGGGACTTGGGGTGGCTGGCACTCACCAGGGGGACTGGCACTCATTGGGGGGCTGGGACTCAGGGGGGCTGGCACTCACTAGGGGTCGGGACTCGCCAGGGGGCCGGGACTCCAACCGGGGGGTTGGCACTCACCAGGGGGACTGGGACTTGCCAGGGGGTCTGGGACTTGCCGGCGGGGCCAGCACTCGCTGGGGGGCTGGGACTCCAAGTGAGAGTGTTGGCATTCACCAGGGGGCCGGGACTCACAGGGGGGCTGGAACTCGCCAGGTGGCCTGGGACTCGCCGGGGGGCCAGCACTCGCCAGGGGTCTGGGACTCCAACCGGGGGGCTGGCACTCACCAGGGGCCGGCACTTACCACAGGGGCTGGGACTCGGAGTGGCTGACACTCACCAGGGGGACTGGGACTCCATGGGGGGCTGGCACTCACCAGGGGGACTAGGACTCCAACTGGGGGGCTGGGACTCACCAGGGGGACTGTGACTCCAACTGGGGGGACTGGGACTCGACGGGGGGCTGGGACTCACCAGGGGGACTGCGACTCCAACCGGGGGGACTGGGACTCGACGGGGGGCTGGGACTCACCAGGGGGACTGCGACTCCAACCGGGGGGACTGGGACTCGACGGGGGGCTGGCACTCACCAGGGGGACTAGGACTCCAACTTGGGGGCTGGGACTCACCAGGGGGACTGCGACTCCAACTGGGGGGACTGGGACTCGATGGGGGGCTGGAACTCACCGGGGGGACTGGGACTCGAGGGGGGGCTGGAACTCACCGGGGGGACTGGGACTCGACAGGGGGCTGGCACTCACCGGGGGGACTGGGACTCCAACCGGGGGGACTGGGACTCGACGGGGGGCTGGAACTCACCGGGGGGACTGGGACTCCAACCGGGGGGACTGGGACTCGACGGGGGGCTGGAACTCACCAGGGGGACTGCGACTCCAACCGGGGGGACTGGGACTCGACGGGGGGCTGGAACTCACCAGGGGGACTGGGACTCGACGGGGGGCTGGCACTCACCGGGGGGACTGGGACTCCAACCGGGGGGACTGGGACTCGACGGGGGGCTGGAACTCACCAGGGGGACTGGGACTCGACCCGGGGGGACTGGGACTCGACGGGGGGCTGGCACTCACTGGGGGGACTGGGACTCCAACCAGGGGGACTGGGACTCGACGGGGGGCTGGCATTCACCAGGGGGACTGTGACTCCAACTGGGGGTACTGGGACTCGATGGGGGGCTGGGACTCCAAGCGGGGGGCTGGCACTCACCGGGGAACCAGGACTCCAAGCGGGGGGCTGGCACTTGCCAGGGGGCCCGGGATTCGCCAGGGGGCCAGCACTCGCCAGGGGGCCAGGACTCCAAGCAGGGGGCTGGCACTTACCGGGGAACCGGGACTCCCAAGCGGGGGGCTGGCACTCACCAGGGGCCGGCACTGGGCCCGCACATCCAGGATCTGTTTGTTGAACTGGTCCCGCGGGATCTGGGTCACCTCGTCCAGGAAGCGGGGCGGGCGCAGGGGGGCGCGCGGTGGGGCCGGCTCGTACACGGCCAGCTCCAGCTGTGGGGCGCAGGGGGGCACGGGTGAGTCACGGGCGCCCTGCCCAGGACAGGCCATCGGCTGGCCCAGGCCCCCTACTTACCTTCGGGCTGACTGGGGGGCGCTCCACCCTTGGGGTCACAGCTGGGGAGGCTGGAGGGGGCGGCAGCCCTGGCTCCCTCGGGGGGCTCAGCTCTGTGGGGCAGAACCCAGAGCAAGGGTTAGAGGCTGGAGACCCCCAGGCCCTTCGACCCTCCCCCCCCATACCCCACACGCACCGGGGGGCGGGGGCAGCTCCTCCTTCAGCAGCCGGGCCAGCTCCTCGGGCAGGATGGGGGTCTCCACCTCGGCTGGGGGCTCCTCACCCACCCTGTGGGGAGACAGTCAGACCCCGGCCCCCATTCCCTGCCCCCGGCCAGCCCCATCCCAGCGCCCCCTAGAGGGGAAAGGGCCTGTGCCCTATTCCCCGCCCCTATCCAGCCCCACCCCGACACCCCCTAAAGGGGAAAGGCCCCATTCCCCGTCCCTGGCCAGCCCCATCCCAGCGCCCCCTAGAGGGGAAAGGGACCGTGCCCCATTTCCTGCCCCCAGCTAGCCCCACCCCGACACCTCTTAGAGGGGAAAGGCCCCATTCCCCGCCCCCGGCCAGCCATACCCTGGCGCCCCCTAGAGGGGAAAGGCCCCATTCCCCGCCCCCGGCCAGCCCCACCCCGGTGCCCCCTAGTGGGGAAAGGCCCCATTTCCCACCCCCTGCCAGCCCCACCCTGACACCCCCTAGTGGGGGAAGACCGCATTCCCCGCCCCTGACCAGCCCCACCCCAGTGCCCACTAAAGGGGAAAGGACCCAGCTGTCCAGCCAACCCAACCCCACCCTGGGGCTGGTGCACCCTATAGGGGATGCCCCACGTTTGCCCCCTTACCGGGTTGGGGGTGACAGTCTGGCTGTGATCTCGGCCTCCCGAGCTCTCATCTCCTCTTCCAGCTCTGGAGGGGAGAAGGAGGCGTGAGATGGGGCTGGGGTTGTGGGATGAGCCCCTTGTCCCCCCTCCCCCAGGATCCCTGTGGCCCCCCCACCTTCCATGGGGCGTCTCCTGGGGGGGGCAGGGGGCAGGACGAAGTCCTCCTGCTCGGCCAGCAGGTCGATCTCACGTGCTGTGATCTCTGGGAGTTCGCGCTCGCCCTGTGTGGTGGGAGAAAGGGGGTGTCACATTATGGATATGCCCCCCATCCCATATCCCCCATAACCCTACGCTGCGATCTCAGCCCCCTAAAGCCTGGTTCCCCTAGGCTGCCCCTCATCCCAGACCCCCATAATCCCGAGATTCCCCCACATTTCCACCCAGATTCCAGCCCCCATGGTTCCCCCCCCACCTCGATTTCCAGCAGCATGATGGGCTCCACCTCCTTCATGGTGATGATTTCGGGGGACACAACCGTGATGGGGGGCGCTTCTGGGTGGGGTGAGAGAGGGAGTGAGCTGGGGTTTAACTCCCACCCTGATTCCCACCCACCCCTGCAGAGCCCTGGGGAAATGGAAGGGGGAGGGCAATGACATCAGACCAGATCTTGGGGGCATTAGAAAGGAGGGTTTGGGGGACCAGGGAGACTAGCTGGGCTGGGCGAGCCTGGGGTTACTGGTTACACTGGGATGAACTGGGACTAGGGCTGGGACTGGGACACCGGGTTCAGTAAAATGGCTTTACTGGGGTTATACTGGGCCACTGTTTACATCAGATATGTGGGGGCCCTGGGCTTTACTGGTTATACTGGGACAGTGGGTATACTGGTTACACTGGGATGCCAGTTGCACTGGGATACTGGTATTGCTAGGTTACACTGGTCATGCCAGGATGCCAACATCATCAGCTACACTGGGAAGCCAGAATGTCCTGGTTATACTGGGAGACGGCGGTTACTGGTTATACTGGGAGACGGCGGTTACTGGTTATACTGGGATTCTGAGGTTACTGGTTATACTGGGATTCTGTGGTTACTGGTGATGCTGGGACATGGTGGTTACTGGTTATACAGGGATTCTGTGGTTACTGGTGATGCCGGGATGCTGTGGTTACTGGGTATACTGGGAAGCTGTGGTTACTGGTTAGAGTAGGATACGGGTTCTAATGGGACTCCATCCATACCATACCCTCGCCCCACAACCCACTGACTCACCTGCCCTCCTGCGCCGGGGGGATGGTGCTGGTCTCTCTGGCGGGGTGGGAGCCTCCAGAATATGTCGAATCTGGGGGAGAAGCAATGTCACAGGTCAGCCCTATCCCCCCATGACCCCAGAGGGGAGGCCTGGAGATAGTCACAAAGGAGGGGGAGACAGGATGGGGGGGCATCATTGCTGTTGCTGTGGGATGGGGGCATGGGCAGCAGAGACACAGGGGATACCTGTGGGATGTCAGTGGGGCTGGAAAGTCGGAGTATGCATGTACCTCTGGGATGTCAGTGGGGCTGGACAGTTAGGGTATGGGGGATACCTGTGGGATGTCAGTAGGGCTGGGCAGCAGGGGTATGGGGGGTACCTGTGGGATGTCAGTGGAGCTGGACAGTAGGAGTATGGGGGTATCTGTGGGATGTCAGTGAGGCTGGACAGTCGGGGTATGAGGGAGTACCTGTGTGACGTCAGTGGGGCTGGTCAGTCAGAGTTTGGGTGTACCTGTGGGATGTCAGTGGGGCTAGACAGTTAGGGTATGGGGGGTACCTGTGGGATGTCAGTGGGGTTGGACAGTTGGGGTATGGGGGGTACCTGTGGGATGTCAGTGGGGCTGGACGGTTGGGGTATGGGGGGTACCTGTGGGATGTCAGTGGGTCTGGACAGTCGGAGTATGGGGGGTACCAGTGTGATGTCAGTGGGGCTGGACGGTTGGGGCATGGGGGGTACCTGTGGGATGTCAGTGGGTCTGGACAGTCGGAGTATGGGGGTACCTGTGGGATGTCAGTGGGGCTGGGCAGCAGGGGTACGAGGTGTACCTGTGGAATGTCAGTGGGGCTGGATAGTCGGAATATGGGGGTACCTGTGGGATGTCAGTGGGTCTGGACAACTGGAGTATGGGGGTACCTGTGGGATGTCAGTGGGTCTGGACAGTCGGAGTATGGGGGGTACCAGTGTGATGTCAGTGGGGCTGGACGGTTGGGGCATGGGGGGTACCTGTGGGATGTCAGTGGGTCTGGACAGTCGGAGTATGGGGGTACCTGTGGGATGTCAGTGGGGCTGGGCAGCAGGGGTACGAGGGGTACCTGTGGGATGTCAGTGGGGCTGGACAGTCGGAGTATGGGGGTACCTGCAGGATGTCAGTGGGGCTGGACAGTCGGAGTATGGGGGTACCTGCGGGATGTCAGTGGAGCTGGATAGTCGGAGTATGGGGGTACCTGTGGGATGTCAGTGGAGCTGGACAGTCGGAGTATGGGGGGTACCAGTGTGATGTCAGTGGGGCTGGACGGTTGGGGCATGGGGGGTACCTGTGGGATGTCAGTGGGTCTGGACAGTCGGAGTATGGGGGTACCTGTGGGATGTCAGTGGGGCTGGGCAGCAGGGGTACGAGGGGTACCTGTGGGATGTCAGTGGGGCTGGACAGTCGGAGTATGGGGGTACCTGCAGGATGTCAGTGGGGCTGGACAGTCGGAGTATGGGGGTACCTGCGGGATGTCAGTGGAGCTGGATAGTCGGAGTATGGGGGTACCTGTGGGATGTCAGTGGAGCTGGACAGTCGGAGTATGGGGGTATCTGTGGGATGTCAGTGGGGCTGGACAGTCGGGGTATGGGGGATTACCTGTGGGATGTCAGTGGGGCTAGACAGTTGGGGTATGGGGGGTACCTGTGGGATGTCAGTGGGGCTGGACAGTTGGAGTATGGGGGTACCTGTGGGATGTCAGTGGGGCTGGATGGTTGGGGTATGGGGGGTACCTGTGGGATGTCAGTGGGTCTGGACAATTGGAGTATGGAGGTACCTGTGGGATGTCAGTGGGGCTGGGCAGCAGGGGTACGAGGTGTACCTGTGGGATGTCAGTGGGGCTGGATAGTCGGAATATGGGGGTACCTGTGGGATGTCAGTGGGTCTGGACAATTGGAGTATGGGGGTACCTGTGGGATGTCAGTGGGGCTGGGCAGCAGGGGTATGAGGGGTACCTGTGGGATGTCAGTGGGGCTGGATAGTCGGAGTATGGGGGTACCTGTGGGATGTCAGTGGGGCTGGACAGTTGGGGTATGGAGGGTACCTGTGGGATGTCAGTGGGTCTGGACAATTGGAGTATGGGGGTACCTGTGGGATGTCAGTGGGGCTGGGCAGCAGGGGTACGAGGGGTACCTGTGGGATGTCAGTGGGGCTGGATAGTCGGAATATGGGGGTACCTGTGGGATGTCAGTGGGGCTGGACAATTGGAGTATGGGGGTACCTGTGGGATGTCAGTGGGGCTGGGCAGCAGGGGTACGAGGGGTACCTGTGGGATGTCAGTGGGGCTGGATAGGCTGAATATGGGGGTACCTGTGGGATGTCAGTGGGTCTGGACAACTGGAGTATGGGGGTACCTGTGGGATGTCAGTAGGGCTGGGCAGCAGGGGTACGAGGGGTACCTGTGGGATGTCAGTGGGGCTGGATAGTCGGAGTATGGGGGTACCTGTGGGATGTCAGTGGGTCTGGACAGTCGGAGTATGGGGGTACCTGTGGGATGTCAGTGGGGCTGGACGGTTGGGGCATGGGGGGTACCTGTGGGATGTCAGTGGGGCTGGACGGTTGGGGTATGGGGGTACCTGTGGGATGTCAGTGGGGCTGGATAGTCGGAGTATGGGGGTACCTGTGGGATGTCAGTGGGGCTGGACGGTTGGGATATGGGGGTACCTGTGGGATGTCAGTGGGGCTGGACAGTCGGAGTATGGGGGTACCTGTGGGATGTCAGTGGGGCTGGACGGTTGGGGTATGGGGGTACCTGTGGGATGTCAGTGGGGCTGGACAGTCGGGGTATGGGGGTACCTGTGGGATGTCAGTGGGGCTGGACAGTCGGAGTATGGGGGTACCTGTGGGATGTCAGTGGGGCTGGACGGTTGGGGCATGGGGGGTACCTGTGGGATGTCAGTGGGGCTGGACGGTTGGGGTATGGGGGTACCTGTGGGATGTCAGTGGGGCTGGATAGTCGGAGTATGGGGGTACCTGTGGGATGTCAGTGGGGCTGGACAGTCGGAGTATGGGGGTACCTGTGGGATGTCAGTGGGTCTGGACAGTCGGAGTATGGGGGTACCTGTGGGATGTCAGTGGGGCTGGGCAGCCGTGGTTCCATCACCCCGAAGAAGGGATCAGGCGCATCCTCCAGGGCCTCCATCAATAACAGGTTGTCGGGAAGCAGCAGCCCCGGCCTGGGGGTAAATGGGGGTCAGAGCCCAGAGAGAGAGAGTGACCCCCACAAAGCCCTCCACTCCCCTCACAGCCCCCCTGAGCCCCCACACAGCCCTCCTGCCTCCCCCCAAAGCACCCCCCGTCCCCTGAACTGGTCCCCACAATCTCACCAGGACCTTTTCCTACCCCCCATTGATCCCCCAACCCGCTACTGAGCCCCCCCCCACTCCCTCCCCACTAATCTCCTCCTCCGTACTGACCCCCTCACCACTGCTATGCTCCCCCCATGCCTCTCCCTTGCCAATTGGCCTCCCACCTCCATGCTGATGCCCCTACCTGGGAGAGGGGTTACAGGCATATCCTAGGTGCTGTGGGGGTTCAGGAGTGTCCCAGGAGTTATGGGGGGCCCCAGACCCCTCCCCATGACTCACTGTTCAAGGTCCCCCATGTCGATGCGGATCTGCTGCTGGGCCCGGCTTAGACGCTCCAAGGTGTGCTGGATCTCCTCTGGGGGGCAGGCAGGGGGTGGGGTGAGATGGAAGGGCTGGATCTCCTCTGGGGGGGCAGGCAGGGGGTGGGGGTGAGATGGGGGGCTAGATCTCCTCTGGGGGGGCAGGCAGGGGGTGGGGGTGAGATAGAGGGCTGGATCTCCTCTCGAGGGGCAGGCAGGGGGTTCAGGTGAGATGAGGGGCTGGATCTCCTCTGGGGGGCAGGCAGGGGGTGTGGGTGAGATAGGGGGCTGGATCTCTGCGGGGCAGGCAGGGGGTGGGGTGAGATTGGGGGGGCTGGATCTCTTCTAGGGGCAGGCAGGGGGTGGGAGGTTGGAGGACCTGGAGTTCCTCTAGATGGTGGGGGTGAGATCAGGGGTTGGAGGGGATACGCAGCAGAGGGACAAATCTAGACCACCCCCAGGGCTTGTCTACATGGTATTTTAAACCGGTTCCTAAACCCAACCGAGGCTCAGTTGGAAGTGAATTAAGGGCATCCACACCCCCTTCAGCTAAACCGCTTCAGTATCGCACCCCAAACTCCACTGGGGCCATTGCTGAGTGCAGCTCTGGCTGCCTGAATCTGCGTCAGTCACCTCGCCATTGATGGATCTTAATCCAAATTAAGAGCATCCACACACCTATTTAGGTAAACCAGTTTCACAACAATTTCAGGATGAGGCTAGAGTTGGATGAGAAATTGATTTTTGGAACTTTTCAGCAAATTTAAATATTTTTTGGAGGGGAGTGTGTGGAAATGGGTGGGTCCGAGGGGTTGTTCCCCAAAATCTGTCACTTAGTGAGAGGTGTCTCACCAAGGGAGTGAGAAGTGGGAGCAGGAGGCCTTGAAATTGGAGTGGGACTCCTCTGGGGGGCATGTCCCTCCTCAGTTGAGAGTTGTTGCCTTGGCAACGTCACTCCAGCTGTCTCTCCATTCCAACATGCCCTTCCAACCCTTTCGCTGGGCTGAACTGGGGAATGGAGGTGGTGGGGCCAGCTGGGATGGTGGTTCGGAGAGGGGCACTCACCGATGAGGTAGTGGCACTGTCGGCTGTAGACCCGCACCACCCCATACTGCAGTTGGGCAGAGAGATAGAGGGAGAAGCGGGGCCGGGGGGCGGAGGGCGTGGGCGGCGGGGCCTGCACCAGAATGTAGGACAGGATTTCTTCGCTGCGCCGACCCGTGCCGATGGGGGGAACAAGAGAGAGAGTCAGTGCTTCTATCCATCTTCCTCTTCATCTCTCCATCATCTTCATCCTTCCTTTCCTCTACCATCCTCTTCATCCCTCTATCCATCCACCATCTTCATCCCTCCTTCCATTCTTCCATCCACCCTCCTCTTCATCCCTCCATCCACACTCTTCATCCCTCCTTCCATTCCTCCATCACTCTCCTCTTCATCCCTTCATCTGTCCCATCCATCTACCATCTTCATCCCTCCTTCCATTTCTCCATCGTCCTCTTCATCCCTTCATCTACCCCATCCATCCACCCTCTTCTTCCCTCCTTCCATTCCTCCATCACCCGCCTCTTCATCCCTTCATCCACCCTCTTCATCCCTCCTTCCATTCCTCCATCCACCCTCCTCTTCATCCCGTCATCTGTCCCATCCATCCACCCTCTTCATCCCTCCTTCCATTCTTCCATCACCCTCCTCTTCATCCCTTCATCTGTCCCATCCATCTACCATCTTCATCCGTTCTTCCTTTCCTCCACCGTCCCCTTCATCCCTCCATCTAGCCCATCCATCCACCATCTTCATCCCTCCTTCCATTTCTCCATACACCCTCCTCTTCATCCCTTCATCTACCCCATCCACCCTCCTCAATCTCTCTGTCCATCCCCACCCATCCATCTCTCCCTTCCTCCATTCTCTCCATCCATCCCTCTTTCTCTCACCCATCCTCTAGATCCTACCCTTGTCCATCCCTCCTGCCCTTCATTCCCGGCTCCATCCATCCGATCTCCTCCCGCCCACATCCATGTTTCCTCCCTCCCTCCCTCTCACCATGACACCCACCATGTTTGCGGCACATTAACTTTCAAATATTCCCTCTTCACCAGCTTGGTGCCACCCGTGGCTGCCAGCCTGGTATGAGGGAGAAGGGGGTTAAAACGAAGGTGGTGGGTTCTCCTGCCCCAGATCCCCTCAATCAACCCACCTGGATCCCCAGAATATACACCTCCCCGTATTCCCCCTTGACCAGATCATGGCATGAGGGCATTACCAGATGGTGGCAAAGCGGCCTGTATGGCGCTGCAGGACATTGGGGTAGTAGAACATGGTGGTGCTGGGCTGGGGGAGCTAAGGGGATCCCCAGAACAGCCTCTTCAAAGACCCCGCAACCCTTATGAGGCTCCTCCACTACTGAAATGGGACGTTCACAAATCCTACAAAGTCAATAGGACCCTGAAAAACTCTATAGCTTCAGCTGAACCCTCAAATATCCTGGATTCTGCAGCACCCCAGGAATCTTATAGAGTCAGTGGGACCCCAAAATATTGCAAATTGTGTGATGCCTTAATAAACCCTATAAACTTTTTGGTTTTTTGGGGGCGGGGGGTGGAAAACAGTTTTTTTGTTCCACCGTTGAAACAAGACAAAATTCAGAGGCAGAGTAATTAAATAAAACCAACTTGTTAGCAGCTAATGAAGATAGCTAAATATTTTGCCTGAAGAGTCAAGATTTTAAAACCTACTGGGTGACACAAATCGATTACTTTTTATTTAAAAAATAATTAACAGTTGGGATTAATTAGGTTGGTTGATGAGAGGAAGAAACATGTTAAATATTAACAGGGGAACTTTGGTTATTTTTAAATTGATGCTGGGGATAAACCTGCCCAGGGGAAGGGAATTTGGCATTTAACTCTGAAGCAATTAATTAGGATATTAAAAATGAATGATGGGTTTTAATTAGAGGGATGAGGATATAGGGTTAAAATGAGGCTGGTGAAGAGAAATCAGATGTGGATTTCCTTATCTAATAAAGGGCAAATTCTAATTAATCATGATATGAACTAGTAATGCTGTTGCTTAATTAAGTTAATTAAAAAGGAGGAAGAAGTGGTGTTAAAAAGCACATGGGCAATTGGAAGCAGATTTGAATCTTTCTTTTAATGAGGAGCCAACTAATTAACCGTGATGTCAAAAAAAAGATTAACGACAGAGAACATTTACCAATGCTATTAATAAGAGTAATAACACTGGAAAGGGATACTACAAATACATTAATTAAGGAGATGTGTAATTATTGGTACTATTAATACATTAGTGATGTACAATTAAGAACAACAGAAAGTAACAGTGATATGAATAAATTAATTGGGAATTTGGACAATTAACTGTGCTGCTAATCAGTTAATGATGTCGAGGAACTAATACTTTTTAATACATTAATTAGGGCAATGAACAATTAAAGTTGCTTTCAATAAAGCTGGGGAACAGGAAAAGTAACAGTGATATTAGTAAATTAATGAAAAAGCCTAGCTATTAACAGCAATATTATTAGTAATCAGTGAAAATAACTTAGTGATTATGAAGAACAATTAACAGCAATACTAATTAACTAGGGAACGAACAATTAGAAGTGGAGAGAGAAGTGAGATACTGTTGAGAGAAAGAAACATTTATTGAAATTGTACAGCTAGAGGTGCTCTTAATTAGCTAATTAGGAGTGTACAGTTTAAACTATTAACAAATTAGTCCAGTGGCCAATTAGACGTGCTATTCATTAATTAGTAAAAATATTGGAGGCACTGTCAATCAACTAATTAGTCCAATAGACAATGAGACCTTATTAATTAATTAGTCCAATGAACAATCAGAGGTGCTACTAATGAATGAATTAATACAATGGACAAATAGAGGCGCTGTTAATTAGCTAATTAATCCAATGAATAATTAGGTGTGTTATTCATGAACTAATTAGTCCAGTAGAAACTGGAGGCGATGGTAATTAGCTAATTAGGCTAGACAATTAAGGCTGATGTTAATGAATGAAGACAATTAAAGATGCTATTAATTAACGGCGTTGCCACGCGCAGCTGTTGCTAGCGCAAACCCCTCCCGCCCACGCCCTCCAGAGTGAGGCAGGCTCCGGCCGCAGCCCTCTGCCTTTATAACTGCCCTATGGCGCTTCTACCAATGGAAGACGCACCTGTTCTAGTGCTCCAGCCAATCACCGGATCCAGGTTCCACGTGGGGAACTTCCCTCAGCCCTGGAGACTGGGACTCTCCGGCGGCTCCGGCCAATCAGCGGGATTTTCCAACCAGGAGACTGAGTGACCCAACCGCTCTCTCGCCTCAGTTCCCATCCAATCAGGGTCCACATAATAGGAGACCGAACCACGTGGTATTCCACAGTCTACCTTTGCGGAAGACCCCCACAACCTGGCCCAGTGACTGATGACTTCACAGCGCGCACAGCCAATGATAGCCATTCCCGCCCATCCAGCGCGACCAATCAGAGGGACGGGGTGGCTTTCCCGCTAAATTTTCACTGAGGTAAATTCTCTCGCTCACTAGAGCTGCTTGCCAGGGGAGCTCGTGTCAATGCTCACGGCCCCGTGTCAATCGCCTGTCAATGCCGGTGCCAACGGCCCCCCCATTCTAACGGCCCCCCCGTACCAAAGGCTCCCCCGTGTCCATCCCCGCTGCCAATGGCCCCCCGTGTCCATCCAGAGTACCAACACCCCCCCAAATCCATCCAGAGTACCAACACCCCCCCGTGTCCATCCAGAGTACCAACACCCCCGAGTCTGCCCCCGCTACAGTACCAACACCCCCGTGTCCATCCAGAGTACCAACACCCCCCCAATCCATCCAGAGTACCAACACCCCCCCAAATCCATCCAGAGTACCAACACCCCCCCGTGTCCATGCAGAGTACCAACACCCCCCCCAAATCCATCCAGAGTACCAACACCCCCCCATGTCCATCCAGAGTACCAACACCCCCCCCAATCCATCCAGAGTACCAACACCCCCCCGTGTCCATGCAGAGTACCAACACCCCCCCCAATCCATCCAGAGTACCAACACCCCCCCGTGTCCATCCAGAGTACCAACACCCCCCCATGTCCATCCCCGCTGCCAATGGCCCCCCGTGTCCATCCCGAGTACCAACACCCCCCCCAAATCCATCCAGAGTACCAACACCCCCCCGTGTCCATCCAGAGTACCAACACCCCCGAGTCTGCCCCCGCTACAGTACCAACCCCCCCGTGTCCATCCCGAGTACCAACACCCCCCCCCAAATCCATCCAGAGTACCAACACCCCCCCATGTCCATCCCCGCTGCCAATGGCCCCCCGTGTCCATCCCGAGTACCAACACCCCCCCAAATCCATCCAGAGTACCAACACCCCCCCCGTGTCCATCCAGAGTACCAACACCCCCCCCAAATCCATCCCGAGTACCAACACCCCCCCGTGTCCATCCCGAGTACCAACACCCCCCCCAATCCATCCAGAGTACCAACACCCCCCCATGTCCATCCCCGCTGCCAATGGCCCCCCGTGTCCATCCAGAGTACCAACACCCCCCCAATCCATCCAGAGTACCAACACCCCCCCAAATCCATCCAGAGTACCAACACCCCCCCCAAATCCATCCAGAGTACCAACACCCCCCCATGTCCATCCAGAGTACCAACACCCCCCCAAATCCATCCAGAGTACCAACACCCCCCGTGTCCATGCAGAGTACCAACACCCCCCCCAAATCCATCCAGAGTACCAACACCCCCCCATGTCCATCCAGAGTACCAACACCCCCCCCAATCCATCCAGAGTACCAACACCCCCCCGTGTCCATGCAGAGTACCAACACCCCCCCCAATCCATCCAGAGTACCAACACCCCCCCGTGTCCATCCAGAGTACCAACACCCCCCCATGTCCATCCCCGCTGCCAATGGCCCCCCGTGTCCATCCCGAGTACCAACACCCCCCCCAAATCCATCCAGAGTACCAACACCCCCCCGTGTCCATCCAGAGTACCAACACCCCCCATGTCCATCCCCGCTGCCAATGGCCCCCCGTGTCCATCCAGAGTACCAACACCCCCGAGTCTGCCCCCGCTACAGTACCAACCCCCCCGTGTCCATCCCGAGTACCAACACCCCCCCCCAAATCCATCCAGAGTACCAACACCCCCCCATGTCCATCCCCGCTGCCAATGGCCCCCCGTGTCCATCCCGAGTACCAACACCCCCCCAAATCCATCCAGAGTACCAACACCCCCCCCGTGTCCATCCAGAGTACCAACACCCCCCCCAAATCCATCCCGAGTACCAACACCCCCCCGTGTCCATCCCGAGTACCAACACCCCCCCCAATCCATCCAGAGTACCAACACCCCCCCATGTCCATCCCCGCTGCCAATGGCCCCCCGTGTCCATCCAGAGTACCAACACCCCCGAGTCTGCCCCCGCTACAGTACCAACACCCCCGTGTCCATCCAGACTACCAACACCCCCCCAATCCATCCAGAGTACCAACACCCCCCCGTGTCCATCCAGAGTACCAACACCCCCGAGTCTGCCCCCGCTACAGTACCAACACCCCCGTGTCCATCCCCGCTGCCAATGGCCCCCCGTGTCCATCCAGAGTACCAACACCCCCCCCGTGTCCATCCAGAGTACCAACACCCCCCCCAAATCCATCCAGAGTACCAACACCCCCCCGTGTCCATCCAGAGTACCAACACCCCCCCATGTCCATCCCCACTGCCAATGGCCCCCCGTGTCCATCCAGAGTACCAACACCCCCCCCAAATCCATCCAGAGTACCAACACCCCCCCGTGTCCATCCAGAGTACCAACACCCCCGAGTCTGCCCCCGCTACAGTACCAACACCCCCGTGTCCATCCAGAGTACCAACACCCCCCCAATCCATCCAGAGTACCAACACCCCCCCATGTCCATCCAGAGTACCAACACCCCCCCGTGTCCATCCCCGCTGCCAATGGCCCCCCGTGTCCATCCAGAGTACCAACACCCCCCCATGTCCATCCAGAGTACCAACACACCCCCCAAATCCATCCAGAGTACCAACACCCCCCCCGTGTCCATCCCCGCTGCCAATGGCCCCCCGTGTCCATCCCGAGTACCAACACCCCCCCGTGTCCATCCAGAGTACCAACACCCCCCCCAATTCATCCCGAGTACCAACACCCCCCCCGTGTCCATCCCGAGTACCAACACCCCCCCCAATTCATCCAGAGTACCAACACCCCCCCGTGTCCATCCCGGCTGCCAATGGCCCCCGTGTCCATCCAGAGTACCAACACCCCCCCAATCCATCCAGAGTACCAACACCCCCCCAAATCCATCCAGAGTACCAACACCCCCCCGTGTCCATCCAGAGTACCAACACCCCCCCATGTCCATCCCCGCTGCCAATGGCCCCCCGTGTCCATCCAGACTACCAACACCCCCCCGTGTCCATCCCCGCTGCCAACGGCCCCCCGTGTCCATCCAGAGTACCAACACCCCCCCAAATCCATCCAGAGTACCAACACCCCCCCGTGTCCATCCCCGCTGCCAATGGCCCCCCCGTGTCCATCCAGACTACCAACACCCCCCCCGTGTCCATCCCCGCTGCCAACGGCCCCCTGTGTCCATCCAGAATACCAACACCCCCCCGTGTCCATCCAGAGTACCAACACCCCCCCAAATCCATCCAGAGTACCAACACCCCCCCGTGTCCATCCAGAGTACCAACACCCCCCATGTCCATCCCCGCTGCCAATGGCCCCCCGTGTCCATCCAGACTACCAACACCCCCCCGTGTCCATCCCCGCTGCCAATGGCCCCCCGTGTCCATCCAGAGTACCAACACCCCCCCCAAATCCATCCAGAGTACCAACACCCCCCCGTGTCCATCCAGAGTACCAACACCCCCCCAAATCCATCCAGAGTACCAACACCCCCCCCGTGTCCATCCCCGCTGCCAATGGCCCCCCGTGTCCATCCAGAGTACCAACACCCCCCAGTCTGCCTCCGCTACAGTGCCAACCCCTCCGTGTCCATCCCGAGTACCAACACCCCCCCCAAATCCATCCAGAGTACCAACACCCCCCGTGTCCATCCAGACTACCAACACCCCCCCCAAATCCATCCAGAGTACCAACACCCCCCCGTGTCCATCCAGACTACCAACACCCCCCCCAAATCCATCCAGAGTACCAACACCCCCCCCAAATCCATCCAGAGTACCAACACCTCCCCCGTGTCCATCCCCATTGCCAATGGCCCCACATGTCCATCCAGAGTACCAACACCCCCCCCGTGTCCATCCCGGCTGCCAATGGCCCCCCGTGTCCATCCAGAGTACCAACACCCCCGAGTCTGCCCCTGCTACAGTACCAACACCCCCGTGTCCATCCAGAGTACCAACACCCCCCCCAAATCCATCCAGAGTACCAACACCCCCCCGTGTCCATCCCGAGTACCAACACCCCCCCATGTCCATCCCCATTGCCAATGACCCCCGTGTCCATCCCGAGTACCAACACCCCCCCAAGTCCATCCCCATTGCCAACGCCCCCCGTGTCCATCCCGAGTACCAACACCCCCTCGTGTGCATCCCCGCTGCCAATGGCCCCCCGTGTCCATCCAGAGTACCAACACCCCCGAGTCTGCCCCCGCTACAGTACCAACCTCCCCGTGTCCATCCCGAGTACCAACAACCCCCCCAAGTCCATCCCCATTGCCGACGGCCCCTCGTGTCCATCCAGAGTACCAACACCCCCTCGTGTGCATCCCCGCTGCCAATGGCCCCCCGTGTCCATCCAGAGTACCAACCCCCCCAAATCCATCCAGAGTACCAACACCCCCGAGTCTGCCCCCGCTACAGTACCAACACCCCCGTGTCCATCCAGAGTACCAACACCCCCCCCAAGTCCATCCCCATTGCCGACGGCCCCCCGTGTCCATCCAGAGTACCAACACCCCCCAGTCTGCCCCCGCTACAGTACCAACCCCCCCGTGTCCATCCCCGCTGCCAACACCCCCACGTGTGCATCTCCACTGCCAATGGCCCCCCTTGTCCATCCAGAGTACCAACACCCCCCTGTGTGCATCCCCATTGCCAACGCCCCCCATGTCCATCCAGAGTACCAACACCCCCGAGTCTGCCCCCGCTACAGTAACAACCCCCCCGTGTCCATCCCGAGTACCAACACCCCCCCGTGTGCATCCCCACTGCCAATGACCCCCGTGTCCATCCAGAGTACCAACACCCCCGAGTCTACCCCCGCTACAGTACCAACCCCCCCGTGTCCATTCCCGCTGCCAATGGCCCCCCGTGTCCATCCAGAGTACCAACACCCCCCGTGTGCATCCCCATTGCCAACGTCCCCCGTGTCCATCTCCAGTACCAACACCCCCGAGTCTGCCCCCGCTACAGTACCAACCCCCCCATGTCCATCCCCAGTGCCAACCCCCCCACGTGTGCATCCCCACTGCCAATGGCCCCCCGTGTCCATCCCGAGTACCAACACCCCCCTTGTCCATCCAGAGTACCAACACCCCGAGTCTGCCCCCGCTACAGTACTAACCCCCCCGTGTCCATCCCCATTGCCAACAGCCCCTCGCATCCATCCCCACTGCCAATGGCCCCCTGTGTCAATCCTGAGTACCAACACCCCCCCCAAGTCCATCCCCATTGCCAACGGCCCCCGTGTCCATCCAGAGTAGCAACACCCCTGAGTCTGCCCCCGCTACAGTACCAACCCCCCCACGTCCATCCCCACTGCCAACGCCCCCCCGTGTCATCCCCACTGTCAATGGCCCCCCGTGTCCATCCAGAGTACCAACACCCCGAGTCTGCCCCTGCTACAGTACCAACCCCCCCATGTCCATCCTGAGTACCAACACCCCCCCCAAGTCCATCCCCATTGCCAACGGCCCCTGTGTCCATCCAGAGTACCAACACCCCCCCAAATCCATCCAGAGTACCAACACCCCCGAGTCTGCCCCCGCTACAGTACCAACCCCCCCGTGTGCATCCCCACTGCCAATGGCCCCCTGTGTCCATCCCGAGTACCAACACCCCCCCAAGTCCATCCCCATTGCCAACGCCCCCCGTGTCCATCCCGAGTACCAACACCCCCTCGTGTGCATCCCCGCTGCCAATGGCCCCCCGTGTCCATCCAGAGTACCAACACCCCCCCAAATCCATCCAGAGTACCAACATCCCCTCGTGTGCATCCCCACTGTCAATGGCCCCCCGTGTCCATCCAGAGTACCAACACCCCCGAGTCTGCCCCCGCTACAGTACCAACCTCCCCGTGTCCATCCCGAGTACCAACAACCCCCCCAAGTCCATCCCCATTGCCGACGGCCCCTCGTGTCCATCCAGAGTACCAACACCCCCTCGTGTGCATCCCCGCTGCCAATGGCCCCCCGTGTCCATCCAGAGTACCAACCCCCCCAAATCCATCCAGAGTACCAACACCCCCGAGTCTGCCCCCGCTACAGTACCAACCCCCCCGTGTCCATCCAGAGTACCAACACCCCCCCCCAAGTCCATCCCCATTGCCGACGGCCCCCCGTGTCCATCCAGAGTACCAACACCCCCCAGTCTGCCCCCGCTACAGTACCAACCCCCCCGTGTCCATCCCCGCTGCCAACACCCCCACGTGTGCATCTCCTCTGCCAATGGCCCCCCTTGTCCATCCAGAGTACCAACACCCCCCTGTGTGCATCCCCATTGCCAACGCCCCCCATGTCCATCCAGAGTACCAACACCCCCGAGTCTGCCCCCGCTACAGTAACAACCCCCCCGTGTCCATCCCGAGTACCAACACCCCCCGTGTGCATCCCCACTGCCAATGACCCCCGTGTCCATCCAGAGTACCAACACCCCCGAGTCTACCCCCGCTACAGTACCAACCCCCCCGTGTCCATCCCCACTGCCAACGCCCCCCGTGTCCATCCTCACTGCCAATGGCCCCACGTGTCCATCCAGAGTACCAAGACCCCCCCATGTCCATCCCCATTGCCAACGGCTCCCGTGTCCATCCAGAGTAGCAACACCCCTGAGTCTGCCCCCGCTACAGTACCAACCCCCCCATGTCCATCCTGAGTACCAACACCCCCCCCAAGTCCATCCCCATTGCCAACGGCCCCTGTGTCCATCCAGAGTACCAACACCACCCCCAAATCCATCCAGAGTACCAACACCCCCGAGTCTGCCCCCGCTACAGTACCAACCCCCCCGTTTGCATCCCCACTGCCAATGGCCCCCTGTGTCCATCCAGAGTACCAACACCCCCCCATGTCCATCCAGAGTACCAACGCCCCCCATGTCCATCCCTGCTGCCAATGCCCCCCCGTGTCCATCCCCGCTGCCAATGGCCCCCCGTGTCTATCCCAAGTACCAACACCCCCCCAAGTCCATCACCATTGCCAACAGCCCCCGTGTCCATCCAGAGTACCAACACCCTCCGTGTGCATCCCCATTGCCAACGCCCCCCATGTCCATCCAGAGTACCAACACCCCTGAGTCTGCTCCCGCTACAGTACCAACCCCCCCATGTCCATCCCCACTGCCAACGCCCCCCATGTCCATCCAGAGTACCAACACCCCCGAGTCTGCCCCCGCTACAGTACCAACCCCCCATGTCCATCCCTGCTGCCAACGCCCCCCGTGTCCATCCCGAGTACCAACACCCCCCCGTGTCCATCCCCACTGCCAGTGGCCCCCTGTATCCATCCAGAGTACCAAGACCCCCCCCAAGTCCATCCTCATTGCCAACAGCCCCCGTGTCCATCCAGAGTACCAACACCCCCCAGTCTGCCCCCGCTACAGTACCAACCCCCCCACGTCCATCCCCACTGCCAACGCCCCCCCGTGTCCATCCCCGCTGCCAATGGCACCCTGTATCCATCCAGAGTACCAACACCCCCCCATGTCCATCCCCATCGCCAACGGCCCCCGTGTCCATCTAGAGTACCAACACCCCCAAGTCTGCCCCCGCTACAGTACCAGCCCCACCATGTCCATCCCCACTGCCAATGGCACCCTGTATCCATCCCGAGTACCAACACTCCCCCGTGTCCATCCCCATTGCCAAGGGCCCCCGTGTCCATCCCGAGTAACAACACTCCCCCGTGTCCATCCCCATTGCCAACAGCCCCCGTGTCCATCCAGAGTACCAACACCCCCCAGTCTGCTCCCGCTACAGTACCAACCCCATGTCCATCCCCAGTGCCAACACCCTCCCGTGTGCATCCCCACTGCCAATGACCCCGTGTCCATCCAGAGTACCAACACCCCCGAGTCTGCCCCCGCTACAGTACCAACCCCCCCGTGTCCATCCCCACTGCCAACGCCCCCCGTGTCCATCCTCACTGCCAATGGCCCCACGTGTCCATCCAGAGTACCAAGACCCCCCCATGTCCATCCCCATTGCCAACGGCTCCCGTGTCCATCCAGAGTAGCAACACCCCTGAGTCTGCCCCCGCTACAGTACCAACCCCCCCATGTCCATCCCCAGTGCCAACACCGCCCCATGTCCATCCCCGCTGCCAACGCTCCCCGTGTCCATCCCCACTGCCAATGACCCCGTGTCCATTCAGAGTACCAACACCCCCCATGTCCATCCCCATTGCCAACACCCCCTCGCATCCATCCCCACTGCCAACGGCCCCCGTGTCCATCCCCACTGCCAACGGCCCCCGTGTCCATCAAGAGTACCAACATCCCCGAGTCTGCCCCCGCTACAGTACCAACCCCCCCATGTCCATCCCCAGTGCCAACACCGCCCCATGTCCATCCCCGCTGCCAACACTCCCCATGTCCATCCCTACTGCCAACGGCCCCCGTGTCCATCCAGAGTACTAACACCCCCGAGTCTGCCCCCGCTACAGTACCAACCCCCCCATGTCCATCCCCATTGCCAACACCCCCCTGTGTCCATCCCCACTGCCAATGCCCCCCGTGTCCATCCCGAGTACCAACACCCCCCATGTCCATCCCCATTGCCAACGCCCCCTCGCATCCATCCCCACTGCCAATGCCCCCCGTGTCCATCCCCACTGCCAACACCCCCGTGTCCATCCCCAGTACCAGCACCCCCGAGTCTGCCCCCGCTACAGGACCAACCCCCCCATGTCCATTCCCGCTGCCAATGCCCCCCCATGTCCATCCCGAGTACCAACGCCCCCCCCATGTCCATCCCCACTGCCAACGGCCCCATGTCCATCCCCAGTACCAACAACCCTGAGTCTGCCCCCGCTACAGTACCAACCTCCCCATGTCCATCCCCACTGCCAATGCCTCCGTGTCCATCCCCAGTACCAACACCCCTGAGTCTGCCACTGCTACAGTACCAACGTCCCCTCATGTCCATCCCCACTGCCAACGCCCCCGTGTCCATCCCCAGTACCAACACCCCTGAGTCTGCCACTGCTACAGTACCAACGCCCCCCGTGTCCATCCCCAGTACCAACGCTCTCCTGTGTCCATCCCCACTGCCAATGCCCCCATGTCCATCCCCAGTACCAACACACCCGAGTCTGCCCCCGCTATAGTACCAACGCCCCCCCCACGTCCATTCCCGCTGCCAACGCCCCCCGTGTCCATCCCCAGTACCAACACCCCCGAGTCTACCCCCGCTATAGTACCAACGCCCCCCCCATGTCCACCCCGCTGCCAATGCCCCCTGTGTTCATCCCCAGTACCAACACCCCCGGGTCTACCCCCGCTATAGTACCAACGCCCCCCCCATGTCCATCCCCGATGCCACCCTCCCTTGTCCATCGCCATTGCCAATGGCCCCCAGTGTCCATCCCAAGTACCAACACCCCCGAGTCTGCCCCTGCTATAGTACCAACGCTCCCCCGGTGTCCATCCCGAGTACCAACACCCCCATGTCCATCCCTGCTGCCAATGCTCCCCGTGTCTGTCCCCAGTACCAACACCCTCAAGTCTGCCCCCGCTACAATACCAACTCTCCCCCATGTCCATCCCCATTGCCAACACCTCCTGTGTCCATCCCCAGTACCAGCACCCCGAGTCTGCCCCTGCTACAGTTCCAATGCCTCCCCGTGTCCATCCCCGCTGCCAACAGCCCCTCGTGTCCATCCCTGCTGCCAACGCCCCCCGTGTCCATCTCCAGTACCAGCACCCCGAGTCTCCCCCGCTACAGTACCAACACCCCCCATGTCCATCCCTGATGCCAATGCCCCATGTCCATCCTGAGTACCAACGCCCCCCATGTCCATTCCCGCTGCCAACAGCTCTATGTCCATCCCCAGTACCAACACCCCCGAGTCTCCCCCGCTACAGTACCAACACCCCATGTCCATCCCCGATGTCAACGTCCCCCGTGTCCATCCCCATTGCCAATGCCCTCCGTGTCCATCCCCAGTACCAACACCCCTTGAGTCTGCCCCCGCTACAGTACCAACGTCCTCTCATGTCCATCCCCACTGCCAACGCCCCCGTGTCCATCCCCAGTACCAACACCCGAGTCTGCCCCCGCTACAGTACCAACGTCCCCTCATGTCCATCCCCACTGCCAACGACCCCGTGTCCATCCCCAGTACCAACACCCCTGAGTCTGCCCCCGCTACAGTACCAACGTCCTCTCATGTCCATCCCCAGTAACAACATCCCCCATCTCCATCCCCTCTGCCAACGGCTCCCCCATGTCCATCCCCAGTACCAATGGCTCCCCGTCTCCATAGCCGCTGCAGTGCCAACGCCCCCTCGTCTCCATCCCCGCTGCAGTGCCAATGCCCCCGTCTCCATCCGCGCTGCCAACGGCTCCTCCATGTCCATCCCTAGTACCAACGCCTCCTCCCGTCTCCATCCCCGCTGCAGTGCCAACGCCCCCCCCGTCTCTATCCCCGCTGCAGTGCCAACGCCCCCGTCTCCATCCCTGCTGCCAACGGCTCCTCCATGTCCATCCCTAGTACCAACGGCTCCTCCCGTCTCCATCCCCGCTGCAGTGCCAACGCCCCCGTCTCCATCCCCTCTGCCAACGGCTCCCCCATGTTCATCCCCAGTACCAATGGCTCCCCGTCTCCATAGCCGCTGCAGTGCCAACGCCCCCCCGTCTCCATCCCCGCTGCAGTGCCAACGCCCCCGTCTCCATCCCCGCTGCAGTGCCAACGCCCCCGTCTCCATCCCCGCTGCCAACGGCTCCTCCATGTCCATCCCTAGTACCAACGGCTCCTCCCGTCTCCATCCCCGCTGCAGTGCCAATGGCTCCCCCGTGTCAATCCCCGCTGCCAATGCCACCCCCGCATCGATCCCTGGTGCGAATGGCCACCCCGTGTCAATCACTGGTACCAATGTCCCATGTCAATCCCCAGTGCTAACACCCTCCCCGTGCCAACAGACTCACCATCAATTCCTGATACCAATGCCCCCCCCGTCAATCCCAGTGCCAATGGCCATACACACCCGAGTGCCGATACCCAGTGCCATATTCCCCATGTGAATGTCTCTGGCTGTAATCCTCTGTCATGGAACCTCTTCCTTTTCCTGGCCGTAACCCTCTGAGCCCCGGCAGCTGCCCCCCATCGGGTCCTGAGATCACTTTCAGGGGGCTTTTCTGCACCCCTCGCCGCTGTCTTATGATGACTTACTGCATAGCTATGTAAACCACTGTCACTAATAAAAGTTAATGACTTACAAATTAATACCATATAACCATGGCTATAAACCACAGTAATTGCTAACCCTGAAATAAAGAAGAATGAAGGTTAGTGGCTGATACTTACACCACAGTAATATTTAATAATGGATATAAAAGAGATTGATAACTGAGACTGATGATAGAAAATATATTAACCACTAAATATACAACAAATTAAAATATATTAGCCTCTAATATCATTGAGAACTGATATTGGCTAATGGCAAAATATACACACAATTAATATATATTAACCTCTAATATTTTTATATTTAATATTGAATAAGCAAATCTACAGTAGACTAATATATATTAACACCTAATATTGTTGATCATTAATATTGACTCAAGACCAAATCTACACTAGATTAATCCATATTAAAAACTGATATCGCTGACAATTAATAATTGCTAACAGAAGCTAGTGACTAAACATACAATAAATCAATATGTATTAACCACTAATATTGTTGATAACAACAGGTAAGAAATATTAATGAGTAATGTTCACAAGAAATGAAGTAATACATCACAATAATGTATAATAATAAGGCACGTAATTAGTATATAAATGAGACAGAGTTTCTGGCGGCTAGATCAAATAAAACTTTATTTAAAAACACAAGACACAGTTCATAAAGTTTCTTGCAGTTAGGGATAAAGTGCAAAGGGACCCAAGCTTAAGGTCCTAGCTGTGGCTGTAAGGGGTGGGGGGCAGAAACAATGTTGCCGGAGGTCAGGAGGGCCTTTGGCATATAAAAGTTTCTACAAACTGGAGAAGCTTCCTTCTATCCTGGAGAGAGGGACGTAAAACTAGAAGGTCTTGCCTCTACGTTTACTACAGGACGTTCCGGCACTGCCAGGGCCAAGACAGGATGTCCTGCCTCTGTACAATAGGAAGTCCTACCGCTACACATTCGAAATGCCAGGAGCTCCCTCCCGAACAATGTGCAAAACAGGATATCCCACCCCCTACGCACTGGTCAAGCCAGGAAGTTCCACCCTTACACAATCCAAATCCCTGGTGGTCCCTCCCAGCTCTACATGAGGCAAGACAGGAAGTCCCACCCTTACACAATGGACATATCGGAAGGCCAGCCTCCAACAGGTTCCAGTCCTCCAGGAACTGCTTCCCTGAGCATGCACCAAGTCAGGAAGTGTGTTTGACAGTGGTGTCCAACCCCAGGAAGTCCCTCCTACAGACAGTGAGCAAAAGAGGAAGTCCCACCTCAATGAAACAGGTGAGACGCAATATCCTGCCCCATCATGTTCCACAAGCCAGGAAATCTCTTCCCATATAACGGACAAAACAGGAAGCATGTTGGGGGGCATGACTTCTAAGTACAGAAAGTACCTGTCCCGAATGGGACAAGGAAGGAAGTTCCACCCCTGGCCCCCTAAATTGAGGCAATGGCAGGGTCTGGAGCATCTTGGGTCCCCTCAGATTGGGCTGAAGAGACAGGAGGGCTCCAGGGAGAGGAGGCAGACGGACGCCATCTCCACCTCGGGCATGTCCAGCAGCTTCCGGGCAAAGGCTTGCTCCATCTGTAGGGGGCAGGGAGAGCGTTAGGGCATGGCTGCCCCCCACCATCCCACAATGCACCTCAGCTCTCCCTGCACCCTCCCACAATAGACCACTGCTCCCACACATCATCTCACAATGCACCATTGCCACCTCGTACCCTCACCATCCCATAATTCACCATCCCACAATGGACTTTGCCCCCTCACTGCCACCCACAATGCACCTCTACTCCACCATCCCAAAATGCATCACTGCCCCCTGGCTGCCCACCTGGATGATGATGAGCTTGTCCGCGGGGCCGTCCTGCTGGCCTAGCTCCTCGCCCAGGCATAGGGTGACGTGGGGCTCTGGCTGGGTGCCCAGGCCCTGCCGGTACAGCTGCAGCGCTGTGGGGAGAGTGCCGGGGGGCAGGGTTAGCGCGGGCCCGGCTCTGGGTGAGTCAGAGGGGGACTCAGGGGCACAGCAGAGGAGATTTGGGGGCACAGCAGAGGAGATTTGGGGGGGGCACTCAGGGGGGGTTGGGGAGCACAAGGGGGGCGATTCAGAGGTTGCAGCAGGGGGACACAAGGGGTTGCAGTAGGGCTGCAGTGTGGGGACTAGGGTTCGCTATAAGGGGACAGGGAGTTTGAGGTCCCAATGAGGGAGATTCAGGGGTCAGACCAAAGGTGGATCAGGACTGGGGGGGGGGGGGGGCTCATAGCAGGGGGGCCTGCGAGTCACTATGGGGGCATGTGGTGTCAGAGTGGGCCATGGGGGTCACAGCAGGAGGGCTTGGGGGTCATTATGGGGGGATGTGGGGTCAGAGTTGGCCATGGGGGTCACAGCAGGGAGGCTTGGGCATCATTATGGAAGGATGTGAGGTCAGAGTTGGCCATGGGGCCACAGCAGGGAGGCTTGGGGGTCATTATGGGAGGATGTGGGGTCAGAGTTGGCCATGGGGGTCACAGCAGGGAGGCTTGGGGGTCATTATGGGGGGACGTGGGGTCAGAGTTGGCCATGGGGGTCAGAGCAGGGAGGCTTGGGGGTCATTATGGGAGGATGTGGGGTCAGAGTTGGCCATGGGGGTCACAGCAGGAGGGCTTGGGGGTCATTATGGGGGGATGTGGGGTCAGAGTTGGCCATGGGGGTCTTTCCCTTGTTAAGTTGTATGTGAGTTTTACTGTTCTGCAAGAGTACAGTGTGTGCCTCAGTTTCCCTGTGTGCTGCACCAATACCTCGATGGTGGGATCAAGTGTGTGAGACTTTGGCTGAGACCTCTGGGGCAGGTGAGGCTGCCCCAGCTGCCTGCACTTATGCTATGGCTGGTGCCCATATGGGGGTAGCCCAGTGGTTTGAGCACTGTCCTGCTAAACCCAGGGTTGTGAGTTCAATCCTTGAGGGGGCCACTTAGGGATCTGGGGCAAAATCAGTACTTGGCCCTGCTAGGGAAGGCAGGGGCTGGAGTCGATGAGCTTTCGGGGTCCCCTCCAGCTCTAGGAGACAGGTATAGCTCCATGGCGGTGTCTGAGGTTGGGTTGTGGGAAGCTGGCAGTCTGCTGAGGGGGAGTCCAGGCCCCCTAGTCCAGGACTCCCCAAGATGGACTCGGCTGACAGTCACTGATCTCTGTGCTAACAAGCTCCGTTCTACGCTGTGTTCCTGTTGACTGCTAAACCTTCTGTTTTACTGCTCCCCAGACCCAGCAGGATGCTCTGTCCCCGGGGTGCAGTTTATCCCACCTCTGCCACCAGCTGTCCCAGAGTCCCCGGGGGATGCTCGGGAGCTGCTCCCCATGCAGCCAGCCGGGACTCGGGGGATTCTCCTCTCGGAGCAGCCTGGCTCCCGGGCTTCCCCCTTCCTGAGCCTGACCCCAGAGCATCCAGCGTCCCCGTCCCCCTGGGTGCGTCCTGCAGCGAGTCCCCCCGGGGGTTCCTGGGGAGCCAGAGGGCCCTGCCCCCCAACTCCGCAGCCAGATGTGACTCTCAGCCAGCGTAAAACAGAAGGTTTCTCAGTCGACAGGAACACAGCGTAGAACAGAGCTTGTCAGCACAGAGATCAGTGACTTTCAGCCGAGTCCATCTCGGGGAGTCCTGGGCCAGACGGCCTGGACTCCCCCTCTGCCAGTGCCCCAAAGCAGACTGCCAGCGTCCAGCGACCTGACCTCACCCCCCCGTTGCTCCTCCTCCTCCTCCTCGTCTTGGGCTCCAAGTGGGGATATGGGGGTCAGGGGTCCGAGTGGGGAAATTCAGGGTCTGAGTGGGAATATGAGGGATGGGGGGGTCTGAACAGGGATATGGAGGTCAGGGGTGAGTGGGAAAATTTGAGGTCCGAGCGGATATGGAGTTTGGGGGTCCGAGCAGGAAAATTTGGAGTCTGAGTAGGGATATGGGGGTCAGGAGTCCGAGTGGGAACATTTGGGGTCTAAGCGAGGAAATGGGGGTTGGGGGTCTGAGCGGGGGATACTGAGGGTCGGGGGTCCAAGAAGGGAAATTTGGGGTCCAAGCAGGGATATGGAGTTTGGGGGTCTGAGCGGCGGATACAGGGAGTTAGGGGCTGCCCCACTCACCTTGGCGGAAGGCTGCCCCACTGAACACCTGCATGACTTCATCTCTCTCCAGCTTGCTGGGGGTGGTGGGGGGTGTCCCGGAGCCCCTCCAGTACACCCGGCCCCGACAGCGGCGCCGGACGAAGAGCCCTTGGGGGGCACTGGCCACCATCACCCCCTTGGCCAGCGCCCCCAGCAGCTCTTGCGTGGCCTGGCGCTTGTGGGGGTCCTGCACCCCTTCGGCGGGGGGCAGCAGCACCCGCTGCATAAAGCTGGGGGCGTGGGGCACAGGCGCGGGTGTGGGGGTCACCAGGAAATCGCCATGGGGCAGCCGCTGCTGCCACACCAGCTCTCCACTGTACCACAGGGACAGCAGCACCGAGTAGTCTGTGGAGAGAGAGAGACGGGGGCTATGGGGGCTGTGGGGAAGAGGAAGGGGGTTCTGAGGGGTGTGGGTCAGAGGAAGTGGGGTATGGTATGGGGTGAGTGGCACAAAGGGAATGGGAGGTGTGGGGCAGAGGAGGGAATTATGGGATGGATGGGGCAGAAGGCATGTGGGTTTGGGGCACAGGAAGGAGATTATGGGAGATATGGGGCAGAGAGGCTATAGGGGCTGTGGGGTGGTGGAAGGAAGATGGTGGTGTGGGGGACAGGGTGTGGGGGACAGGGAGGAGGTGGGGAGGACAGGTTGTGGGGGAGGTATGGGGTATGAGGTGGGGGATGGGGTTATGGGGTGGCAGAGTGGGGAGCTGTGGGGTATATGGGGCAGGGAGGAGGTAGGGAGGATGGGTTGTGGGGGAGGTAGGAGATGGGGGACGGGGTTATGGGGTGGCAGGGTAGGGGGCTGTGGTGTGTGTGGGGCAGGGAGGAGGTGGGGAGGACAGGTTGTGGGGGAGGTATGAGGTGGGCGACGGGATTATGGGGTGGCAGGGTGGCGGTGTGGGGTGTGTGGGGCAGGGAGGAGGTGGGGAGGATGCGTTGTGGGGGAGGTAGGTGGGGGACGGGGTTATGGGGTGGCAGGTGGGGGGCTGTGGGGTGTGTGGGGCAGGGAGGAGGTGGGGAGGACGCGTTGCGGGGGAGGTAGGTGGGGGACGGGGTTATGGGGTGGCAGGGTGGGGGGCTGTGGGGCAGGGAGGAGGTGGGGAGGACGCGTTGTCGGGGAGGTAGGAGATGGGGGACGGGGTTATGGGGTGGCAGGGTGGGGGGCTGTGGGGTATATGGGGCAGGGAGGAGGTGGGGAGGACGCGTTGCAGGGGAGGTAGGTGGGGGACGGGGTTATGGGGTGGCAGGGTGGGGGGCTGTGGGGTGGGGAGGTCTGGTCTCACCATCCGTGGGGGGCAGGAGGGCCCCTGACTCCAGCGTGACGTTAATGACGATCTCATTCAGATCTGGGGCTGTGGGAGAAACAGGGCCTGAGTCATGGACTGACGCCCTCGTCCTGACCCCCATCACCCCACTGATCCCCCATCCTGACCCCCAACTCCCCACTTGCCCCCTCTCTGCCCCCAACACCTCACTGATCCCCCCTCCAGACCCCCAACTGCCCACTCACCCCCCGCTCTGCCCCCATCACCCCACTGATTCCCCCGCTCTGCCCCCAACACCCCACTGATCCCCTCATTCTGACCCCCAACTGCCCACTCACCCCCCACTCTGCCCCCAACACCCCACTGATCCCCCCATCCTGACCCCCAACTGCCCGCTCACCCCCCACTCTGCTCCCAACACCCCCACTGACCCCCTGCTCTGCCCCAACACCCCACTGACCCCCTACCCTGCTTCCAACTCCCCACAGATCGCCCTGCCCTGTCCCCCAACTGCCCACTCACCCCCTGCTCTGCCCACAACACCCCCAATGACCCCCGCTCTGCCCCTACCAGCCCACTGATCCCCCATTCTGACCCCCAACTGCCCGCTTGCCCCCCACTCTGCCCCCAACACCTCACTGACCCCCCGCTCTGCCCCAACACCCCATTGATCCCCCTGCCCTGACCCCCAACACCCCATTGATCCCCCCTGCCCTGACCCCCAAAACCCCATTGATCCCCCCTGCCCTGACCCTCTGCCTTGCCCCCAAGTGCAGACTGACCCCCTGCCCTGATCCCCCCAACTCTTACATGGGACCCCGGTGTCAGGGCTGCACTTGCTGGTCTCGATGCCAGAATCATCCGAACTCTGGGAGGCGCCGGCCGTGGGCTCCGACTCTGACGTCACCTCCTGGGGTGGGCAGAGAATGAGATGGGGGGCCAGCCCCCTGGAGACACATCCTGCTCCCCCCCAGCCTCCGCAGACACCTCCTGACCTCCCCCAGCCCCCACACTCACCATGCTGACCATATCCAAGGTGAGGGGGGCCTGGGCAGTCCCCCCGCTGGTCTGCACCTCATCCCCCTCCGAGGAGGAGTCGGGGGGCTCCTTCTTCCCCTGCTGGGGGACCCTCCGAGCTGGCAGCTTAGCTGGGGGGAACAAGAGGGGCCCTTAAGCAGGGAAAACAGGGATTCCAGGGTCCCTGGGGGGCTGTGACATAGGACAAGGGGGTGCCTGGATGCCGGGTCCCTGGGAGGCTGTGACACTGTGCAGGGGCTGCCCGGGTCCCGTGACAAGGGATGGGGGTGCCCGGGAGGGCTGGGACGCCGTGTGGGGGCTGCCCGGACACCGGGGTCCTGTGACAGGGGATGGGGTACCCGGGAGAGCTGGGATATTGTGTGGGGACTGCCCGGACACCGGGGTTCTGTGGCAGGGGATGGGGTACCCGGGAGAGCTGGGATATTGTGTGGGGGCTGCCCGGACACCAGGGTTCTGTGGCAGGGGATGGGTGCCCGGGGGGGGGCTGTGACACTGTGTGGACTGCCCAGATGCCGGGATCCTGTGACTGGGGATGGGTTCCCGGGAGGGCTGAGATACCATGTGGGGGCCGCCCGGACGCTGGGGTCCCGTAGCAGGGGATGGGGTGCCCGGGAGGGCTGGGACACCATGTGGGGGCCGCCCGGACGCTGGGGTCCCGTGGCAGGGGATGGGGTGCCCGGGAGGGCTGGGACATCGTGTGGGGGCTGCCCGGACGCCAGGGTTCTGTGGCAGGGGATAGGTGCCCAGGGGGGCTGGGACACCGTGTGGGGGTTGCCCGGACGCCGGGGTCCCGTGGCAGGGGACAGGTGCCCAGGGGGGCTGGGACACCGTGTGGGGGCTGCCTGGAGACCGGGATTCTGTGGCAGGGGATGGGGTGCCCAGGGGGGCTGGGATAGCGTGTGGGGGCTGCCCGGACGCCGGGGTACCGTGGCAGGGGATGGGTGCCCAGGGGGGCTGGGATAGCGTGTGGGGGCTGCCCGGACGCCGGGGTACCGTGGCAGGGGATGGGTGCCCGGGGGGGGCTGGGACAATGTGTGGGGGCTGCCCGGATGCCGGGGTCCCGTTGCAGGGTATGGGGTACCTGGGGGGGCTGGGACAGCGTGTGGGGGCTGCCCGGACGCTGGGCTCCCGTGGCAGGGGATGGGTGCCCGGAAGGCTGGGACACCGTGTGGGGGCTGCACGGACACCGGGGTCCCATGGCAGGGGATGGGTGCCCGGGGGGCTGGGACACCGTGTGGGGGCTGCCCAGACGCCGGGGTCCCGTGGCAGGGGATGGGTGCCCAGGGGGGCTGGGACACCGTGTGGGGGCTGCCCAGACGCCGGGGTCCCGTGGCAGGGGATGGGTGCCCAGGGGGGCTGGGACACCGTGTGGGGGCTGCCCGGACGCCGGGGTCCCGTGGCAGGGGATGGGTGCCCAGGGGGGCTGGGACACCGTGTGGGGGCTGCCCGGACGCCGGGGTCCCGTGGCAGGGGATGGGTGCCCAGGGGGGCTGGGACACCGTGTGGGGGCTGCCCGGACGCTGGGGTCCCGTGGCAGGGGATGGGTGCCCAGGGGGGCTGGGACACCGTGTGGGGGCTGCCCAGACACCGGGGTTCTGTGGCAGGGGACGGGGTACCCGGGAGAGCTGGGATATTGTGTGGGGGCTGCCCGGACACCGGGGTTCTGTGGCAGGGGATGGGGTACCCGGGAGAGCTGGGATATTGTGTGGGGGCTGCCCGGACACCAGGGTTCTGTGGCAGGGGATGGGTGCCCAGGGGGGCTGGGACACCGTGTGGGGTCTGCCCGGACGCCGGGGTCCCGTGGCAGGGGATGGGTGCCCAGGGGGGCTGGGACACCGTGTGGGGGCTGCCCAGACACCGGGGTTCTGTGGCAGGGGACGGGGTACCCGGGAGAGCTGGGATATTGTGTGGGGGCTGCCCGGACACCGGGGTTCTGTGGCAGGGGATGGGGTACCCGGGAGAGCTGGGATATTGTGTGGGGGCTGCCCGGACACCAGGGTTCTGTGGCAGGGGATGGGTGCCCAGGGGGGCTGGGACACCGTGTGGGGGCTGCCTGGAGACCGGGATTCTGTGGCAGGGGATGGGGTGCCCAGGGGGGCTGGGATAGCGTGTGGGGGCTGCCCGGACGCCGGGGTACCGTGGCAGGGGATGGGTGCCCAGGGGGGCTGGGATAGCGTGTGGGGGCTGCCCGGACGCCGGGGTACCGTGGCAGGGGATGGGTGCCCGGGGGGGGCTGGGACAATGTGTGGGGGCTGCCCGGATGCCGGGGTCCCGTTGCAGGGTATGGGGTACCTGGGGGGGCTGGGACAGCGTGTGGGCGCTGCCCGGACGCTGGGCTCCCGTGGCAGGGGATGGGTGCCCGGGGCGGCTGGGACACCGTGTGGGGGCTGCACGGACACCGGGGTCCCATGGCAGGGGATGGGTGCCTGGGGGGCTGGGACACCGTGTGGGGGCTGCCCAGACGCCGGGGTCCCGTGGCAGGGGATGGGTGCCCAGGGGGGCTGGGACACCGTGTGGGGGCTGCCCAGACGCCGGGGTCCCGTGGCAGGGGATGGGTGCCCAGGGGGGCTGGGACACCGTGTGGGGGCTGCCCAGACGCCGGGGTCCCGTGGCAGGGGATGGGTGCCCAGGGGGGCTGGGACACCGTGTGGGGTCTGCCCGGACGCCGGGGTCCCGTGGCAGGGGATGGGTGCCCAGGGGGGCTGGGACACCGTGTGGGGGCTGCCCGGACGCCGGGGTCCCGTGGCAGGGGATGGGTGCCCAGGGGGGCTGGGACACCGTGTGGGGGCTGCCCGGACGCCGGGGTCCCGTGGCAGGGGATGGGTGCCCAGGGGGGCTGGGACACCGTGTGGGGGCTGCCCGGACGCCGGGGTCCCGTGGCAGGGGATGGATATCCAGGGGTGCTGGGACAGCGTGTGGGGGGCTGCCCGGACGCCGGGGTCCCGTGGCAGGGGATGGGTGCCTGGGGGTGCTGGGACAGCGTGTGGGGGCTATCCAGACGCCGGCGTCCCGTGGCAGGGGATGGGTGCCCGGGGGGGGCTGGGACAGCGTGTGGGGGTCCCCGCTCACCGGGGCGCTGCTCGGCGGGGGGCACCAGGCGATACACCTTGTAGGGCTCGGCGATGTCGAGCTGGGAGCGCGTGGGCACCTCCTCGAACTCAGGGCTCTTGTTGAGGGCGCAGCGCAGGCGGGTCTTCCAGCCCGCCGGGTCCAGCCGCTCGCCCGGCCGGTACTTGCCCTTGTACTCTGCCCAGGCCTGGGGACGAGCAGGGGGTTAGCGGGGGCCCAGCCCCTTGGCGTGCACCACTCCATGCCCTTAGCGTGTCCCATCCCGTGTCCTTAGCATGTTCTATACCTCTTGTCCTCAGCATATTCTACTGCCATGTGCCCTTAGCATGTCCCCATCCCACATGTGGCCTTAGCATGATCCCACCTGTGGCTTTAGCAGGCACATGCTGTCTCCTTGGCATATGGTTAGCATGTGCTGAGCATGTACTTTGCATGTTAATAGCATGTGCTGCTAGGGGCCTTGCTGTGTTTTAGCAGAACCTTAGTTGGTATTTGCTGTGTCTTTGGCATGGGTGTTGCATGTTGCTACTGTATCTTTAGCATGTGCTTAGCATCTCTTTAGTGTGTGTGTCATGTTGCTAGTATAGCTTCAGCGTGTGCTTGGCATGTTGCTCAGCGTGTCCATGGCGTGTACCTTGAAGAAGGCAGCATCCTCGTCATGGCGGAAGTCCTGCTTGCCAGCGTGTTTCCAGGGGATGCGGAACATGGTCTTGGCGGGGGGGTCGTCCCAGACCAGCCCCGGGAACCGCCCGAGCTCCACCTGCTCCACGGTCCATTGGCGCAGCTTCCGCGTGGAGCGGGCCCGGCCCGACGCCATCCTGGGGGGTGGGGGGAGGGAGTGAGCTACCCCGGACCTGCCACGGAGCCCCCCACACCATCGGGGCGGGGCTGGGTCACCGGGGGCCCCCACCCACCCGCCCAGGCTGTGCTGCCCCTGCGTGGGTCAGGGCCCCTGGCACTCCCAGGGATCACCCCCCCCGGGGGAAATTCCTCCAACGTCCCCCATCAGCCCCCCAACTTCAACCCCCACTAGGGCTTCTTCCCCTCCCCGCTGCACCCCATGGACACCCCCAGAACCCCCCCGACTTTTCACCCCTCCAACCCCCTGCACTGCCAGAGCGCCAACCCCCGAGCATGCGCCCCACTGCGCCCCCTTGCTCCCAGCGAGCCCCCCCCGCACCCCACTGTGCCCCTTCGCTCCCAGCGCACCCCCTGCACCCCATAGCGTGCCCCCTGCACCCCACTGTGCCCCCTTGCTCCCAGCGAGCCCCCCTGCACCCCACTGTGCCCCCTTGCTCCCAGCACACCCCCTGCACCCCATAGCGTGCCCCCTGCACCCCACTGTGCCCCCTGCGAGCCCCCCTGCACCCCTGTGCCCCCTTGCTCCCAGCGAGTCCCCCTGCGCCCCCCTGCACCCCTTTGCTCCCAGTGCGCCCCCTGCACCCCTTTGTGCCCCCTTGCTCCCAGCGCGCCCCCTTGCTCCCAGCGAGCCCCCTGCACCCCACGATGCCCCACTGCGCCCAGCGAGCCCCCAGTTCTGTTTTCAATTCACCCCAGCTTAGCCTGATTCACCCCCCAGTCACCCCGAATCCCCCGCCCCCGTCTCTCGGGGGGGCCGGTCGGACCTGCCCCCGCGCCCCCGGCCCGAGCTCACCTCCCGGCCTGCGCAGCGCGTCTGTCCGGTCCGTCCGCCCGGCCCCCCTGCCCCGCCCCGGGCGATTCTCCGCCGCTCGCTCCTTTTCCCAGAAATCACGTGGCCCCGAAGCCTCGAAGGCCGCCAGGGGGCGCCCCGGACACGCCGAGCCGGGCTGCGGGGCGGGAGTGAGGGGCACCGGCAGGGTGGGGGGCAGGGGCTGCGGGTCGGGAGTGAGGGGCACCGGCAGGGTGGGGGGCAGGGGCTGCGGGTCCGGAGTGAGGGGCACGGCAGGGCTGGGGGGGGGGCCAGGCTGGGGTAGCAGGGGCTGCGGGGCGGGAGTGAGGGGCTCGGCAGGGCTGGCCTTGCAGTGGGTGGGGCACAGACTAGGGGGCCAGTCTAGTTTTGGGGGGCTGTTGGTGAGACGTGGACGCTAGGCAGTGCTGGGGGGTGCCGGCTGGGGGGAGGGTTAGTTTTGGGGGGCTGTGGGTCAGGGCAGTTTTGGGGATACCTGCTGCATTATTGAGAACCTGAGATTCCTGCTTGGATCAGACTGTTTTATTGGGTCTCACAATGTTCTGTCCCTTGAACCCCCAAATCCCGATTTGTGTTACCCCGAGGGGCTTGAACCCCAATATTCTGAGCCCCACAGAGTCCCCAGCAAGGGGGATGGGCAGGCCCCTCACTCCAATGTCAGATGACCCCCCAGATGGGGACTCAGGGACCCCACTGGTTGCTACCTTGGGGTCCCTTATGCTGTGGATGGGGAATTGGGGTTCAGGATAGAGGGGTTCTCACACGACCCCCCAAATCAGCTAAAATCGAATCCTCCCCCCAGTCCTCCCCTCCCCCCACAGCAGCATCTTCTCCAATCTTCCAGGCCGGCCGGGGAGGGGGTCACTGCCGCTGCCGTAAGATCTTGGGGCCCAGGGGCACCTCTTCCATCAGCTTCTGTGGGGGGCAGATGGGAGTGAGGAGGTGGCCCCATTAGCCCCCCAAGATTCCCAGCTGCCCAGCCTGTCCCCCCCGACTCCTCCCTCCAGGGGAATTGCCTCCCCACCCCCCAGAGCTCAGCCCCCCCGACTCCCCCATGACCCCCCAAGCTGCCCGTCCCGTGGGGCTGGTACCTGCAGCAGGCGCCCGCGGTAGGTGTCCTCGGGCTCGCCGGGGGGCCGGGGGGGCAGCGCCCCCTGGTGGCGCTGGTAGACGGTCTCCAGCTCGGGCAGCGCGTAGAGCCGGGCGGGGTCCAGCGCCCGGGCGTTGATCAGGCTCACCAGGTACTCCTTGTAGTGCGCCCTGGGGGGTCAGCGTCTGCCCCTCAGATCCCCCCGGGGGTCAGCCGGCATGCGCCCCCCCAGGTGCCCCAGCGCCCCCCGGGGTCCCCCAGCACCCCCGCGTCCGTCCCCCAGATCCCCCTGCGCCCTCGCGGGTCCCCCAGTGCCCCCTGCCCCCCATGTCCCCTGGGGGGATCAGCTGGCCTTCGTCCCCCAGATCCCCCCACCCCCCTGTCCCCGGGGGGAGTCAGCCGGTGTCCCCCAACACCTCCCAACTCAAGTGCCCCCTGCCCCCCCACCCCACGTCCCCCCAGCTCTCCCCGACACCCTCCCCATGTGTCCCCCCAACACCCTCCGCCCCATGCCTCCCCTCAGCACCCCCAGATCCCCCATCTACCCCGCCCCGTGTCCCCCCATCCCCCAACGACCCCTGCCCCACGCATGCCCCCAGCCTCCGACTCACCAGCCCCATACAACCCTAGTCCTTCTAATCTCCCAACCCCCGCAGCCGGCCTGACCCCCCAATCTCCTACATAACCCCACTCCACTCCAGCCCTCCCGACCAGCCAATGCCCCACAGCCCCCCCACTTACTGGCAGAGGCCGGCGTAGCCGGGGGACGTCTCCTTCCCGCAGGCCTCGTCCCGCAGCCCGGCCAGTGTCTCCTTCTGCTCCATCACCCGGCAGCCACCTGGCAGGCACGGCATGATGGGTAACGCCAACACCCCGGCTACCCACAATCCCCGGCCTGGGGAGGGGCCAACCTCACCTGGTCACCCCTAATCCCCTGCTCAGGGGCCGATCTCTATCCGGTTACCCACAATCCCCTGCTGGGGGGGGGGGATTGCCAGGTTACCCACAATCCCCTGCTGGGGGGGGGGATTGCCAGGTTACCCACAATCCCCTGCTCAGGGGCCGATCTCTATCCGGTTTCCCACAATCCCTTGCCTGGGGGGGCGATTGCCTGGTGTGATGAAGTGGGAATGTTTTCTGTGAATATTGTGCGGGTGTCTCAGTTTCCCCTCTGCAGTTCATAAGTCTCTAGGTGGGGGGGCAGGGGGTGCGATTGGTGCAGAGCCCTAGGGGGCGGGTGTGATGGGGTCTGCCCAGAGAATGGCCGACGCCCGGTCTAGGCCCCTCCCCGGCAAGGTGCCCAGTGACGGGGCTGGAGAACAAGGGGTCAGGTGGATCCTGGCCCGGGAAAGGGGCAAAGGCAGAGGGGGGGCTGGAGAGTGTCTTTTTGGAGCTGGCTGGGGAAATTGGGGGGGTCCAGAACCGGGGTCCAGCCTCCCCGGCCCCAAGATGGACCTGACTTAGGGGTCCAGAGTCGGTACCTACAAGCTCTGTCCTACGCCGGGTTCCTGCCGCTGGCTGCGGCGTCAGCGGGCAGGGCCCTTGGGCTCCCCAGGACCCCCTGGGGGGACTCGCTGCAGGACGCGCCCAGGGGGACGGGGACGCTGGATGCTCCGGGGTCAGGCCCAGGAAGGGGGAAGCGCGGGAGCCAGGCTGCTCCCAGAGGAGAATCCCCCGAGTCCCGGCTGGCTGCATGGGGAGCAGCTCCCGAGCACCCCCCGGGGACTCCGGGACACCCCGTTACCCACCATCTCCTGCCCATTTACCTATAATTCCCTGCCCGGGGGGGGGTACCCACAATCCCCTGCTCTCACCTCCAGGCGCTGGGCGGGTCCCAGTGGGGGGTTCCGTGTTGAAGACAACTCCGTTATCCTGGGGGGGGGTCAAGAGTGAGACCCACGGTTGCCCCCCCTGCTCCCCCCAACCCCCAGCGTCCCCCCACAATCACCCTGGCCCCGGATCCCCCCCAGTCACCCCCGGCCCTGTCTCCCCAATGCCCTTCAGGGCCCATCCCCCGGATCCCCCCGCGCCCCCCGACCTGCAGGAGGCGCTGCAGCCGCCCCACGTCCCAGTCGCGCAGGTAGAAGAGGCAGTCGCGGGGGTGGTGCCCGTGCAGGGACTGGCGAACCGGGCACGAGGGCACTGGGCATTTCTGGGGGGGGGAGAGGAGAGACACTGCTACACAGCAGCACAACCCCCCCATCCCCCCACAGCTCCACAACCCCTGACAGCCCCACACCCAACAACCAACCCAACACCACAACCCCCATCCCCAGCCAACACTCAGCAACAAACCCAACACCCTCGCAACACCCCACCCAACAATCCTACAACACAAACCCATCCCCCCACAACCCCTGACAGCCCCACACCTAACCCAACACCCACATCTGACAAACCCACACCACAACCCCCATCCCCACCCAACACCCCCAACAACCCTACCCCCATTCCCCACCCAATACCTACCAGTAAACCCAATACCCCACCCAGTAACCCAGAACACAAACCCCAACCCCTACACAACCCCCAACAGCCCCACCCCCAACAACCAAACCGGTACCCACAACCGACAACCCCACACACAACCGCCACCCCACCCAACACTCAGCAACCAACCCAACACCTGTGTCTGACAACACCACACCCCATCTCCACCCAACAACCAACCCAACACCCCCACAACACCCCACCCAAGAACGCTACAACACAAACCCCACCCCCCTAACCTCTGACAGCCCCCCACACAACAACCAACCGCAAACCCACACCCTGCACCACACCACAACCCCATCCAACACCCTGCAACCAACCCAACACCCCCTAACAACCCTACACTACCCCCATTCCCCATCCAACATCTACCAACAAACCCAACACCTCCACAACACCTCACCTAACCAGGGCTGCCCAGAGGATTCAGGGGGCCTGGGGTTTTCGGTGGCGGGTCCTGCTTCAGTGGTAATTCGGCAGCGGGGGGTCTTTCCGCCCTGGAGCGGAAGGACCCCTCGCCGCCGAAGACCCAGAGCGGAAGAAGGACCCTGTTCCAGGGGCCCCAAAAGACTCTTGTGGGGGCCCCTGCGGGGCCAGGGCAAATTGCCCCACTTGCCCCCCCGCCTGGGCGGCCCTGGTCCCACAGCACCACACAACCAACCCAACACCCCCACCAAGGATCCCACAGCGCAGCCCCCGGGCCCCTTACGTTCTTGGTGTAGAAGGCCCCGTAGCAGCCGCTGCAGAAGTGGTGCCTGCACTGCGAGCACTGGAAGTGCATGCAGCCCCCCCGGGCCAGCGCGTAGGGGAACTTGCACTTGGGGCAGGCTGGCGAGAGAGAGACGGGGGGAGTCAACGGGGGGGCCAGCAGCACCCGGGGGGGCACTGGGAAAGGGGGCCAAGGAACAGGGGGGCTTGGAGCGTGTGTGGGGTGATGAGGGGGGGCTCACCGTTTCCCTTCTCCTGCAGGTACACGGCCAGCCCCTGTGCCCGGTACGGGGGGGCAGGGGGCGGGTTGGGGGGACGCAGGGGAGCTCACCGGTTCCCTTCTCCTGCAGGTACACGGCCAGCCCGTGCCCGGTACTGGGGGGCAGGGGGCGGGTTGGGGAGGAGCAGGGGGGCTCACCGGTTCCCTTCTCCTGCAGGTACACGGCCAGCCCCTGTGCCCGGTACTGGGGGGCAGGGGGCGGGTTGGGGGGGAGCAGGGGGGCTCACCGATTCCCTTCTCCTGCAGGTACACGGCCAGCCCCTGTGCCCGGTACTGGGGGGCAGGGGGCGGGTTGGGGGGACGCAGGGGAGCTCACCGGTTCCCTTCTCCTGCAGGTACACGGCCAGCCCCTGTGCCCGGTACTGGGGGGCAGGGGGCGGGTTGGGGGGACGCAGGGGAGCTCACCGGTTCCCTTCTCCTGCAGGTACACGGCCAGCCCCTGTGCCCGGTACTGGGGGGCAGGGGGCGGGTTGGGGGGGAGCAGGGGAGCTCACCGGTTCCCTTCTCCTGCAGGTACACGGCCAGCCCCTGTGCCCGGTACTGGGGGGCAGGGGGCGGGTTGGGGGGACGCAGGGGAGCTCACCGGTTCCCTTCTCCTGCAGGTACACGGCCAGCCCCTGTGCCCGGTACTGGGGGGCAGGGGGCGGGTTGGGGGGACGCAGGGGAGCTCACCGGTTCCCTTCTCCTGCAGGTACACGGCCAGCCCCTGTGCCCGGTACTGGGGGGCAGGAGGCGGGTTGGGGGGGAGCAGGGGGGCTCACCGATTCCGTTCTCCTGCAGGTACACGGCCAGCCCCTGTGCCCGGTGCTGGGGGGCAGGGGGTGGGTTGGGGGGCTGTGGGGGACAACAGGGGGGCTCACCGATTCCGTTCTCCTGCAGGTACACCACCAGCCCCTGTGCCCGGTACTGGCGGACAGGGGGTGGGTTGGGGGGGTGCGGGGGGGGGAACAGGGGGGCTCACCGATTCCGTTCTCCTGCAAGTACACCACCAGCCCCTGTGCCCGGTACTGGGGGGCAGAGGGTGGGTTGGGGGGCTGCGGGGGGGGGGGAACAGGGGGGCTCACCGATTCCGTTCTCCTGCAGATACACTGCCAGCCCCTGCGCCTGGTACTGGGGGTCATTGGTTCTCTTCCACTCCTGGAATTCCTGGCACGACAGGCCCTGGTGCTGCGGCTCCCACTGGGGGGGTGAGATGTGGGAGTCAGTGCAGCCTCGGGCCCCCCCCCCCCGCCACCCACACAGCCCCCCCGGTCCTCCATGCCCAGCCCTTCCCCGCCTAGCCTGACCCCGCCAGAGCCTGCGGAACTACCCGACACTGGAGCATCTGCCTCTTGTCGTCGTCGTCGTCCCCCTGCCCAGCTCCTGCCCACAGCCCCCCTGTCCCTGCAGCCCCCCCAGCCCCCCCTCACCGCGCGCTTGCAGTGGACACAGAAGCTCTGGTTGCACTGGGGACACTGGGCGGCCGCCTGCTCCGACTCGTAGATGAACCCGAACGAGCACTGGAGGGGGAAGGGGGGGTGAGAGAGAGGCCCCCCGAGAGACCCCAATGAGAGACCCCCACAGCCCCCCGAGAAACGACCACAGTCCTCCCCCCAGAGCCCCCCCGAACCCTGCCAAGGACCCCTCCCCTGCCACACACCTCCTCTTCCCCCCCCCAGCCCACCCTGCCCTGTGCCCTGTCCCCTGTCCCCTGGGATTCTGGCCCCGCCCCCAGCCTTCTGGCCCCGCCCCTGGCCCTGGGGCCCGACCCACTCACGTGGGTGCACCACTGGAACTTGGGGTCCCGCATGAGCTCCCGTTCCGTCAGCTTCTTGCTGAAGAGTTCGTAGGTCTCGGGGTCCAGGCACTCGCGGAGCTGGGGGAGGACGGGGAGGGGTGAGCAGGGGCTTCCGGAGCTCCCCTGCCTTTTTGGGGTGTCCCCCCCAGGCTGGGTGCAGGGGGGTCCCAGGCGTGGAATGGTGTGTTCACCCCAGGGGGTGTGGGGATGGGGCGCAGGTCACCCCAATACCTAGGCATGAGGGCCACAGCTGTGGGGGCTCAGGGGGACTGGGGTGGGAGTGGGTTTTGGGGTCCCCTGGGTTTGGGGGGTTCAGGGGTTAGGGGCTCTGGATGTCCAGCGTGGAGAAGTACCCAGCAGGTCGGGTTGGAGGCTTGGGGAGTTTCAGGGGGGCCCGAGAGGATTGAGGGGACTCAGAGGGGGTACAGGGGCCCCTGGGAGGTTTGGGGGCCCCCAGGGCCCGGTACCTGGATGTCCAGCGTGGAGAAGTTCCCAGCAGGTCGGGTTGGAGGCTTGGGGGAGTTTCAGGGGGGCCCGAGAGGATTGAGGGGACTCAGAGGGGGTACAGGGGCCCCTGGGAGGTTTGGGGGCCCCCAGGGCCCCGTACCTGGATGTCCAGCGTGGAGAAGTAGCCCAGCAGCTCGGCCTCGTCGCTCAGGTCGGGCGCGTCGCAGGCCGGACACACCAGGTCCGTGATGTGTTTCTCCTTCACGGCGATGGTGAAGTGCTGGGCGAAGCAGTCAGGGCAGATGGTGCATTCGCAGGACGTCAGCGACTGCATCTGAGGGGGACGCGGCTCAGATGGGGCCGGGAATTGGCTGGCTTGGGGGGGGGATGCATCTGGGGATCTGTGCGGGGGGGACGCAGCTCAGATGGGGCCGGGAATTGGCTGGCTTGAGGGGGGGGGGACGCAGCTCAGATGGGGCCGGGAATTGGCTGGCTTGGGGGGGGGCATGCATCTGGGGATCTGTGCGGGGGGGACGCAGCTCAGATGGGGCCGGGAATTGGCTGGCTTGGGGGGGGGGATGCATCTGGGGATCTGTGCGGGGGGGACGCAGCTCAGATGGGGCCGGGAATTGGCCGGCCTTGGGGGGGGGGATGCGTCTGGGGATCTGTGCGGGGGGGATGCAGCTCAGACGGGGCCGGGAATCTGCTCGTCGGGGAAGATGCATCTGGGGGGGATGTGTCTGGGGATCTGTCCGGGGGGGGACGCAGCTCAAATGGGACCAGGAATCTGCCTGTTGTGGGAGATACATCGGGGGGAGGACGTTTCTGGGGGGAGACACACATCTGGGGATCTGTCTGGGAGGGACGCAGCTCATATGGTGCTAGGAATCTGCCCATCGGGAGAGATGCATCTGGAGGGGGGGACGTGTCTGAGGGGGATGTGTCTGGGGGGAGACACACATCTGGGGATTTGTCTGGGGAGGATGCGTCTGGGGGGGATGTGGCTCAAATAGGGCTGGGAATCTGCCCACTGGAGGAGATGCATCTGGAGGGGGGACATGTCTGGGAGGAGGATGTGTCCTGGGGGGGAGACATCTGGGGATCTGTCTGGGGGGGATGTGGCTCAAATGGGACCAGGAATCTGCCCATCGGGGGAGATACATCGGGGGAGGACGTGTCTCGGGGGGAGACACACATCTGACGATCCGTCTGGGGGGGACACGGCTCAAATGGGGCTGGGAATCTGCCCGTCAGGGGAGATGCATCTGTGGGGGATGTGTCTGGGGTGGGACACGTCTGGGGGGGGAGACACACATCTGGGGATCTGTCTGGGGAGGATGCGTCTGGGATCTGTCCAGGGGGGTGGGGAATGCGGCTCAAATGGGGCCGGGAATCTGCCCGTCAGGGGAGATGCATCTGAGGGGGGATGTGTCTGGGGGGGACGTGTCCTGGGGCGGGGGGGGAGACACACATCTGGGGATCTGTCTGGGGAGGTGCATCTGGGGATCCATCTGGGGGGGACACGGCTTAGATGGGGCTGGGAATCGGCCTATCAGGGAAGACGCGTCTGGGGGGGACATGGGAGGGACGCATAGGGAGGGATGTCTGGTGGGTGGCTGTATCTTGGGGGGAATCACAGGGTTGGGGGGACCCACCAAGCTCATGAAAGGGGACGCTCCCGCCTGGTGGAGGGGAGGGGGCTGCGGCTGGTTGGCGGAGGAAGGATGGGACAACCCTGGCTGGGGGTCCCACACAGGCACAGCTGGCACGGGGGAGGTTGTGCCTGGCTGGTGGTTGGGGGGAGAAAGGGGGGACACAGGCCAGGCAGCACAGGGGGGTGCTGTGCCCGGTGGAGGTGGGGTGGGGTGTTATTTTTGGCTAGCAGGGGTGTGCAGAGCCCGGCAGGGGGGTTGTGTGCAGCCAGCAGGGGGTGGCAGTGCCCAGCAGGCAGGTCGTGCCCAGCCAGCGGGTGGCAGTGCCCGGCTGACAAGGGGTGGCAGTGCCCGGCAGGGGGGTTGTGCCCGGCCGGCAGGGGGTGGCAGTGCCTGGCAGGAGGTGGTGGCAGTGCCCAGCAGTGGGGTCGTGCCCAGCCAGGGGGGGTCGCGCCCGGCCAGCAGGGGTACCTGGTTGCGGGGCAGCACCCAGCCGCACACGGCGCACTCCCAGTTGAGCAGGCGTTTGATGAAGTCGCGGTCGGGGGAGGCCCGCACGGCGTCCACAATGTCGGCCAAGGCCGCCCGCCTCCCCCGGTTCTCCACCGCCTCCTGCTCCCGCACCAGCGACAGCACCAGCTCCGCCCGCCCCCAGCTGGGCAGCGCCAGCGAGGCCAGCAGCCGCCGCAGCAGCGCCTGTGGGGAGAGGGAGTCAGCACCGCCCGCATCCCCCATGGCCCCCCCCACCCCTGGTTCCCCCCTTGCTCCCACCCCCAGACTTTCCCCACATCCCCCTGCCCCTGGCTCTGACCTGCCGGTCGGGCGCGTGGAAGTCGATCTCGGGCTCGGCCAGGTCCCACATGCGCCGGTGGAAGGGCTCCAGCTGGAGGCGCTGCAGCTCCGTCAGGGCCCCCCACAGGTCGCCCCCGTTCTGGTAGAGCGCCTGCAGCACCGGCCCCCGCTCTGCGAACCCCAGCGCCGCCAGCTCTCGCACCTGCAGGGGGGAGAGATGGGACCCCCGACATGGCCCCGGACCCAACCCCTGCCCAACCATCCCCGCCCCTCCCAGGCCCCGCCCCTCCCCATAAGCCCCACAAGCCACGCCCCTCCCAGGACCCATCCCTCCCAATGAGCCCCTCCTGTCCCCCATAACCCCTTCCAGGCCTTACCCCTCTCCACAAGCCCCACCCCTCCCAGGCCCCGCCCCTCAAGCCCTCCCCTTCCCCTGCCTCAGAACCCTTTACCCCACCTAGGCCCCACCCTTCACCTCTCCAGGTCCTGCCCCTCCCCTATAGCCTTTCCCTGCCCCACAAGCCCTGCCTCGCCTCTCCCCTCCCATCCAAGCCCCTCCCCCCCAATCCCTGGCTCCTGGCCCTGCCCCTACCTTGCTGCGCCGGGTGCTCAGGCAGCGGCTCACAGCCTCATCCATGTCGCCCTGGCTCTGGGTCCACGCGGCGCGAGCCTCCTGCTGTGTGATGGCTCCTAGCTCGGCGCCTGCCCCCCGCTCCGTGGCCTGTTCCACCACCGCGTCCAGCACCGCGGGCAGCTCTGAGCGCAGCCAGGGCAGGGGCAGCTCCGTCCCCGAGTACCGCAGAGCCGCCCCCACTTCCTCTGGGGGCACGCCCACCAGCTCCGCCTCCTGGGGAGAGGGCGGGGTTAGAGAGAGCTCCGCCTTCTCTACTGGGAGAGGGCGGGGTTAGAGAGAGCCCCACCTCCTAGTCTGGGAGAGGGCAGGGTTAGCGAGAGCTCCGCCTCCTCTACTGGGAGAGGGCGGGGTTAGAGAGAGCCCCACCTCCTCCACTGGGAGAGGGTGGGGTTAGAGAGAGCCCCACCTCTACTGGGAGTGGGTGGGGTTAGAGAGAGCCCTGTGTCCTGGGGGAAGGCGGGGTTAGAGAGAGCCCCACCTCCTCCACTGGGAGAGGGCGGGGTTAGAGAGAGCCCTGCGTCCTGGGGGAGGGCGGGGTTAGAGAGCCCCTCCTCCTCTACTGGGAGAGGGCGGGGTTAGAGAGAGCCCTGTGTCCTGGGGGAGGGCAGGGTGAGAGAGAGCCCTGTCCTGTGGGAGGGCGGGGTTATAGAGAGCCCCACCTCCTCTTCTGGGGGAGGGCGGGGTTAGAGAGAGTCCCACCTCCTAGTCTGGGAGAGGGCGGGGTTAGAGAGAGCCCTGGGTCCTGGGGGAGGGCGGGGTTAGAGAGAGCCCCACCTCCTAGTCTGGGAGAGGGCGGGGTTAGAGAGAGAGCCCTGGGTCCTGGGGGAGGGCGGGGTTAGAGAGAGCCCCACCTCCTCTACTGGGAGAGGGCGGGGTTAGGAGTTATCCTGTTGGCTCCGCCCCTGATGACGGTTGGCCTGTGCAGAGGAGGGGAGGGGCCTGCATGGGAGACGGGCACAGGAGGGGGAGGAGCTTCAAGGGGATTCAGGGAGAGGGTAGGATCTCCAGATGTTTTTCAAGGATGAGGGGAGGGGCCTCTGGAAAGGGGGCGGGGCCTCTCACCCGGATCATGGCCACCAGCTTCATTCCGTCCTCTCGCAGCTTCTCCTGCCGCCGCCGCTCCACCTCCTCTGGTGAGAGGGGGTGGGGCTTGCCGGGACGCCGGGGTCCCTTCTCTTCCTGGGGGGGCCCCCCAAGCTGGCTGGTCCTGTTGCAAACCTCACACACCCGCCCAGGCAGCTGGTTCCAGAAGGTGCAGTGTTCGCACTGCCAGCCTGGGGCCCCCTTGGCCTGCGGGGAGCCGGGGGTTAATGGAGGGCAGGGGCTGCGGGTCAGGAGTGAGGGGCACCGGGGGGCAGGCCGGGCCCAGCAGGGGCTGCGGGTCAGGAGTGAGGGGCACCGGGGGGGAGGCCGGGCCCAGCAGGGGCTGCGGGTCAGGAGTGAGGGGCACCGGGGGGGGAGGCCGGGCCCAGCAGGGGCTGCGGGTCAGGAGTGAGGGGCACCGGGGGGGGAGGCTGGGCCCAGCAGGGGCTGCGGGTCAGGAGTGAGGGGCACCGGGGGGGAGGCCGGGCCCAGCAGGGGCTGCGGGTCAGGAGTGAGGGGCACCGGGGGGGAGGCCGGGCCCAGCAGGGGCTGCGGGTCAGGAGTGAGGGGCACCGGGGGGGGAGGCTGGGCCCAGCAGGGGCTGCGGGTCAGGAGTGAGGGGCACCGGGGGGGGAGGCTGGGCCCAGCAGGGGCTGCGGGTCAGGAGTGAGGGGCACTGAGGGGGAGGCCGGGCCCAGCAGGGGCTGCGGGTCAGGAGTGAGGGGCACCGGGGGGGGAGGCCGGGCCCAGCAGGGGCTGCGGGTCAGGAGTGAGGGGCACCGGGGGGGGAGGCTGGGCCCAGCAGGGGCTGCGGGTCAGGAGTGAGGGGCACCGGGGGGGAGGCCGGGCCCAGCAGGGGCTGCGGGTCAGGAGTGAGGGGCACCGGGGGGGAGGCCGGGCCCAGCAGGGGCTGCGGGTCAGGAGTGAGGGGCACGGGGGGGGAGGCTGGGCCCAGCAGGGGCTGCGGGTCAGGAGTGAGGGGCACCGGGGGGGGAGGCTGGGCCCAGCAGGGGCTGCGGGTCAGGAGTGAGGGGCACTGAGGGGGAGGCCGGGCCCAGCAGGGGCTGCGGGTCAGGAGTGAGGGGCACCGGGGGGGGAGGCTGGGCCCAGCAGGGGCTGCGGGTCAGGAGTGAGGGGCACTGAGGGGGAGGCCGGGCCCAGCAGGGGCTGTGGGTCAGGAGTGAGGGGCGCTGCCCCCTTACCTGCATGGGCACCGGGGGGCCATCCGGGGGATGCTGGGGGTCGGGGGCGCCGGGCCGGCCGGCCAGCCGGGGGCGCTCACACACGGCACACAGCACGGTGGGGCCAGTGTTGAGGAAGGTGCAAGTCTGGCAGGCCCAGGCCCCCCGGAGGGGGTCCCCATCGGGCGGAGGGTTGGGGGGCGTGGGGCAGCCCCGGGGTCGGTCGCACCCCACGCACAGCACGGCCCGCGCCTCATTGGGGGCATGGCAGGCGCCACAGAGCCAGGGCAGGCGTGGCTTGGGGGGCAGGGCCGGGCGGGCGACCGGGGGCTCCGATGGCACCATGGACAGGCTGGGGGAGAGAGAAGGGGGTGAGATGGGCGGGACCCGGCGGGACCCCCCCAAATGCCATTGACCTCCCCATGCCCCCACGCTGCACCCCAGATCCCCACAGCTCCCCCATTCCTGCACCTCAATCCTCACAGCCCCCCACATCCCCACCCTGCATCCCTAATCCCCACTCCACCCCACACCTCCACCCTGCAGCCCCAGAGCCCCCTTCTTGCCTCCAAATCCCCACTGCTCCCCACACTTACACTCTGCACCCCTAATCCCCACACCACCTGACCCCCATCCTGCACCCCGACCCCCATCCTGCCCCCAAATCCCCCCAGCCCCCACACCCCCACCCCGCAACCCCTAATCCCCATTCCACCCCACACCTCCACCCTGCAATCCGAGCTCCCATCTTGCCTCCAAATTCCTACAGCCCCCCACATCCCCAATCTGCACCCCTAATCCCCACCCCACCCCACACCTCCACCCTGCAGCCCCAGAGCCCCCTTCTTGCCTCCAAATCCCCACTTCCCCCCACACCCACACCCTGCGCCCCCTAATCCCCACACCACCCGACCCCCATCCTGCACCCCAGACCCCTATCCTGCCCCCAAATTTCCACAGCTCCCATGCCCCATCCTGCACTCCAGACCCTCACAGCCCCCACTGCCCCACCCTGCACCCCCAAATCCCCATTCCATCCCACATCTCCACCTTGCAGCCCCAGAGCCCCCATCCTGCCCCCAAATCCCCCCCACTGTGCACCCCCAGAACCCCACTGCCCCCAAACCCCATTCCTGCACCCCCATCCTCACAGTCCCCCACTGCTCCCACCCTGCACCCCCAAATCCCCACTTCTACCCCACCCTGCACCCCCAGAACCCCCATCTTGCCCCTCAAATCCCCACTCCTCCCCACACCCCCACCCTGCACCCCCAGAGCCCCCACCCTGCACCCCCAAATCCCCACTCCTCCCCACACCCCACCCTGTGCCCCCAGAGCCCCTATCCTGCCCCCCAAATCCCCACTCCTCCCCACACCCCACCCTGCACCCCCAGAGCCCCCACCCTGCACCCCCAAATCCCCACTCCTCCCCACACCCCACCCTGTGCCCCCAGAGCCCCTATCCTGCCCCCCAAATCCCCACTCCTCCCCACACCCCACCCTGCACCCCCAGAGCCCCCATCCTGCCCCCCAAATCCCCATTTCTACCCCCACCCCCACCCTGCAGCCCCAGAGTCCCCATCCGGCCCCCCAAATCCCCACAGCCCCACCCCCATATTCCCACAGAACCCCACACCCCGATACATCCCCTGAACCCCCAAATTCCCGCTCAGGCCCCTACATCCCATGACCCTCTCCCCTCCCCCACCTCTGCTCCCCCCTGGCCCGGCCCAAACAGGGACCCATAATGCTCTGGGGCAACTGTCGCCCTCTCCTGGCCACTGAATGGAACGTCCCAGAATCCTCAGGCGTTTTAAAGGGCCAGGAGCCCTGGAAATGGGATTAGGGGGTTGGGGGTCCCCAGTACCTGGGGTGGTGGACCAGGCAGGGGCTTTCCAAAACCTGGGCCAGGGACGATTGAGAGGCCAGGCAGGGGGACCCCAACCCCTGGGGGAAGGGGGGACTGGGGCCAGACAGGGGATCCCCAATGCCTAGAGATGGGGGGGGTCAGGCAGAGGGACCCCAACCCCTGGGGGAAGGGGGGATTGGGGCCAGGCAGGGAGTCCCCAATGCCTAGAGGTGGGACGGGGGGTCAGGCAGGGGGACCCCAACCCCTGGGGGAAGAGGGGATTGGGGCCAGGCAGGGGATCCCCAATGCCTAGAGGTGGGGGGGTCAGGCAAGGGGACCCCAACACCTGGGGGAAGGGGGGATTGGGGCCAGGCAGGGGGTCTCCAATGCCTAGAGGTGGGGGGGATCAGGCAGGGGGACCCCAACCCCTGGGGGCAGGGGGGGTTGGGGCCAGGCAGGGGGTCCCCCAAACCAAGGGGCCTGTTGTCCGAATGGAGCTGCACTCCGCGAGCAAGCGGGTTCCCCTCACTGACTTGCTGAGTTGGGGTGCAGGCAGCGGGGTGGTGCCACTGAGAGCCGGGTCCCCCCCTGAATTTGAGCTTTTAATTAAAAAATCCAGCCCAGAAAACTGGTGCCCGGGTTCGAGCCCGGGGGGGGGGGGGGGGCGGGGGGCGTTGGGGACATTTTCTTCGTTTTAGTCATTAATATGAAAGCCTTGGTTTTAAATGTACGTTTCTCACTTTTATTTTCAATTGAATCTTTTCTGGTACTGAATTTTGAACCAAATTCGTTCACTTGGCGTTTTATTTGCCAGTAAATTTGTGTTTCGTTTTTTATTTCACCTGCTGTTGTTTTTTTCACCGTCATTCACGTATTTGATAATCGTCTCTCTTCACGAGAGAGAAAAGAAGGAAAAGCAGCGAACGTGTTGGAAATGGAAACCTTCCCTTTGATCACCTGTTGGGATCTCGTCCGCATCGGCTGCACGTCGCTTTATGGCAAAGCTGTTACGAAGCAGTCGTCAAAAGTTGACGGCTTTTATTTTGATTTTAAATTTCATTTTTAATTTCACTTGATTTCTTTTTGAATTGTCATTCACCTGATCCTGTGGGGGGTTTGTTACTAAACAAAGAAGAAAACACATTGAAAGCGACTGAAATGTCCTGGTTTAGGTCCAGCTTTCATTGAAATCACATTTGGGGGCCTGTTCCTTAGTATCACGGCAAAGACGTGCGTTTCATTTTTAGTTTCCATTTATTTATTTTTTCATTTCTTCGGGTTTCAGTTTAACGGTACTTTGTTTATTTTGCAGGCTGGGTGTTCAAGAGAAAAGAAATCGCATTCGAAATGTAAAGTTTAACGAACAGCTGATCTGAATCACCATTTCGGCTGAGGAATCACCCAAATTACGGCCAGTTTGGTAGGAAACTTTTTCTTTTTACATTTATTTTTATTTCAAATGTGATTTTCAATGTTTCAATTCATTTGTAATCATAATTAATGTATTGCCTGGAGTAGAATAGGGTTCAGAAGGTACCCAAGTGCTGGGGGGGGATCGGGGGTCCCCATTATCGGGGGCTAAGGGGGTCACAGAGGGGGCTCATTCTATGGGGGCAGAACAGGGTTCAGAGGGTCCTTGTATCCTGGGGGGCTCAGGGTGGGGGTCTCCAATACCTGGGGGCAGGGTGGCTCAGGGGGATCCCCGTTACCTCTGTGCAGGGGGCCCAGCCCCCAAGCCTGGCTCCCCCACGGGGAGGCGCTGGTGCTGGGCCCGGGCCGGGTGCTTGTGGAAGAGACGGTCGCATTCGGGGCACAGACTCTGGTTGCATTCGGGGCAGCGCAGGGACGCTGGCTCCAACCCACACAGCAGGCAGGTGGCCCGGGGAGGCGGCCCTGGGGGGTGGGAGAGAGGGATCACCCCACAGCCCAGCCCCTCATATCCTCTAGCCAGTGCTCCCCTACTCCCAGTCCCCACCGCCCTGCCCCACAGCCAGAATCCCCTGTGTGCCCAACAGCGCCCCCACTCCCCAGCCCCACAGTGCCCCTGCACTCTCCCCACAGCGACCCCCAGCCGGTGCTCCTCTGCTCTGCATCCTCACCGCCCTGCCTCACAGCACCCCCACTCCCCAGCCCCATGGCTCCCTCCACGCTCTCCCCACAGCCAGAGCTCCCTGTGCTCCACTCCCCATGGTGCCCCATGGCACGTACCCATCTGGGGCAGGGCTCCGGGGGGCACTGTGTCGTGGACGGACACCGAGTCCGGGATGAGGGTCACCTGGAAGAAATGAAGAGGTGACAGGCCCAGCCGAACCCCTCGATCCACCCGACCCCCCCTAGCCCTGCCCCTGCCCCACACCCCAGCCCTGTCTCTCCCAACCCTGCACCGCATCCTCCCCTAGACCCCCTCCCACTTGCCCCTCCTCACCTCCTGCCCCCCCTGCAGCATTCTCTGCAGGGTATCGGGGTTCGGGTGATTGTTCTGAAATGGAAAAGACACGAGACTCAGCCTCTGCCCTGCTCCCAGCCCCACAGCGCCCCCTGCTCAGCCCCCCAACCCCACTCTCTGCCCCACAGCGCCCCCTGCTCAGCCCCTACCCGGCTCCCAGCCCCACAGCGTCCCCTGCTCAGCCCCCCAACCCCACTCTCTGCCCCACAGCGCCCCCTGCTCAGCCCCCACCCTGCTCCCAGCCCCACAGCGCCCCCTGCTCAGCCCCCCACCTTGCCCCCCAACCCCACCCTCTGCCCCAGAGCGCCCCCTGCTCAGCCCCTACCCTGCTCCCAGCCCCACAGCGTCCCCTGCTCAGCCTCCCAACACCACTCTCTGCCCCACAGCGCCCCTTGCTCAGCCCCTACCCTGCTCCCAGCCCCACAGCGTCCCCTGCTCAGCCTCCCAACCCCACTCTCTGCCCCACAGCGCCCCCTGCTCAGCCCCTGCCCTGCTCTCAGCCCCACAGCGTCCCCTGCTCAGCCCCCCAACCCCACTCTCTGCCCCACAGCGCCCCCTGCTCAGCCCCCACCCTGCTCCCAGCCCCACAGCGCCCCCTGCTCAGCCCCCACCCTGCTCCCAGCCCCACAGCGCCCCCTGCTCAGCCCCCCACCTTGCCCCCCAACCCCACTCTCTGCCCCACAGTGCCCCCTGCTCAGCCCCCACCCTGCTCCCTGCCCCACAGCGCCTCCAACTCAGCCCCCACCCCGCTCCCTGCCCCACAGCACTTCCTGTTCAGCCCCCACCTCACTCCCTGCCCAGCGCCCCCTGCTCCCCGGTGCCCCCTACCGAGAGCAGCAGGTTTAGCTCGGCCCGCAGCAGGACCACGTCCACGGTGACGGAGGCCACGCGCCGGGCGTCCGGCTCCTCCAGCCCCTCGGCGAAGCTCAGCCCATCCGGCTGTTGCTCCGTGTAGCCGTAGAGCCGGAGCACGTCCCGCCCGCCCTGTGGGGAGCCACGTTAGCACCGGGGCTGGGGTGTAACTAGGGTGTCGGTAACTGGGGGGCTGGGAGACATGTGGGGGCTGCAATGTAACTAGGGCAGGGCTGGGCAAACTTTTTGTCCTGAGGGCAACACTGGGGCTGCAAAACTGTCCGGAGGGCCGGGTAGGGAAGGCTGTGCCCCCACCTCCCCCTATGTGCCCCCTCACACTTCCCACCCCCTGACTGCCCCCCTCAGAACCTCCGACCCATCCAGCCCCCCCGGCTCCTTGTCCCCTGACCACCCACTCCCAGGACCCCTGCCCCTAATGGCCCGCCGGGACCTCAATCCCTCTCCAAGCTCCCCCCTCCCTGTCCCCTGACTGCCCCCTCCTGGGACACCCTGCCCCTAACGGCCCCCTGGGACCCCACCCCCTCTCCAAGCCCCCCGCTCCCTGTCCCCTGACTGCCCCCTCCCGGGACCCCCTCCCCTGCGAACATGGGCGGAGGACTCGACGAGCAGAGGCGGCTGCGCAGCCAGAGAGAGGGGGTGGTTTCCCTTTCAAAGCGCTGCTCCCCGCCCGGTGCCCCCCTGCGCCCTCCGGCCGCGTTCCCCCCGCTCCTGCCACCCGCCAGCCTGCTCCCCGCCCGGTGCCCCCCAGCGTCCTCCAGCCGCGTTCCCCCCGCTCCCGCCACCCGCCCGCCTGCTCCCCGCCCGGTGCCCCCCTGCGTCCTCCTGCCACGTTCCCCCCGCTCCCGCCACCCACCCGCCTGCTCCCCGCCCGGTGCCCCCCTGCGTCCTCCGGCCGCGTTCCCCCCGCTCCTGCCACCCGCCCGCCTGCTCCCCGCCCGGTGCCCCCCTGCGTCCTCCGGCCGCGTTCCCCGTGCTCCCGCCACCCGCCCAGCCCGCCTGCTCCCCGCCCGGTGCCCCCCTGCGTCCTCCGGCCGCGTTCCCCCCGCTCCCGCCACCCGCCCAGCCCGCCTGCTCCCCGCCCGGTGCCCCCCCTGCGTCCTCCGGCCGCGTTCCCCCCGCTCCTGCCACCCGCCCGCCTGCTCCCCGCCCGGTGCCCCCCTGCGTCCTCCGGCCGCGTTCCCCCCGCTCCCGCCACCCGCCCGCCTGCTCCCCGCCCGGTGCCCCCCTGCGTCCTCCGGCCGCGTTCCCCCCGCTCCTGCCTCCCGCCCGCCTGCTCCCCGCCCGGTGCCCCCCTGCGTCCTCCGGCCGCGTTCCCCCCGCTCCCGCCACCCGCCCGCCTGCTCCCCGCCCGGTGCCCCCCTGCGTCCTCCAGCCGCGTTCCCTGTGCTCCCGCCACCCACCCGCCTGCTCCCCGCCCGGTGCCCCCCTGCGTCCTCCTGCTGCGTTCCCCCCGCTCCTGCCACCCACCCAGCCCGCCTGCTCCCCGCCCGGTGCCCCCCTGCGTCCTCCTGCCGCGTTCCCTGTGCTCCCGCCACCCGCCCAGCCCCGCCTGCTCCCCGCCCCGGTGCCCCCCAGCGTCCTCCGGCCGCGTTCCTCCCGCTCCTGCCACCCGCCCGCCTGCTCCCCGCCCGGTGCCCCCCTGCGTCCTCCTGCCGCGTTTCCCCCCGCTCCCGCCACCCACCCGCCTGCTCCCCGCCCGGTGCCCCCCTGCGTCCTCCTGCCGCGTTCCCCGTGCTCCCGCCACCCGCCCAGCCCGCCTGCTCCCCCGCCCGGTGCCCCCCTGCGTCCTCCTGCCACGTTCCCCCCGCTCCCGCCACCCACCCGCCTGCTCCCCGCCCGGTGCCCCCCTGCGTCCTCCTGCCACGTTCCCCCCCGCTCCCGCCACCCACCCGCCTGCTCCCCACCCGGTGCCCCCCCAGCGTCCTCCAGCCGCGTTCCCCCCGCTCCCGCCACCCACCCAGCCCGCCTGCTCCCCACCCGGTCCCCCCCTGCGTCCTCCGGCCGCGTTCCCCCCGCTCCCGCCACCCGCCCGCCTGCTCCCCGCCCGGTGCCCCCCTGCGTCCTCCGGCAGCGTTCCCCCCGCTCCCGCCACCCGCCCGCCTGCTCCCTGCCTGGTGCCCCCCTGCGTCCTCCTGCCACGTTCCCCGTGCTCCCGCCACCCGCCCAGCCCGCCTGCTCCCCGCCCGGTGCCCCCCAGCGTCCTCTGGCCGCGTTCCCCCCGCTCCCGCCCGCCTGCTGCCCGCCCGGTGCCCCCCTGCGTCCTCCGGCCGCATTCCCCCCGCGCCCGCCTGCTCCCCGCCCGGTCCCCCCCTGCATCCTCCGGCCGCGTTCCCCCCGCTCCCGCCACCCGCCCAGCCCACCTGCTCCCCGCCCGGTCCCCCCCAGCGTCCTCCGGCCGCGTTCCCCCCGCTCCCGCCACCCGCCGGCCTGCTCCCCGCCCGGTGCCCCCTGCGTCCTCCGGCCGCGTTCCCCCCGCTCCCGCCACCCGCCCGCCTGCTCCCCGCCCGGTGCCCCCCTGCGTCCTCCGGCCCGCGTTCCCCCCGCTCCTGCCACCCGCCCCACCTGCTCCCCGCCCGGTGCCCCCCTGCGCCCTCCTGCCGCGTTCCCCGTGCTCCCGCCACCCACCCAGCCCGCCTGCTCCCCGCCCGGTCCCCCCCTGCGTCCTCCGGCCGCGTTCCCCCCGCTCCCGCCACCCGCCCGCCTGCTCCCCGCCCGGTGCCCCCCTGCGTCCTCCGGCCGCGTTCCCCCCGCTCCAGCCACCCGCCCGCCTGCTCCCCGCCCGGTGCCCTCCTGCGTCCTCCGGCCGCGTTCCCCGTGCTCCCGCCACCCGCCCGCCTGCTCCCCGCCCGGTGCCCCCCTGCGTCCTCCGGCCGCGTTCCCCCCGCTCCCGCCACCCACCCGCCTGCTCCCCGCCCGGTGCCCCCCTGCGTCCTCCTGCCGCGTTCCCCCCGCTCCCGCCACCCACCCGCCTGCTCCCCGCCCGGTGCCCCCCTGCGTCCTCCTGCCGCGTTCCCCCCGCTCCCGCCACCCACCCGCCTGCTCCCCGCCCGGTGCCCCCCTGCGTCCTCCTGCCGCGTTCCCCCCCGCTCCTGCCACCCGCCCGCCTGCTCCCCGCCCGGTGCCCCCCTGCGTCCTCCGGCCGCGTTCCCCCCGCTCCCGCCACCCGCCCAGCCCGCCTGCTCCCCGCCCGGTGCCCCCCTGCGTCCTCCGGCCGCGTTCCCCCCGCTCCTGCCACCCGCCCGCCTGCTCCCCGCCCGGTGCCCCCCTGCGTCCTCCGGCCGCGTTCCCCCCCGCTCCCGCCACCCGCCCAGCCCGCCTGCTCCCCGCCCGGTGCCCCCCCTGCGTCCTCCGGCCGCGTTCCCCCCGCTCCTGCCACCCGCCCGCCTGCTCCCCGCCCGGTGCCCCCCTGCGTCCTCCTGCCGCGTTCCCCCCGCTCCCGCCACCCGCCCGCCTGCTCCCTGCCTGGTGCCCCCCTGCGTCCTCCTGCCACGTTCCCCCCGCTCCCGCCACCCGCCCAGCCCGCCTGCTCCCCGCCCGGTGCCCCCCAGCGTCCTCCGGCCGCGTTCCCCCCGCTCCTGCCACCCGCCCGCCTGCTCCCCGCCCGGTGCCCCCCTGCGTCCTCCGGCCGCGTTCCCCCCGCTCCCGCCACCCGCCCCGCCTGCCTGCTCCCTGGAGGCTGCGGGTGAGCCTCCCCCCCTGCTCTCCCCTGCCCCCCCCACGGGGCGCATGCCAGGGCACCCTGTGTTCACCCCTGAGCCGCGAGGGAAAGGGGACAGCAGGGGAGTGGCTGGGGCCGGCCCGGAGCTGGAGGGCCGGGCAGGACAGTCCCACGGGCCGGAAGTGGCCCGCGGCCCATAGTTTGCCCACCTCTGAACTAGGGTGTCGGTACCTGGAGGGCCGGGAGATTAGGGGCCGGGAGTGTCAGTAACTGGGGGGTTGAGGTGTCGGTACCTGGGGGGTTGGGAGATTGAGAGGGTGGGGGTGTCGGTACCTGGGGGCTGGGAGATTAGGAGGGCAGGGGTGTCAGTAACTGGGGGGCTGAGGTGTCGGTAACTGGTGGGGGTGTCGGTACCTAGGGAGCTGGGAGATTAGGGGGGCAGGGGTGTCAGTAACTGTGGGGCTGAGGTGTCGGTAACTGAGGGGCTGGGAGATTGAGGGGGTGGGGGTGTCGGCACCTGCGGGGCTGGGGGACTTGGGGGCTGAGGTGTCAGTAACTGGGGGGCTGGGAGATTTGGGGAGGATGGGGGTGTCGGTACTAACGGGCTGGGAGATTTGAGGCTGTTGGCCGTGCTGCAGAAGACGGGGTTGTTGGATATTGGGGTACAGGGAGTGAGTGGGGTTCAGGAGTTGGGGGAATTCCGCAGATCAGAACGCATATTTGGGGGTCTCACCTGGCTTCATCCATGCTGAAAGAGCCAAGTTTGTTGGGTACTGCGGTTCGGGGAGACCGGGCGATCCTGGGGGGTTCAGTGTAGCTGGGTGATCTGGGGGCAGGGAGTCCACGTGTTGGGGGGTTATGGGGGTTCAGATGCTGGGCGATCTGGGCCCTGGGCAGAGGGGCTGGGGGGGTTCAGGAGCACTGGGAGGGGTGGGAGAGGCGGGGGGGGATTTGGGGCACTGAGAGTTTAGGGGGCTGGGGGGGTTCAGGAGCACTAGGAGGGGTGGGAGAGGCAGGGGGGGATTTGGGGCACTGAGAGTTTAGGGGGCTGGGGGGGTTCAGGAGCACTGGGAGGGGTGGGGGAGACCGGGGGGGGGTTTGGGGCACTGGGGGTTTCGGGGGCTAGGGGGGCCCGGGGGCCGGGGTCCCACCTGGATGGCATCGACCGTGCTGCGGAAGACGGGGTTGTTGAACTTGACCCCACGCCAGTAGCGGGGTTTCAGGGGGTTCAGCAGGTTGCGCCCATATTTCTCCAGGATGTTGAGGGCCGTGGAGATGGTTCGCAGGCAGGCCGGGGACTGGGGGGCAACAGGGGACATGAGGAGCAGCCCAGAGCGGAGACCCTGCCTTCCCTTTTCCCCCAACTCCCCTCCTGCCAGGAGCCCCCCATTCTGCCCCTCACATTCACCCAGAGCCCCCCAATCCCTCCCTCACCCCCACTCTGCCCTCCTAGAGCTGCCTCTGCCCCATCCCCTCTCACCTTCCCAGTCCCCCTCTTCCGACCCCAACCCTCCCCGCCCCACCGCTGCTGACCCGCTTCAGTGCCCCCGCCCCTCCCCAGCCCCACCCTCCAACTCCCCCCACCTGCCATCTGTTCCCAGTGCCCACTCCCCAGCCCCTTATTCCTGCCCCCAGCTTCCCCCTTCCCCCTCCAGCCCCCCACACCTACCCCCAACTGCCCCCCATCTGCTCCCAACGCCCCCTCCCCTTCCCCAGCCCCACTACTAACTCCCTCACCCCCCAACACCCCCTCCCCATCCCCCCATGCCTCCTCTCCCCACAGCCCAGCAATACCTGCTCCTGCATGTTGGCACGGAGGATGCCCTGGGCGTCAATCTCCCGGTACTTGATGTGGGGGGGCAGGGGAGCCTCAACCAGCTGCTGGACAGTCTCGGGGTGCAGATCCACCGGGCTCCGGGCCAGCGCCTGCACCAACTCCTCCCGCAGCTGCAGGAACTGGGGTTCCCCGAGGGGTGGGACCGCCTGCGCCATGACCCGGCCTGGGGGAGAGCAAAGCACTAACCTGCTGCCCCCGAACCCCGATTCCTGCAACCAGTCTGCCCGGACCTCCGTATCCCCAGCCAGCCCTCACCTGTACCCCAATATTCCCAGCCAGCCCCCATACCCGATTCCTGCAACCAGCCCCCCTGGACCTCTTTACCCTCAGCCACCTCTCACCAGTACCCAGATATTCCCCACCCATAGCCCGATCCCTGCATCCAACTCCGTACCCCGATATCCTCAGCTGGCCCCCGTACCCCAATCCCTGCAACCAACTCCCCACACTCCGGTATCCCCCGGCCATCCCCTCCATACCCCAATCCCTGCAACCAACCCCTCGTACCCCGATCCCTGCAACCAACCTCCGTACCCCGATATCCCCAGCTGGCCCCTGTACCCCAATCCCTGCAACCAACCCCCCACACTCCGGTATCCCCCGGCCATCCCCTCCATACCCCGATCCCTGCAACCAACCCCTCGTACCCCGATCCCTGCAACCTACCTCCGTACCCCGATATCCCCAGCTGGCCCCCGTACCCCAATCCCTGCAACCAACCCCCCACACTCCGGTATCCCCCGGCCATCCCCTCCATCCCCTAATCCCTGCAACCAACCCCTCGTACCCTGATCCCTGCAACCAACCTCCATACCCCGATATCCCCAGCTGGCCCCCGTACCCCAATCCCTGCAACCAACCCCCCACACTCCGGTATCCCCCGGCCATCCCCTCCATACCCCGATCCCTGCAACCAACCTCCCGTACCCCGATCCCTGCAACCAACCTCCCGTACCTCGATATCCCCAGCCGGACCCCCCATACCCCAATTCCTGCAACCAACCTCCCGTACCTCGATATCCCCAGCCGGACCCCCCATACCCCAATCCCTGCAACCAACCCCTCGTACCCCAATCCCTGCAACCAACCTCCCATACCCCAATATCCCCAGCCAGCCCCCATACCCCAATTCCTGCAACCAACCCCCCGTACCCCGATCCCTGCAACCAACCTCCCGTACCTCGATATCCCCAGCCGGACCCCCCATACCCCAATCCCTGCAACCAACCTCCCATACCCCAATATCCCCAGCCAGCCCCCATACCCCAGTCCCTGCAACCAACCCCTCCATACCCTAATCCCTGCAACCAACCTCCCGTACCCCAATATCCCCAGCCGGCCCCCATACCCTGATTCCTGCAACCAGCCCCTCGGACCTCACTATCTCCAGCCAGCCCTCACCTGTACCCCAGTGTTCCCTGCCCATACCCTGATCCCTGCAACCAACCCCCCGTACACCAATATTCCTGGCTGGCCCCCTGTATCCCAATTCCTTCAACTAGCCCCCATACCCCGATATCCCCAGCCAGCCTCCCACTGTACCCTGATTCCCCCAACCCGCCCCCACCCTTTCCCCAATTCCTGCAACCAACTCCCCATACCCCAATATCCCCAGCCGTCCCCTGTACCCTAATATCCCCCAGCCAGCCCAACACTGTACCCAAATATCTCCAGCCAGCCCCTGTGCCCCGATTCCTGCAACCAGCCCTCTACTGTACCCCAATACCCACAGCCAGCCCCTGTACCTCAATTCCTGCAACCGGCCCCCTGGACCCAGATATCCCCAAGCAGCCCCCTGTGCCCTGATTCCTGCAACCAGCCCTCTGCTGTACCCCAATATCCCCCAGCAATCCCTCCACTGTACCTAGCTATCCCCAGCCAGCCCCTGTGCCTCGATTCCTGCAACCGCCCCTGTACCCCGATATCCCCAGCCAGCCCCCCACTCATACCCCAATATCCCCCGGCCAGCCCCTCCATACTCTCCTGATCCCTGCAACCAAACCCCCATAGCCCGATTCCTGAAACCAGCCCCCACCCATAACCCGATATACCAGCCAGCCCCACACTGTACTCTGATATCCTAAGCCAGTTTCCTGTACCCTGATTTGTGAAACCAGCCCTGTACCCCAATATTCCCCAGCCAGCCCAACACTGAACCCAAATATCTCCAGCCAGCCCCTGTGCCTCAATTCTTGCAACCAGCCCCTGTGCCCCAATATCCCTCAGCAAGCCCTCCACTGTACCCAGCCGGCCCCTGTACCTCGATTCCTGCAACCGGCCCCCCTGTACCCCGATATCCCGAGCCAGCCTCCCATACTCCAATCCCATTGGCCAATCCCCCCATAGCCCAATCTCCCCTGCACAGACCCTGCCCCATACACTGATCCCCCACCCCGCGCCCCAGTCCCCCATTGCCCCAGGGGCGGGTGGCGGGATGCAGGGGGTCGGACCTGGTGCTGGGGGGGCGGAGCGGGCCCTGGAGGTGCAGGCTGGGCGGACAGTGCAGGTGGCAGGCGGCTGCAGGGTGAGCCAAGGGTGGGTTGGGGCGGTGAAGAGGGGGCCGGGGAGCAGAAGGGTCGGCGGGTGTGCAGGGAAAAGGCGGGGGGGCCTGGGGTGGGTCGGGGGTGCAGGGAAAGGTGCGGGGGTCCCTAGGGCGAGCCGGGGGGAACAGAGGGGTCGGCGGGGGGGCATGAGCTGGATCAGGGGTGCAGGGAAGAGGTGGGGGGCCCTGGGCTGGATCAGGGGTGCAGGGAAGAGGCGGCGGGCCCTGGGGGGGGGCCGGGGGGATGCAGGGGTCCGGTGGGGGGTGCAGGGAAGAGGCGGGGGGGCCTGGGGGATGCAGGGGTCCGGCAGGAGGTGCAGGGAGCCGGCAGGGGGGGCCTGGGTGCAGGGAAAGGTGCGGGGGGCCTGGGGGGGCCTGGGGGATGCAGGGGGCCGGCGGGGGTGCAGGGGGGCCGGCAGGGGGGGCCTGGGGTGCAGGGAAGAGGCGGGGGGGCCTGGGGGGATGCAGGGGTCCGGCGGGGGGTGCAGGGGGGCCGGCAGGGGGGCCTGGGGTGGAGGGAAGAGGCGGGGGGCCTGAGGGATGCCGGGGGGCCGGCAGGGTGGGCCTGGGGTGGGCCGGGGGTGCAGGGAAGAGGCGGGAGGGGGCCTGGGGGGGTGCAGGGGTCCGGCGGGGGGCGTAGGGGGGCCGGCAGGGGGGGCCTGGGGTGGGCCGGGGGTGCAGGGAAGAGGCGGGGGGGCCTGGGGGGTGCAGGGGTCCGGCGGGGGGTGCAGGGGGGCCGGCAGGGGGGGCCTGGGGTGGGCCGGGGGTGCAGGGAAGAGGCAGAGGGGCTTGGGGAGGCCCGGGGGATGCAGGGATCCGGCGGGGGGTGCAGGGGGGCCAGCAGGGGGGGGTCTTACCGTGCAGCGGGCGGGGCGGGGCCCGGCCCGGCCAAGAACTCGCGGAAGGAGGGCAGTGGGGGCGGAAGAGAAAGAGAAACAGCTGGTGGGGGGGCGGCAGGGGGGCCCGCGGGCCGGTGGGGGGGAGGCAGGGGGGCAGGTCTTGCAGTTGGGGCACGGGACATACCGGGGGGACCCAGGGCTGGGAAAGGGGGGCAGTGGAGCCCAAGGCTGGCGGGGGCCAGGGGACGGTAAGGGGTAGGTCTGGGAGTGGGGGGCAGTGAGGGTCTCGGGGGGACCCCAAGGCTGGCGGAAGGGGGCAGTGGGGCTAGCAGGGGGACTCCAAGGCTGGCTGTGGGGACTCCCGGGGCTGGCAATGGGGGGCAGGCGCGGTAGGGGGGCAGGTCTGTGAGTGGGGGACAGGGCTGGCCGTGGGGACCCCGGGAATGGGAGTTGGGGGCACGGGGTGTCAAGGGGACCCCAAGCTGGTGGGAGCCGGCAGGGGAGGGTAGGGAGGCAGGGCTGGCAGTGGGGGGACAAGGGGGTCTCTTGGGGCCCTCAAGGCTGGCAGGGGCTGGCAGGGGGGCAGGAGGTCTCAAGGGGACAGGAGGTCTCGGGGGGACCCCAAGGCTGGCGGGGGCCGGCAGTGGGGGGACAAGGGGGTGTCAGGGGGACCCCAAGGCTGGCGGGGGCCTGCAGGGGAGGGTAGGGAGGCAGGGCCGGCAGTGGGGGACAAAGGGGTGTCACGGGACCCCAAGGCTGGCGGGGGCCTGCAGGGGAGGGTAGGGAGGCAGGGCCGGCAGTAGAGGACAAGGGGGTGTCAGGGGGACCCCAAGGCTGGCGGGGGCCTGCAGGGGAGGGTAGGGAGGCAGGGCCGGCAGTGGGGGACAAGGGGGTGTCACGGGACCCCAAGGCTGGCGGGGGCCGGCAGTGGGGGGACAAGGGGGTGTCAGGGGGAGCTCAAGGCTGGCGGGGGCCGGCAGGGGGCGCTGGCCGGGCCGGGGCGGGGCGGGGGGCGGGCCGGGCGAAGGGAAATCGAAAGGGGTCCGAGCCGGGCTCCCGCGGACACACAGACCCGGACCATGGCCAAGGCCTGCGCTGTGAAAGTCAGCGGGGAGTCCCGCCGGCAGGTGGGGGGCGAGGCCCCTAGATGGGGGGGTGCAGCGGGGGGCGGCGAGATCGGGGGGGGGCGGCGAGATTGGGGGTGCAGTGGGAGGCGGTGAGATCGGGGGGCGGGTGAGATGGGGGGCCAAGGAGAGGGATGGAAACCGCTCCCCCCAGAACCCCCCAACTCGTGCCTCACCCCCGGGGATCCCCCTTCCGCTTCCCCCCGGGGAATCCCCGAGCCGGCCACGTGCTGCGGGGGCGCCGGCCGGCAGGGGGCGCCGTGGGGCGGGGAAGGGGGCGGCAGGGGTGCGGGGGAGGGGAGAGGTGGGCAGGGGGCCGTGGGGGGCAGAGGGAGGGGCCCAGCGGGGTGTGGGGCACGCGGCCAGCAGGGGCACTGTGCTGTTGGGGGGGTCACCAGGGGGCGCTGTGGAGTGGGGAGGGGGGTTCGCAGGGGGCCGCGGGGGGCAGAGGGAGGGGCCCAGCGGGCTGTGGGGCACGGGGCCAGCAGGGGCACTGTGCTGTGGGGAGGTGTGCTGGCAGGGGGCCACGGGGGGGCAGAGGGAGGGGCCCAGCGGGCTGTGGGGCACAGGGCCAGCAGGGGCACTGTGCTGTGGGAGGGGGGAGTCACCAGGGGGCGCTGTGGGGGGGGCTGGCAGGGGGCGCTGTGGGGGAGAGGTGGGCAGGGGGCTGCAGGGGGCAGAGGGAGGGGCCCAGTGGGCTGTGGGGCATGGGGCCAGCAGGGGCACTGTGCTGTGGGAGGGAGGAGTCACCAGGTGGCGCTGTGGAGTGGGGGTGGTTGGCAGGGGGTGCTGTGGAGTGGGAGGGAGGTGGGCAGGGGGCCGTGGGGGGCAGAGGGAGGGGCCTAGCGGGCTGTGGGGCACGGGGCCAGCAGGGGCACTGTGCTGTGGGAGGGGGGGTCACCAGGGGGCGCTGTGGAGTGGGGGGGAGGTGGGCAGGGGGCCGTGGGGGGCAGAGGGAGGGGCCTAGCGGGCTGTGGGGCACGGGGCCAGCAGGGGCACTGTGGTGTGGGAGGGGGGAGTCACCAGGGGGCGCTGTGGAGTGGGGGGGAGGTGGGCAGGGGGACGTGGGGGGCAGAGGGAGGGGCCCAGCAGGCTGTGGGGCACGGGGCCAGCAGAGGCACTGTGCCGTGTGGAGGGGGGTCACCAGGGGGCGCTGTGGAGTGGGGAGGGGGGTTGGCAGGGGACTTGAGCCCTGTTTTTGCAGCCGTGACCCACCCCAGACTCAGCTGCCTTTTCTTGCTGTCTCCGTGGTTTTAGGTCGAGCTCTTCAGGGAATCTCTCTTCAAGGAGGTAAATCTGCCCCCCATGATTAACTGCCCCCCACTGGGATGAATTGTCCCCCAAATACCGCCTGTGACCCCTCTCTGTCTTCCCCCCCCAGGCTGAGCAATTCCTGTCAACATTTTTACCCCAAAAAATCTTTCAACTGGACAAGTTCCTGAAGGTAAGAACGCCCCCTCCCCGTGCACCCCCAACCCCCCATGCGCTGTCAGTGCCCCCTGGTGCTGGGACCCCACAACCGCCCTGGGGTGCCCCCAGTGTCCCCTGCTTGGATCCCCCCCACCCCACCCTGGGGTCGCCCCAGAACACCCCTGCTGGGCTCCCCACTCTCCCGGCCCTGGGGTCTCCCCCACCCTGTCAGTGCCCCTCAGGTTGGCCCTCACACTCCTGTCCCCCATTTCTCTTCCTCCGGGAGAGTGCCCCCCCCCGATAACTTTACTGTTACTGCAGGAGGATTCACTGAACATCAAGGATCTCTCGACCCTCCGGGCCCCCCTGGATATCCCCATCCCTGACCCGCCCCCCAAGGATGAGGATGAGGTGAGTTTTGGGGTAACCCCCCTCCCCCTGTGTTACGCCACCCCCTGCTGGTGAGGCGCTGACCCATTTCCTGCCCCCTTCCCCCCTCCAGGACTCTAATAACATGGAGACGGATAAGGAGGAGAAGAAGGAGGGTGAGTTTTGGGGTGGTTTTGAGGGGGCATGATTTTGTGGGGGCTGGCTTTGGACTCACCCTCTGTTCTCCTCCTGTATCTCCCCCCCTCCCGTCAGCTCCCAAATGTGGCTACCTGAAGGGCAACGAGGCCATGGTGATGCTGCTGGGCCGGGTCAAGCCAGAGGTGTGGGAGCTGAAGGAGAAATGTGTTTTGGTGAGCCCCCCTGAACCCTCCTCTGCGCTGGTGCTGCGAGGTTCCCTGTAGCAGTGCCCCCAGGGCTGGGAGCTTCCCTGCAATGGTGTCCCCAATGGGTGGCAGTGGGGGATGCCAGGGCTGCGAGCTTCCCCACAGCAGTGCCCCCAGGGCTGGGGGCTTCCCTGCAGTGGGGTCCCCAGTGGGTGTGGGTGGGGGATGCCAGGGCTGCGAGCTTCCCCACAGCAGTGCTCTGGCCCCCTCTCACTGTCTCTCTGTCTCCAGGTCATCACCTGGATCCATCACCTGATCCCCAGAATTGAGGACGGGAATGATTTTGGGGTGGCCATTCAGGTAAGGGCCCCATCGCCCCCCCCCCCAGCCAGTCTCCCCTCTACAGGCACCCCAGTCTCACCCCCATCTCCCCGCTCCTCCAGGAGAAGGTGCTGGAGCGGGTGACGGCCATCAAGACCAAGGTTGAGGGCTTCCAGACAGCCATTTCCAAGTGAGTTTTGCCATCTCCCATCTCTGCCCCAGGGCATTGTGGGTCACACCCCCCCAACCATGTCTCTGCCCCAGGGCATGGTGGGTAATTGCTTACATTGGCTTTCATGGCTCAGGGAATCCTGAGTGATGCTCTACACTGTGGGTAACGCTCTACCCATGGATGTCTGTGCCCCAGGGCACTATGGGTAATGGTCTGGGCCCGCTCTCCCTCTCTCCACCCCCAGATATTTCTCTGAGCGAGGAGATGCTGTGGCGAAGGCTTCGAAGGAGACCCATGTGGTAAGTGATCGGGAGCTGCGAGCTTCCGCACAGCAGTGCCCTGAACCAGGGGCTGGGAGTCTCCAGGGCTGCAAGCTTCCGCACAGCAGTGCCCTGAGACAGGGGGGCTGGGGGTCTCTGGGGCTGTGAGCTCCCCCACAGCAGTACCGTGAGCTGGGGGATTGGGGGGCTCTGGGGCTGTGAGCTTCCCCACAGCAGTGCCCTGAGCCAGGAGGTTGGGGGGGCTTTGAGGTTGCGAGCTTCCCCACAGCAGTGCCCTGAGCTGTGGGGTTGGAAGGTTCTGGGGCTGTGAGTTTCCCCACAGCAGTGCCCCAGTCAGGCTAACCGGTGTCCCCTGCCCCCAGATGGATTACCGGACTCTGGTCCACGAGCGGGACGAGGTGATCTATGGGGAGATCCGGACCATGGTGCTGGACATTCGGGGCTTCTATGTGAGTATGGGGGGCTGGGAATGGGGAGGGGACCCCAGGGGATGTGGTTCTGTGGGGGGCCCAGTGAGAGCTGGGGGGCAGGGAACGGGGAGGGGACCCCAGTGGGTGTGGTTCTGTGGGGGTCTCAGTGAGGGCTGGGGGACAGGGAACGGGGAGGGGACGCCAGGGGGTGTGGTTTGGTGGGGGGCCCAGTGAGGGCTGGGGGGCAGGGAACGGGGAGGGGACGCCAGGGGGTGTGGTTCGGTGGGGGCCCAGTGAGGGCTGGAGGGCGGGGAATGGGGAGGGGACCCCAGGGGGTGTGGTTCGGTGGGGGGCCCAGTGAGGGCTGGGGGGCGGGGAACGGGGAGGGGACGCCAGGGGGTGTGGTTCGGTGGGGGGCCCAGTGAGGGCTGGGGGGCGGGGAACGGGGAGGGGACGCCAGGGGGTGTGGTTCGGTGGGGGGCCCAGTGAGGGCTGGGGGGCGGGGAATGGGGAGGGGACCCCAGGGGGTGTGGTTTGGTGGGGGCCCAGTGAGGGCTGGAGGGCAGGGAACGGGGAGGGGAGCCCGAGGGGGTGGTTTGGTGGGGGGCCCAGTGAGGGCTGGGGGGCAGGGAACGGGGAGGGGACGCCAGGGGGTGTGGTTCGGTGGGGGGCCCAGTGAGGGCTGGAGGGCGGGGAATGGGGAGGGGACCCCAGGGGGTGTGGTTCGGTGGGGGGCCCAGTGAGGGCTGGGGGGCGGGGAACGGGGAGGGGACGCCAGGGGGTGTGGTTCGGTGGGGGGCCCAGTGAGGGCTGGGGGGCGGGGAATGGGGAGGGGACGCCAGGGGGTGTGGTTCGGTGGGGGGCCCAGTGAGGGCTGGGGGGCGGGGAATGGGGAGGGGACCCCAGGGGGGTGTGGTTTGGTGGGGGCCCAGTGAGGGCTGGAGGGCAGGGAACGGGGAGGGGAGCCCGAGGGGGTGGTTTGGTGGGGGGCCCAGTGAGGGCTGGGGGGCAGGGAACGGGGAGGGGACCCCAGGGGTGGTTCGGTGGGGGCCCAGTGAGGGCTGGGGGGCGGGGGAACAGGGGGGGACCCCAGGGGTGTGGTTCAGTGGGGGGCCCAGTGAGGGCTGGGGGGGCGGGGAACGGGGAGGGGACCCCAGGGGTGGTTCGGTGGGGGGCCCAGTGAGGGCTGGGGGGCGGGGAACGGGGAGGGGACCCCAGGGGTGGTTCGGTGGGGGGCCCAGTGAGGGCTGGGGGGCGGGGAACGGGGGGGGGGACCCCAGGGGTGTGGTTCGGTGGGGGCCCAGTGAGGGCTGGGGGGCGGGGAACGGGGAGGGGACCCCAGGGGTGGTTCGGTGGGGGCCCAGTGAGGGCTGGGGGGCGGGGAACGGGGAGGGGACCCCAGGGGTGGTTCGGTGGGGGTCTCCGAGGGGGGGTTGGTTCAGGGGGGAATCTCTCAGTGGGGGTTTCTCTGCCCCCCTCGAGCTCTGTGTCTGCCCCCCAGGCTGAGCTCTATCACATCCTCACCCAGAACCTGGAGAAGCTGACAAACCCCAAGGGCGAGGAGAAGCCGTCCATGTACTGAGGGGCCGGGGCCCCAACCAGACTGCAAATAAATGGGTCCCCCCGAAACCTGCCTCCTGTGTTGGTGTCGCCCCTGGGGCATTGTGGGGAATGGCCCCCCCGGCTCCTGGCCCCCGGAGCATTGTGGGGAATGGACCCCCCGGCTCCCAGCCCCCAGGACATTGTGGGAACGCCCCCCCCCGGGTCCTGGCCCCCGGGGCATTGTGGGGAATGGGCCCCCTGGCTCCCGGCCCCCAGGACATTGTGGGAACGGTCCCGCCCCCGGGTCCTGGCCCCCGGGGCATTGTGGGGAATGGGCTCCTCCTTGCCTGGGGCATTGTGGGGAACGGCCCCCCCGGGTCCCGGCCCCCAGGGCATTGTGGGGAATGGACCCCCCGGCTCCCAGCCCCCAGGGCATTGTGGTGAACGGGCCTCCCAGGTCCCGGCCCCCCAGGACATTGTGGGAACGGCCCCTCCCCGGGTCCCGGCCCCCAGGGCATTGTGGGAACGGGCCCTCCCCGGGTCCCAGCCCCTGGGGCATTGTGGTGAACGGGCCCCCCAGGTCCCGGCCCCCCAGGACATTGTGGGAACGGCCCCTCCCCGGGTCCCGGCCCCCAGGGCATTGTGGGAACGGGCCCTCCCCGGGTCCCAGCCCCTGGGGCATTGTGGTGAACGGGCCCCCCAGGTCCCGGCCCCCCGGGACATTGTGGGAACGGCCCCTCCCCGGGTCCCGGCCCCCAGGGCATTGTGGGGAATGGGCCCCCCCCTGGGGCATTGTGGGAACGGGCCCTTTAGCAGCTGGCTCCCAGGGCATTGTGGGTAAAGCACCGTGGCCCTTAGATTAGCATCTGTGCCCCAGAGCATCGTGGGTGGTGCCTGTCCTCCCCCTTGAGCCTAGACAATTGTGCCCCTCCCCGCGTGTTAGCATGTGTGCCCCAGGGCATGGTGGGTAACTCCCGTAGCCCCGCCCCATGGGGCGGGGATATGTCTTTTCCGGGTTCGGCTGAGCCTGGGGCCGCTCTAGGCGCCGCCTCTATGGCTCTGGAGGCCCGGAGTGGGCACGGTCGGGAGGGGGCGGCACTCAGCCAATCGACGAAGAGAGCAGAGGCCCCATGCCTTTGTGGGGAGGGTGCACTGGCCAATCAGGACTCAGAGAACCAAAGCGCACAATCGAGACGCGATTGGTCTGTAGCCAGCCAATCAGAGGGCGAGGGGGCAGCCGGGGACCCTGACAAGCAGTAGCCTGGGGGGGCTCAGTGCAGGGGGAAGGTGGGAGCCCGGGGGGGGGGGGCTGCCGGTTGCGGGGCCAGGGCTGGCAGGGGGTTGGGGGGCTGGGCTGGCGGGGGCTGCGGGTTGGGGGGCTGGGGGGCCAGGGCTGGGCTGGTGGGGGGCTGCGGGTGGGGGGGCTGCGGGGCCAGGGCTGGGCTAGCAGGGCTGGGCTGGCGGGGGCTGCGGGTTGGGGGGCTGCGGGGCCAGGGCTGGGCTAGCAGGGCTGGGCTGGCGGGGGCTGCGGGTTGGGGGGCAGGGCTGGGCTGGCGGGGGCTGCGGGTTGGGGGGCAGGGCTGGGCTGGCAGGGGCTGCGGGCTGGGGGGCAGGGCTGGGCTGGCGGGGGCTGCAGGTTGGGGGGCAGGGCTGGGCTAGCGGGGGCTGCGGGTTGGGGGGCTGGGGGGCAGGACTGGGCTGGCGGGGGCTGCAGGTTGGGGGGCAGGGCTGGGCTGGCGGGGGCTGCAGGTTGGGGGGCTGGGGGCAGGGCTGGGCTGGCAGGGGCTGCGGGTTGGGGGGCTGGGGGCAGGGCTGGGCTAGCGGGGGGCTGCGGGTTGGGGGGCTGGGGGGCAGGGCTGGGCTAGTGGGGGCTGTGGGTTGGGGGGGCTGCAGGTTGGGGGGCCCAGGGCTGGGCTGCGGGTCAGGAGTGAGGGCACCGGCTGCGTTAACCCTTTGCTGCCTGGCAGGATGGGCGAGGTGGAGGTCTCCGCTCTGGCCTATGCCAAGATGTGCCTCCACGCCGCCCGGCACCCCCACGCCACCATCAATGGGCTGCTCCTGGGGCTCCGGGGGGGCCCCCCCGAGTGTCTGTTCCTCACCGACTGCGTCCCCCTTTTCCACAGCAACTTGGCTCTCAGCGTCATGCTGGAGGTGGCGCTAAATCAGGTGGGCAGCAGGGGGCGCCATGGGGCGGGGGTGTTGGGGGCTGGGCAGGGGGCTCTGTGTGGGGTGGGGGGCAGTGGGGAGCAGCGGGGGCGCTCTGTGAGGGGGCAGTGGGGGGGCACCAGGCAGCAGGGGGGCTCAGTGGGGGGGCACCAGGCGGGCTCCGTATGGGGCACGCTCCCTTCTTGACCTCTCCTCTCCCCCCAGGTTGATCTGTGGGCGTCCCGCTCTAACCTGCTGGTGGCTGGGTACTACCAGGCCAATGCCAGGCTGGACGACATGAGGTAACTTTAGGGGTTCCCAGGGGGGCAGGGAGGGGGTCTCCATTCCCCCCTGACATCTCTCCTGCCCCCCCCTGTAGCCCCACCCCTCTGGCTCTGAAGATGGCTGGACGCCTGGCCGAGTTCTTTGAGGGTGCTGTATTGATCATGGTGAGATTTGGGGTTTAGGGGGGCTGGAGTGGGCCCCCAGGGGAAGGGGGTGTGTGTGGGGGGCTGTGAGCAGGGACCCCCTGGGGGTGCCTACAGAGAGTGGGGGGGCTGTGATTGACATTTAGGGGGTGGGGGGGTCTGCCCCGTGTGCCCCCTCAACTGTCCCCCTTCTCCTTCCCCCCCAGCTGGATAACCAGAAACTGACTCTGAACCCCCGTGTGCCCCCCATCATTGTGCTGGAGCAGCGAGATCGGCACTGGCTCCCCAAGGACAAGAACCTGTGAGTGAGGTTCCCCCTAAACCTGCGATGGGCCCCCATGCTACCCAGTCCCTGGGAATGGGACCCAGGAGTCTCGGACAGTGCCCCCCACACTGCCCAGCCCTCAGAGTGACTGGGGATGGGACCCAGGCATCCGGGACAGCTTCCCTCACACTGCCCAGCCCTCAGAGTGACTGGGGATGGGACCCAGGCATCCGGGACGGTGCCCCCCACACTGCCCAGCCCTCAGAGTGACTGGGGATGGGACCCAGGCATCCGGGACAGTGGGACGGTGCCCCCCACACTGCCCAGCCCTCAGAGTGACTGGGGATGGGATCCAGGCCTCCGGGACGGTGCACCCCACACTGCCCAGCCCTCAGAGTGACGGGGATGGGACCCAGGCCTATGGGACGGTGCCCCCCACACTGCCCAGCCCTCAGAGTAACCGGGGACAGGACCCAGGCATCCGGGACGGTGCACCCCATGGTCCCAGCCCTCAGGGTGACGGGGATGGGACCCAGGCCTCCGGGACGGTGCACCCCATGGTCCCAGCCCTCAGGGTGACCAGGGATGGGACCCAGGCCTGCGGGACGGTGCCCCCCACACTGCCCAGCCCTCAGAGTGACTGGGGATGGGACCCAGGCATCCGGGACAGCTTGCCCCACACTCCCAGCCCTCAGGGTGACTGGGGATGGGACCCCGGTGTCCGGGACATCACCCCCCCATGCTCCCAGTCCTCAGGGTGACTGGGGATGGGACCCCGGCGTCCAGGACTTACCTTGCCCCCCATGCTCCCAGCCCTCAGGGTGACTGGGGATGGGACCCCGGCGTCCAGGACTTACCTTGCCCCACACTCCCAGCCCTCAGTGTGACTGGGGATGGGACCCCGGCGTCCGGGACAGCTTGCCCCCCATGCTCCCAGCCCTCAGGGTGACTGGGGATGGGACCCCGGCGTCCGGGACATCACCCTCCATGCTCCCAGCCCTCAGGGTGACTGGGGATGGGACCCCGGCGTCCGGGACAGCGCCCCACACTCCCAGCCCTCAGGGTGATGGGGATGGGACCCCGGCGTCCGGGACATCACCCCCCCATGCTCCCAGCCCTCAGGGTGACTGGGGATGGGACCCCGGCGTCCGGGACAGCTTGCCCCACACTCCCAGCTCTCAGGGTGACTAGGGATGGGACCCCGGCGTCTGGGACAGCTTGCCCCCCATGCTCCCAGCCCTCAGGGTGACTGGGGATGGGACCCCGGCGTCCGGGACAGCGCCCCACACTCCCAGCCCTCAGGGTGATGGGGATGGGACCCCGGCGTCCGGGACATCACCCCCCCATGCTCCCAGCCCTCAGGGTGACTGGGGATGGGACCCCGGCGTCCGGGACAGCTTGCCCCCCCATGCTCCCAGCCCTCAGGGTGACTGGGGATGGGACCCCGGCGTCCGGGACAGCTTCCCTCACACTGCCCAGCCCTCAGAGTGACTGGGGATGGGACCCCGGCGTCCGGGACAGCGCCCCACACTCCCAGCCCTCAGGGTGACGGGGATGGGACCCCGGTGTCCGGGACAGCGCCCCACACTCCCAGCCCTCAGGGTGACTGGGGATGGGACCCCGGCGTCCGGGACAGCCCCCGACACTGCCCAGCCCTCAGGGTGACTGGGGATGGGACCCCGGCGTCCGGGACAGCGCCCCACACTCCCAGCCCTCAGGGTGACTGGGGATGGGACCCCGGTGTCTGGGACAGCCCCCCACACTCCCAGCCCTTAGGGTGACGGTGATGGGACCCCGGTGTCTGGGACAGCCCCCCACACTCCCAGCCCTCAGGGTGACGGGGATGGGACCCCGGTGTCCGGGACAGCCCCCCACACTCCCAGCCCTCAGGGTGACGGGGATGGGACCCCGGCGTCCGGGACATCACCCCCCCATGCTCCCAGCCCTCAGGGTGACTGGGGATGGGACCCCGGCGTCCGGGACAGCGCCCCCCATGCTCCCAGCCCTCAGGGTGACGGGGATGGGACCCCGGCGTCCGGGACATCACCCCCCCCATGCTCCCAGCCCTCAGGGTGACTGGGGATGGGACCCCGGCGTCCGGGACAGCTTGCCCCCCATGCTCCCAGCCCTCAGGGTGACTGGGGATGGGACCCCGGCGTCCGGGACAGCTTCCCTCACACTGCCCAGCCCTCAGAGTGACTGGGGATGGGACCCCGGCGTCCGGGACAGCGCCCCACACTCCCAGCCCTCAGGGTGACTGGGGATGGGACCCCGGCGTCCGGGACAGCCCCCCACACTGCCCAGCCCTCAGGGTGACTGGGGATGGGACCCCGGCGTCCGGGACAGCGCCCCACACTCCCAGCCCTCAGGGTGACTGGGGATGGGACCCCGGTGTCTGGGACAGCCCCCCACACTCCCAGCCCTTAGGGTGACGGTGATGGGACCCCGGTGTCTGGGACAGCCCCCCACACTCCCAGCCCTCAGGGTGACGGGGATGGGACCCCGGTGTCCGGGACAGCCCCCCACACTCCCAGCCCTCAGGGTGACGGGGATGGGACCCCGGCGTCCGGGACATCACCCCCCCATGCTCCCAGCCCTCAGGGTGACTGGGGATGGGACCCCGGCGTCCGGGACAGCGCCCCCCATGCTCCCAGCCCTCAGGGTGACGGGGATGGGACCCCGGCGTCCGGGACAGCACCCCCCCATGCTCCCAGCCCTCAGGGTGACGGGGATGGGACCCCGGTGTCCGGGACAGCGCCCCACACTCCCAGCCCTCAGGGTGACGGGGATGGGACCCCGGCGTCCAGGACATCGCCCCCCCCATGCTCCCAGCCCTCAGGGTGACGGGGATGGGACCCCGGCGTCCGGGACAGCTTGCCCCCCATGCTCCCAGCCCTCAGGGTGATGGGGATGGGACCCCGGCGTCCGGGACAGCTTGCCCCCCATGCTCCCAGCCCTCAGGGTGACTGGGATGGGACCCCGGCGTCCGGGACATCACCCCCCATGCTCCCAGCCGTCAGGGTGACTGGGGATGGGACCCCGGCGTCCGGGACATCGCCCCCCCATGCTCCCAGCCCTCAGGGTGACGGGGATGGGACCCCGGCGTCCGGGACATCACTCCCCCCATGCTCCCAGCCCTCAGGGTGACTGGGGATGGGACCCCGGCGTCCGGGACAGCTTGCCCCCCATGCTCCCAGCCCTCAGGGTGATGGGGATGGGACCCCGGCGTCCGGGACAGCTTGCCCCCCATGCTCCCAGCCCTCAGGGTGACGGGGATGGGACCCCGGCGTCCGGGACATCACCCCCCCATGCTCCCAGCCCTCAGGGTGACGGGGATGGGACCCCGGCGTCCGGGACAGCTTGCCCCCCATGCTCCCAGCCCTCAGGGTGACGGGGATGGGACCCCGGCGTCCGGGACATCACCCCCCCCATGCTCCCAGCCCTCAGGGTGACGGGGATGGGACCCCGGCGTCCGGGACATCACCCCCCCATGCTCCCAGCCCTCAGGGTGACGGGGATGGGACCCCGGTGTCCGGGACATCGCCCCCCCATGCTCCCAGCCCTCAGGGTGACGGGGATGGGACCCCGGCGTCCGGGACAGCACCCCCCATGCTCCCAGCCCTCAGGGTGACGGGGATGGGACCCCGGCGTCCGGGACAGCACCCCCCATGCTCCCAGCCCTCAGGGTGACGGGGATGGGACCCCGGTGTCCGGGACAGCACCCCCCATGCTCCCAGCCCTCAGGGTGACGGGGATGGGACCCCGGCGTCCGGGACAGCTTGCCCCCCATGCTCCCAGCCCTCAGGGTGATGGGGATGGGACCCCGGCGTCCGGGACATCACCCCCCCCATGCTCCCAGCCCTCAGGGTGATGGGGATGGGACCCCGGCGTCCGGGACAGCTTGCCCCCCATGCTCCCAGCCCTCAGGGTGACGGGGATGGGACCCCGGCGTCCGGGACTTACCTTGCCCCCTCCCGTCTCTTTCAGAGTCATGTGGCGCAACTGGGAATCCTCCCGCCACATTTGCAAGTCCCTGCTGGAGGCTAAAGCTCACACCCAATTGGTTGACTTTGATGCCCACCTTGATGACATCAGACAGGACTGGACCAATCAGCACCTCAACACTGAGATCGCCCGGCTGGTGTCTGTCGCCAATGGCAGCGCCTGAGGGACCCTATTGGCTGGCCTAGGAAACCGGGGCTGTATTCTGATTGGACTGCTTGGAACAATGGCACAACCCCATTCGCTGGCCCCAGTAAAGACTCAACTGACTTTCACGGAGTCCTTTATATTTATTCCACCCATTCCCCTCCCCCCAGAGTGGCCCCGCCCCCAGTGAGCCCAGACTCCTCCCCCTTGGCCTCACATCAGCCCCCAAGTGCTAAATTTAGGTCCCTTTTTTAGCTACGTTTTTGCAGATTTCACCAAGTTTTTTAGTTTGGCCTTTAATTTCCTTTGGGCCCTTTGTCTCTTTCCTTTTTGGCACCTGACTGGTCTGTCGTTTTCCCAGCATCCTCCTCCCCCTAGGCGATGGGCGTTGGACAGCAAAAACCGAAGACCACTCAGTGCCCCAAACCTCCTGCCATGCAAAATGCGACCGTAAAAACCCCAAGGAAATGTCTGGTCACCACCGGCCTCCCACCCAGCAGAACTTGGGGCCATTTGCTTTCAATTCGTTCATTTTATTTTATTGCAACTCCTTAAACCGCCAAGACACGCGAGACAAAACTAGTTGCGAAAAGGACAAAATAAGAAATTAAAATGCCAAAAACCTAAATTTGTGGGAGCAAAATCTTCCCTGGGAGGCCGTGGTTGGATTTCTAGTCCCAGGATTTGTTTGGACGTTCGTGGTTTCCATTTCATGACGCTCGTCACACTGAATCTCTCTCGTTTGGCTTTTCTTCATTGGGCCAGGTTGAATTTTTGCCATTTCACGCAGACTTGGGGGCAGAGACTGTTGCCATCAGATCTCGTCCTTTTTTTTTTTTTTTTTAAAGTTCTTAATTTTGTTTGCATCTTTACAATGATTTCACAGTTTTGTTTGGGGCTGTTCAGTTTCCTTTTCTGGCAACACAGTTTCATTTCCTTAATTTCCCAACAACCCCAAACATTTTCCATTTAACAAATTTTTGGCATTTTGTTGCTTTGTGTGTGTGTGTAATTAAAACCAGCCGCGAAACCCCGAAAGCTCTATGTTTCTGATCAGCAGCAGGCAGCGAGACAGGAAGTCCCGCCTTTGCCTCTCTTCCCAACCTGCCCTGCGATCGGTGGAGGCTGGAGGTGAAAGGTCACTCAGTAGATCATGCCCTTGGTTTCGCCCCGCGGCTTCTTGATCTTCTCGAAGTTCTTGACCACGATGTCGTAGAGAATGGCCTGCGGGTGGGAGGAGATGGGGGAGTCGGTCTAGGATTGGGGTGCTGCTGGCTTCTAGGGGTGAGGCTAAATTAGGGGTTCACCTCTGTCCCCCACAATTCCTACCCCAGGGGATCCAGGTCTTCTGGGGTCTATTTAATGTTGGCCTTCAGCCCACACTCCCGAACCCGCTTCCCCCAGAGAAGCCCCCCAACTCGGCTGTCTCTCCCTTCCCCGATGGCTGAGGCTGGGACAGCCTGACAGTGGAATGGGGGTTCAGGGGAGAAGTGGGGGGATGGGGTCACAACACAGAAGAGAAGCTGCCCCCCAGCTATAGTTGGCCCCCCTCCCCGTTCACTGCACTCTCCCAGCTATTCCCCTCAATCCCCCCTGGGCCCAACCCCCTGATTCTCCCCAGCCCCCGCCAACTCACGTAGAGGTTCCGGATTTCCATCACCATCAGCCGGATCTCAGCATATTGCGCCTCGTCCAGTTCGTGCACCAGCTGCCGGTAATCACCCTGCGGGGGGCAGAACGGGGGAAATGAGGGGCCCAGTTTCTCCCCCACCATCCCTGGTGTCCCAGAGCCCCTGCTGGGAAACCCAGGTGTCCAGGCGGCCCCTCTCCGATGCAGTGGGGAACCCTGGTGTCCGGGTGAGCCCCCCGCCCCGCAGTGGAGAACCCTGGCATCCGGACACCCACCCTCCCGCAGAGCAGAGAACCCTGGTGTCCGGGTGCCACCCCTCCCAAGCAATGGAGAACCCTGGCATCTGGGCACCCCCCTCCCGTGCAGCAGGGAACCCAGGTGTCCTGGTGGCTGCACCCATCCCAGACACTCACCACATGAGGATTTTTGGCTGCTTTTGCCACCGCGTCACCTCTTTCGGAAAAATACCTGTCCGGGGTGGGGGAGAATCAGAAGGCAGAGCTGAAGCCCCAAATTGGGGGTGAGGAAGGAAGAGCTGGGGGGGGGTCTCATTGCTGGAGCGGGGCTTGGGGGCAGGCCCCTCCCTCCCCCCCAAGGATAGCCCAATCTCTCCACAGTGTGACCGTCATGAAGTTTTGGGGCAGTGAGAATTTCCTTGTTTTCCACTCTCCCAACTTAACAAAACTGCAGAAAATGTAACATGACCCCCCGGCCCAGTAAAGGATCTGCAGGTAACGAAGCTGGATTTGCATTCAAGCCCTCCCGGCCGCATTCATTTATTTGGCATCGAGCAGCAGTTGGCTTGTTACGTTTCCCTCGGGCGGGGGTGGGGGGGGGAGGCTTTGGTTCTGCAAGATTGAAAACAAAATCAGAAATGCCAAATGTTTAATCTTGAGGGAAAACCAACAACCAGGGGGTTTCAATGTGCACAAATATTGGTCCCTGCAAAGTATTCTGGCTCCTTGTACTGACCTCAAATTCGATTTATAGCACGGAACAGCACGTGCAAAAACATGACGCTTGGAACGACAAACTCAAACCAGGCAGGACTTTGGGTTTCAAACGGAAAGGAGCGTTCGAAAATTCAAATACATCTCAAAGGTTGCAAAGCAAATTTCAAAGACAACGAAATGCCATTTTCAAAATTTTGCAATTTGGAATATGTTGCACTCAGCTGTCACATTTGCTCTCTATTTAAATCCTTCATTAATTCTGCATCAATTCTCTTCCACATTTAAGATTCCCTGAGGGTTTCTTTGGATTAAAAATTGGACAGATAAGATATTTTGTATTTAAATGGTTTTTGCAAACTTTAGTCTTTTGCATTTAACACAATTCCTTGGCGTTAAATGTTCCTCTCTTTTGGCAAGCAGGGCTTTGCATTTTCTATTTGGTTTTGCAGTCTAATCCTCCAGGCAACCAGTACCATTTTGCACTGGGAAATTTCCCCTTCGCTGCTTTTCACAATGTTTTGCTATTTGCATTTATTGCTTTATTTTGGCAAACTAAAATGTTTTGCATTTGACAAAAGTTTTTTGCATTCTGAAAACTATTTTTTTTTGCTAGTTTTCAAGCTTAAATGTTACGTGGAAACTAAGTTTTATTGCATTTAATTTCCCTTGGGGGGGAGGGCAGCAGGATAATTTTGCATTTAACAATTTTTGCATTTACACTTCACAGCTTTTTTAATTGCAAATTCAGTTGCTAATTCCACAAACACACAAACCTGGGCTTAATTTTAGGCCTATTACCCATGATACTAACACCCAGTAGTAAAGTTAAGCACCTGTAAAATAAGTGTTTGTAGGATTGTGGCTTAAAGATTTTGCATGTAACATTTTTTACATTTTTTTTTAAAGTGCAAGAATTTTAATTTCCAATCATGAGGAAATTAACACACAATATTTTTACAATCTTTACATTTGCATTGAACAATTTCTTTTTCCACAGGAACCTTCCCCTTCGCATCCTTCACATTTTGCATTTAACGTTTTTTGCATCTACCGACACTGTGCATTTTAACTTCCTTTTGAAATTACAAAGTATGAAGCCTGCAAAGGAGAGGAAAAATTGTACTGCAAAACTTCTTAGAATAGCAGATAGCAAGGTTGTGAAGTCAAAATAATTGTAACGCACAAATGGTGGCTAAATGCAAAATATTAAGATTGTTTTAAACAGGAGGCAATTTAAAATGCACGTTTTAAGCTTGGGGGGAAAGAAACAGAATGTGAGCTGGTAGAGAGACATTTTTAATGCAAACAAATGTTACAAAATGCAAATTTTATGATTCTGAAACAAAAATTAAATGCAGGAAAATGTTCAAAGGAAATTAGGGAATTTTAATGCACAGAACAGGGGAAGTACTGAGGGGTCAAAATGCCTTTTTGTTTGTTTGCTTTTGCAAATTAAAATTCTTGAATTTAATTCAGAAAACGGCTGGAAAGGGACAGAGGAAACAATTGTTTTGGATAAAACTAAAGGCCAATTTAACTTGGGAAAACAAATATGAAAACATTTCAAATGGACAAATTGTACTTTGCAAACAAAGAGAATTTTAACGGAAAACCCTTTGAAGTGCAAAACTTGAAGGCTGCAGAAACAACCAAGTAAACTCAAATTTGATTTTTAAACGGTTTTTTTTAAATGAAATTGAAGTGGAAATTTTTCAGTTCTCGGAAAAACCAAACCAACCGGCCACCAAAAGTTAAAGGCTGAGAACATTGTTAAATGCAAACGTTCAAATTGTTAAAGAAAACACAACCACCATTGTGCATTTTACACGTTTTTTTGCAACGTTAACGTGTCCCATTTCACAAAGGTTTTGCATTCAGATGTTCTCTGTCTCGTCAATGCTCAGCTTTTTCCCACTGCAGGAAATTATTCGGGCATTAAAATGTCCTTGGTTTCTGATGACCCTAAAACTTTTGCTGTGAACAACCCCCCACCCCCCTTTACATGAACACTTCCTCTCTTTTGCAGCGTCTTACAGAAATGACCAAAATTGGTGTTGTTTTAACTGCTTCCTTTTGGGGCAAGGTGACAAATTTGCATTACAACAAAATGTGGCATTTGAATTCCTGCTTGGAAAAATGACACATTTGCTTTTAACAAGGATTTTGGGCATTTTTTAAATAAATTTCTCGGCACTGGGCAAAGCGTTTTGGGATTTAATTTCCTTGGGGAGTAATAAGTTGTGCTGAATGAAGTTTGTTGCCGTTTTGATTCTTTGCTTTTTGGAACAAAAAATCCAATTTTTCCTTGTAACAGTTTTTGGCATTTAACTCCCTTGGATTTTTCAAGTTCTTTCCCCCACAGCGTTTAACAGTGGGTTTGGCCCTTGAATTTTCTGGGTTCTTGTGGGTGGTTGGTTGATTCTTTGTTTTGCTTTTAACCAAGCTGATGGGACGGGGGGGGTCCCCCCAAGTTGGGACTCACTTGGAGATCTGGGTCTGAAATCCTTCCAGCTTCGTCCGCAAGGCCGTCATCAGCTCAAACACCTTCTCCTGGGGAGGGGGAGAGGGGGGCTAATGAGCCGGGTGGGTGGGCAAAGGGGGGGCATGTTGGAGAATGGGGGACGCTCACCTGGACTGCGACCCCAAAATTGTTGCCGTCTTCGATACGGGGCACCTGGAGTTGAACCCAGACGGAGACCTGGGGAGGAGAGAGAGAATGAGTGTGTCCTGCTGCCCCCTTGGAGGGGATGGGACCTGCTGGGTGTGTTACCCAGCGGTGTGGTGCATCCTCTTGTGATGTGTGCACAGGGCGTGAGCGACGGGCCTGGTGCATGTTGCACAGTGGCCAGGCTGGGGCCGTGTTGTGTGCACGAGGGGCGAGCGTCGTGCAGGGGGCCGTTGCCTGGTGGCCTGGCTGGGGCTGTGGTGTGCGCATGGGGGGCGAGTGTCATGCAGGGTGCGTGTTGCACGGTGGTCTGGCCGGGGCCGTGTTGTGCGCACGGGGGAAGGGCGTCGTGCAGGGTGCGTGTTGCACGGTGGCCTGGCCGGGGCCGGGTTGTGCGCACGGGGGAAGGGCGTCGTGCAGGGTGCGTGTTGTACGGCGGCCTGGCCGGGGCCGGGTTGTGCGCACGGGGGAAGGGCGTCGTGCAGGGTGCGTGTTGCACGGCGGCCTGGCCGGGGCCGGGTTGTGCGCACGGGGGAAGGGCGTCGTGCAGGGTGCGTGTTGCACGGCGGCCTGGCCGGGGCCGGGTTGTGCGCACGGGGGAAGGGCGTCGTGCAGGGTGCGTGTTGCACGGCGGCCTGGCCGGGGCCGTGTTGTGCGCACGGGGGAAGGGCGTCGTGCAGGGTGCGTGTTGCACGGCGGCCTGGCCGGGGCCGTGTTGTGCGCACGGGGGAAGGGCGTCGTGCAGGGTGCGTGTTGCACGGCGGCCTGGCCGGGGCCGTGTTGTGCGCACGGGGGAAGGGCGTCGTGCAGGGTGCGTGTTGCACGGCGGCCTGGCCGGGGCCGTGTTGTGCGCACGGGGGAAGGGCGTCGTGCAGGGTGCGTGTTGCACGGCGGCCTGGCCGGGGCCGTGTTGTGCGCACGGGGGAAGGGCGTCGTGCAGGGTGCGTGTTGCACGGTGGCCTGGCCAGGTCCTGTTGTGGCTCCGTCTCACACTCACCAGCCCCACATCCTCCTTGGCGCCCTGAATCTCGGCTTTCACCTGGCTCACCAGCCCCACAACTGTCTCGTTGCTGCTCACGGGCCCACAGGGGGGCGCTGGGGAGAGACAGACAAACGAGGGGTCAGACCCCCAGAAGCAGCGGGGGGCACAGGCCCAACCCTCGTCAATGGAGGCCCCCCCTCAGATCTGGGTCCCCCACTCACCTTTATCCTCCTCCTCTGACTTCTTCTCGTCTTTTTTCTCTTCCTTCTCTTCCTTCTGCCCCGGAGGAGAAGGACAGGGAGAACATGGGGGTGTAGGGCAGAACTCCCAGCCCCCCCAGCACCCTCCTTCCCTGAGGGGTGATGGAGCTGTAGAACCCCCCCCCCCCGCACCCTTCTAACGTCCCCCCGGCTGCGGAAGAACCGAATGTGAAAATGGGGGTGAAGGAGGTAAAGATCCCCCGAATTCTCCCCCACCCGGTGAAGCCCCCAAAAGAAGAGTGAGAAAATGGGGGTGCAGGGAGGGGGAGAGCCCCAGATCTGCCCCATGGGTTTGTGGGGCCCTCATGACCCAACTCCCCCCTATTCTCATGCCTGGGGGGCGTGTTGGGCTCCCCCCGATATTGGGGTCCCCCAGCTCACCTTGCGGCGCTCGGCTTTCGCCTTCTCCTTGGCGGGGTCGGGGATGGGGATGTCGAGCGGGGCCCGCAGGGACTCAAGGTCCCCCACGTTCAGCGCCGGGTCCTGGGGGTACGGAGAGGCGTGAGCAGCTGGGCCCCCCAGAGGGACCTTTCACCCCTGCCCCAACTCCCCTCTCCTAGCCCCCCCCTTCCCCGCAGCCACCAACCCTGTTCCCAGCCCCCCAATCCCCTTCCAGCCCCCACATTCCCCCAAACCCTCCTGCCTCTGCCCCCAAATCTGCCTCCCACCCTCTGCCCCCCAAAACCCTCTAACGTCCCTCCCCCCTCCCAGCCTCCTGACGATCCCCTTAAATCCCCCCATCCTGTGTCCCAGGCAAACCCACATCCCGCCTCCCACCCCCTCCCTGCCCCCCAAATACCTTGAGGAAAGCATCCAGCTGAGTTATCTTGCTGGGGAACCGGGTCCCAACCAGCGCTTCAGCCTGGGGGGAGGGGGAAGAGGTCAGTATGGGGGGGCACTGCTGGGGGGAAGCTCACAGCCCTCGTCCCCTCCTCCCACTGGCTGGGGGCACTGCTGGGGAGAAGCTCGCAGCGTCTCACCTGGGCGCAGAGCTGGGTCCGAAAGGAATCCACCTGCGGGGGAAAGAAATTTAGGGGGGGGGTCAAATGTCCCAGCAGGACGCTCCCTCCGCGTCTCCCCCACCCCGGCTCTCTGCCAGCCCCCCGCAAGCCTGGGCTCTCTGCCAGCCCCCGCCCCGGGCACCCCGCCAGCCCCTGACACCCGATCCCCCCGGCCACCTGCCTGGCCCTGCCCTGTCTGCACTGGTGATGGGGCATGAAGGGGCCCTTCCCCCCCTCCCAGCCTGGGAACCGACTGCCCCATGGAAACTTCCCCATGGAGGGTCACCGCACTGCCCCCTGGGGGGGGATGGGCAGGGCCCAGGCTTGGAGATGGACATAGACCCCCTCATCTACCCCCAGCTGAACCCCAAACTCCCCAGGCAGCCCCCCCATCCAGCCCCCCTCCCTTCCCCCGAGCCACCCCCAGCTCCCCCTCCCTGCTCCCCCAAACCCCATCCCAGCACCCCCCTTCCCCGAGTCCCCCGGCCCAGCTCACCCTCATCCCAGCATCCCTCCTTCCCCCGAGCCCCCCCAGCCCAGCTCCCCCTCCCTGCTCCCCAAACCCCTATCCCAGCACCCCCTCCCTTCCCCATAACCCCTATCCCAGCACCTCCTTCCCCCAAGCACCCCAGCAGCCCTTCCTCCGAGCCCCCAGTCCACTCCTCCTTCCAAGCCCCCACCCTAGCTCCCCCTCCCTGAACCCCTATCCCAGCACCCCCTTCCCCAAGCCCCCCAGCCCCGCTCCCCCTCACCCCCAGACACCCAGTCCTGCTCCCCCTTCTCCCGAGCCCCCACCCCAGCTCCCCTCTTCCCCCGTGCCCCTAGCCCTACTCCCCCTTCCCGAGCCCCCACCCCAGCTCCTCCTCCCTGCTCCCCAAATCCCCATCCCAGCACCCCTCTTCCTCCGAGCCCCCCCAGCCCAACTGCCCCTCCCTGTTCCCCAAACCCCCCTCTAGCACCCCCTCCTTTCCCCCGAGCCCCCACCCCAGCTCCCCTCTTCCCCCGTGCCCCTAGTCCTACTCCCCCCAGCATCCCTTCCCTGCTCCCCAAATCCCCATCCCAGCACCCCCCTTCCAGCCCCCCGAACCCTCCAGTCCTCCCCTCCCTGCACCCCTCGGCCCCACTCCCTCTCCGTGTCCGCCAACCCCCCCACCAGGCCCCACATAAATCTGCTCCCGCCCCGCCCCGCATTTCCCCAGCCACGTCCCCCCCGCTCACCTGGGCCTCGGCCTTGGGGCTGATCCGCAGCGCAGCCATGGGGGGGTCGCTGGGGGGTGCGTGACGGAGCTGGGGGGGCCCGAGGCGCGTGGCGGGGGGGGATGATGTAGCGAGTTGAGAAGTAAAAACGAAAGTGACGGAGCCGCGGGGGAAGTCCCGGCCGAGGGGGCGGGGGCGAGTCCGAGCTGCGAGCTTCCCGCAGCAGTGCCCCAACGGTGGTGGCGTGGGGCGGGTTGCGAACTTCCCCCCGCAGTGTCCCCAGCGGGAATGTGGCTGAGCTGCGAGCTTCCCACAACAGTGGTCCATGTGGGAGGGATGTCCGGGCTGTGAGCTTCTCCCAGCAGTGCCCCCAAGGGGGCAGGGTGTGTGGGTCCGGGCTGTGACCTTCTCCCAGCAGTGTCCCCAGGGGGCAGGGTGTGTGGGTCCGGGCTGTGACCTTCTCCCAGCAGTGTCCCCAGGGGGCAGGGTGTGTGGGTCTGCGCTGTGAGCTTCTCCCAGCAGTGTCCCCAAGGGGGCAGGGTGTGTGGGTCCCGGGCTGTGAGCTTCTCCCAGCAGTGCCCCCAAGGGGGCAGGGTTTGTGGGTCCGGGGTGTGAGCTTCTCCCAGCAGTGCCCCCCAAGGGGGCAGAGTGTGTGGGTCTGGGCTGTGAGCTTCTCCCAGCAGTGCCCCCAAGGGGCCAGGGTGTGTGGGTCTGGGCTGTGAGCTTCTCCCAGCAGTGCCCCCAAGGGGCCAGGGTGTGTGGGTCTGGGCTGTGAGCTTCTCCCAGCAGTGCCGCCAGGGGGGCAGGGTATGTGGGTCCGGGCTGTGAGCTTCTCCCAGCAGTGCCCCCAAGGGGGCAGGGTGTCTGGGTCCGGGCTGTGAGCTTCTCCCAGCAGTGCCTCCAAGGGGGCAGGGTGTGTGGGTCCGGGCTGTGAGCTTCTCCCAGCAGTGTCCCCAAGGGGCCAGGGAGTCTGGGTCCGGGCTGTGAGCTTCTCCCAGCAGTGCCCCCAAGGGGACAGGGTGTGTGGGTCTGGGCTGTGAGCTTCTCCCAGCAGTGCCCCCAAGGGGGGCAGGGTGTGTGGGTCTGGGCTGTGAGCTTCTCCCAGCAGTGCCCCCAAGGGGGAGGGTGTGTGGGTCTGGGCTGTGAGCTTCTCCCAGCAGTGCCCCCAAGGGGGCAGGGTGTGTGGGTCTGGGCTGTGAGCTTCTCCCAGCAGTGCCGCGAGTGGGGGAAGGGGGTCCAGGCTGCGAGAGCTTTCCCCCAGTGGGCAGGTTATGTGGGTCCCAGCTGCAAGCTCCCCCCCCCCCGCCAGGGGGTGCGGGTGTCTGGGCTGCAAGCTTCCCCCCATGACCCCAGGGTGGGGGCGTCTGGACTGCAGCCCCCCCCCGCAATACCCCCAGCTATGGGGTGGGGTTGCTGGGCTGGGAGCTCAGATCAGTGCCTGGGGGGAGGGAGGACTCCAATGCTGCGAGCTTCCCTCCAGCAGTGCCCCCACCCTCAGCTAATCCCCCCGACTGCCTGGGTCACCCCCCCAGCCCCAGCCCCCCCAATAAACCACAGCACCAGGACAGGCTTCACCCCACTGAGGGCAGGCGGCCATGTTTTATTTGGGCCCCGGACACCTGGGTCCCCATGTCATTCGCTCCATGCTAGGAATCCCCCCCTCCCGATGCCTGGGGCCCCATCCTTGAATTAACCCCCCAAGTCTTCCTGCCCCCAAAAGGAAGGGGGTGGGGGGGGCTCCATTTCTCCTTGGACACCTGGGTTCCCCTCCCACGCCAATACCCTCCAACTCCCGGACGCCTGGCCCCGCCCAATCATTACCCCCCAGCCCCCCTTTCCCTCAGGAGGGGGCAGCAGCCCCTTGCGAGGGTGGGGGGAGGGGTCCTGGGGCTGCTCCCTCCCCCACGGCCGGGCCAGGACGCCTGGGTCCCTCAGGCGCGCGGCTCGCCCTTGGGGAAGAGGCCGGGGCCCGGGCGGCCCGGGGACCAGCGGGCGCGGTACCAGCCCCGGTAGGTGAGGTGCCAGGCCAGGGTGCCCGCGGCGGCGCCCCCCAGCTGCGGCCCGTAGGCCGGGCCGTACACGGCGCCGCCCAGCAGCAGCAGGTTCCACAGGCCCAGCAGCAGCACGTTGAGCAGGAAGACGAGGCGCAGCGCGGCGCCGGCCGGGTGGCCGCGGGCCAGGTAGCGGCGGAAGACGGCCAGCTCCTCGGCCAGCAGCAGGCAGCAGAAGGTCAGCAGGAAGGCGGCCCGCGACGGCAGGTAGCCGCGCCAGCGGTGCCCGGCCGCCAGGCAGCCCGGCCGCTCGGCCAGCGGGGGCAGCAGCGTGCCGGCCGGCAGCGCCGCGTAGCAATAGCCCGTCAGCTCCTCCAGCAGCCCGAAGGCGGCGGCGGCGGCCAGCTGCAGCGCCGAGCCCACGGCCAGCCGGGCCAGCGGCCGCAGCGCCGCCAGCGCCCGCCCCGTCGCCCCGTAGCTCACCAGCAGCGTGAAGCCGCCCGCCAGCACGCAGGTCCAGCCCCAGGCCGAGGCCACGAAGGTGCTGCGGGGAGAGGGGGCACGTTAGGGGGGGCACAGGCCTCCCAGCCCCCCCCGGTCCCTCCCAGCCCCACATGTCCTGGGCCTCCGTCCCAGCCCTACAGCAGCCAAGGGCCTCCCTGCCTGGCCCCCCGGTCCCTCCCAGCCCCACATGTTCTGGGCCTCCCTGTCCCAGCCCCACAGCAGCCAAGGGCCTCCCTGCCTGGCCCCCCGGTCCCTCCCAGGCCCACATGTCCTGGGCCTCCCTGTCCCAGCCCCACACCAGCCAAGGGCCTCCCTGCCTGGCCCCCCGGCCCCCCCCCAGCCCCACATGTCCTGGGCCTCCCTGTCCCAGCCCCACGGCAGCCAAGGGTCTCCCTGCCTGGCCCCCCGGCCCCAAACCAGCCCCCCCCCCAGCCCCACATGTCCTGGGCCTCCCTGTCCCAGCCCCACGCCAGCCAAGGGTCTCCCTGCCTGGCCCCCCGGCCCCATACCAGCCCCCCCCAGCCCCACATGTCCTGGGCCTCCCTGTCCCAGCCCCACACCAGCCAAGGGCCTCCCTGCCTGGCCCCCCGGTCCCTCCCAGACCCACATGTCCTGGGCCTCCCTGTCCCAGCCCCACACCAGCCAAGGGCCTCCCTTGCCTGGCCCCCCGGTCCCATACCAGCCCCCCCAGCCCCACATGTCCTGGGCCTCCCTGTCCCAGCCCCACGCCAGCCAAGGGTCCTCCCTTGCCTGGCACCCCGGTCCCTCCCAGGCCCACATGTCCTGGGCCTCCCTGTCCCAGCCCCACACCAGCCAAGGGCCTCCCTTGCCTGGCCCCCCGGTCCCTCCCAGCCCCACATGTCCTGGGCCTCCCTGTCCCAGCCCCACGCCAGCCAAGGGTCTCCTTGCCTGGCCCCCCAGCCCCATACCAGCCCCCCCCAGCCCCACATGTCCTGGGCCTCCCTGTCCCAGCCCCACGCCAGCCAGGGGCCTCCCTGCCTGGCCCCCCGGTCCCTCCCAGGCCCACATGTCCTGGGCCTCCCTGTCCCAGCCCCACGCCAGCCAAGGGTCTCCCTGCCTGGCCCCCCGGTCCCTCCCAGCCCCACATGTCCTGGGCCTCCCTGTCCCAGCCCCACGCCAGCCAAGGGCCTCCCTGCCTGGCCCCCCAGCCCCACATGTCCTGGGCCTCCCTGTCCCAGCCCCACAGCAGCCAAGGGTCTCCCTGCCTGGCCCCCCGGTCCCTCCCAGCCCCACATGTCCTGGGCCTCCCTGTCCCAGCCCCACAGCAGCCAAGGGCCTCCCTGCCTGGCCCCCCGGTCCCTCCCAGGCCCACATGTCCTGGGCCTCCCTGTCCCAGCCCCACACCAGCCAAGGGCCTCCCTGCCTGGCCCCCCGGCCCCCCCCAGCCCCACATGTCCTGGGCCTCCCTGTCCCAGCCCCACGGCAGCCAAGGGTCTCCCTGCCTGGCCCCCCGGCCCCAAACCAGCCCCCCCCCAGCCCCACATGTCCTGGGTCTCCCTGTCCCAGCCCCACACCAGCCAAGGGTCTCCCTGCCTGGCCCCCCGGCCCCACACCGGCCCCCCCCATCCCCACATGTCCTGGGTCTCCCTGTCCCAGCCCCACACCAGCCAAGGGCCTCCCTGCCTGGCCCCCCGGCCCCCCTCCATCCCCCCCCATCCCCACATGTCCTGGGTCTCCCTGTCCCAGCCCCACGCCAGCCAAGGGTCTCCCTGCCTGGCCCCCCAGTCCCTTCCAGCCCCACATGTCCTGGGCCTCCCTGTCCCAGCCCCACGCCAGCCAAGGGCCTCCCTGCCTGGCCCCCCAGCCCCACACCAGCCCCTCCCCAGCCCCACACCAGCCCCACATGTCCTGGGTCTCCCTGTCCCAGCCCCACGCCAGCCAAGGGTCTCCCTGCCTGGCCCCCCGGTCCCTCCCAGCCCCCCCCCAGCCCCATATGTCCTGGGCCTCCCTGTCCCAGCCCCACGCCAGCCAAGGGTCTCCCTGCCTGGCCCCCCGGTCCCTCCCAGGCCCACATGTCCTGGGCCTCCCTGTCCCAGCCCCACACCAGCCAAGGGCCTCCCTGCCTGGCCCCCCGGCCCCCCCCAGCCCCACATGTCCTGGGCCTCCCTGTCCCAGCCCCACGCCAGCCAAGGGTCTCCCTGCCTGGCCCCCCAGTCCCTCCCAGCCCCACATGTCCTGGGCCTCCCTGTCCCAGCCCCACGCCAGCCAAGGGTCTCCCTGCTTGGCCCCCCGGTCCCTCCCAGCCCCCCCCAGCCCCATATGTCCTGGGTCTCCCTGTCCCAGCCCCACGCCAGCCAAGGGCCTCCCTGCCTGGCCCCCCGGCCCCACACTAGCCCCTGCCCGGTCCCCCTCTCCCAGCCCCACGCGTCTTGGGCCTCTCTCTCCCAGCCCCACGCCAGCCAAGGGTCTCCCTGCCTGGCACCCCAGCCCCTGCCCAGTCCCCCCCCAGCCCCATGCATCCTGGGCCTCCCTGTCCCAGCCCCACGCCAGGCAAGGGTCTCCCTGCCTGGCCCCCCCAGCCCCACACCAGCCCCTGCCCAGTCCCCCCCAGCCCCACACATCCTGGGCCCCACTTCCCCATACCCCTCCCAGCCCCATGCATCCTGGGCCACCCTGTCCCCCCACCTGTCCCCTTCCCAGCCCCATGCCAGCCAAGGGCCTCCCTGCTTGGTCCCCCCTGGCTCCATGAGTCCTGGGCCCCATTGCCCCGTCCCCCCCAGGTGCCCCTCCCAGACCTGCGCCACCCCTGGGACTCCCTGTCCTGCCCCAGTCTCCTCTCTGCCCGGCCCCCCACCCGGAGAGCCCCGACGGCCCCCCTGCCCCCCGGCTCACCGGCTGAAGTAGTTGCGCTGGTTGGCGAGGATGGCGTGGGGGTCGGCCAGGGGGTGCAGCAGGGGCCCCAGCACCACGGCCCCCGCCAGCCAGGCGTGATACACCCGCCGCAGCCAGGGGGCGCCCAGCAGCCAGGCGCAGCGCTCGCTGCACAGGAAGACCAGGCCCCGGGCTAGGGCCAGCGCCCAGCCGGCCACGGTGGCCAGCAGGGCGAGGGGCAGGCGGCCCCCGCTCCCGGCCATGGCCTCCCCCACCAGTGACGCGCGGCGACAGCTGAGCCCGGGCGCCCCCCCCAAGGACGCAGCCTGAGGAATGGCGAGAGCTTTATTGACAGACAGCAGGTGGCACAGACAGAATCCCCCCCACTTCCCTAGTGCGGGGCCCCCTTCCCAGAATGGGGGGGCTGCACCCCACCGGGCACCCCTGCACCTTCACCCCACCAGCCCTGCAGGGGATGCCCCCCAGGGGACCCCAGATCCCCCCCCCCAGCTGGCCAAGGGATGCCAGGGCAGCAGAGAACAAGTCATGAAGATGGGATGGGGGCCTCCAGCCAGGCTCCCCCACAGTTAGGGGGGCAGCGCGATTCCTGCTGGAAGTCCCCCAATGCTGAGCCCAGATGCCCCTCTGGGGGGTACAGGCCCCATCTGGCATGTGGGGGGAAAGGCCCCGTGCCACCCTGAGCAGCCAGTCCCTGCCCTGGGACTGGATCAGGCCCCGCACCCCCTAGAGGGGACAGGCCCTGCGCCCCATTCCCTGCCCCCCACCCCCTACCCTGAGCCAGCAAGTCCCTGCCCTGGGACTGGATCAGGCCCCGTGCCCCATTCCCTGCCCCCCAGCCCCCACCCCGAGCCAGCATGTCCCTGCCCTGGGACTGGATCAGGCCCCGTGCCCCATTCCCTGCCCCCCAGCCTGCACCCCGAGCCAGCATGTCCCTGCCCTGGGACTGGATCAGGCCCCGTGCCCCATTCCCTGCCCCCCAGCCCCCACCCTGAGCAGCCAGTCTCTGCCCTGGGGCTGGATCAGGCTCCATGCTCCATTCCCTGCCTCCCTGAGCCAGCCAGTCTCTGCCCTGGGGCTGGATCAGGCCCCACGCCCCATTCCCTGCCCCCCTGAGCCAGCAAGTCTCTGCCCTGGGGCTGGATCAGGCCCCACGCCCCATTCCCTGCCCCCCTGAGCCAGCAAGTCCCTGCCCTGGGAGTGGATCAGGCCCCGCGCCCCCTACAGGGGACAGGCCCCACGCCTTATTCCCTGCCTCCTACCCCGAGCCAGCTAGTTCCTGCCCTGGGGCTGGGTCAGAGCCAGCGCCCCCTAGGGGGGACAGGCCCCACGCACCATTCCCTGCCCCCCTGAGCCAGCCAGTCTCTGCCCTGGGGCTGGGTCAGAGCCAGCGCCCCCTAGGGGGGACAGGCCCCACGCACCATTCCCTGCCCCCCTGAGCCAGCCAGTCTCTACCCTGAGGCTGGATCAGGGCCTGTGCCCCATTCCCTGCCCCCCACCCCAAGCCAGCCAGTCCCTGCCCTGGGGCTGGGTCAGAGCCAGCACCCCCTAGGGGGGACAGGCCCCACACACCATTCCCTGCCCCCCTGAGCCAGCCAGTCTCTACCCTGGGGCTGGATCAGGCCCTGTGCCCCATTCCCCGCCCCCCACCCCAAGCCAGCCAGTCCCTGCCCTGGGGCTGGGTCAGAGCCAGCGCCCCCTTCCCCACCCAGTAAATTACACATCAGTCCATAATACACATCAAATGTCCCGGGGGGATTCCCGAAGCCGTGCACCCCCGTGATTGGGGGGGAACACTTGATTTCCTCCCCTCACACTGCCCCTTGGGGTACTGAGCCAGAGAAAAGCCTCCCCGCCCCAAGGGCAGAGGATTTTTGGGGTATCCATGACACAGCAGGGCCCAGAGACCCCCAAGTCCAAGCACTGAGAAACGGGGCACCCTGGTGGGAGGGGCGCTACTGATCCGAGGAGCCAGGGGAGCTTGCGGGGGGCTCCCCAGCCGAAGGGAGGTTTGCGGGGTCCCTGAGATCGTCTTCATAGTATTCAGCCTGGCGGTATTCCCACAGGTGCAGACAGCCGTCCCACTGCCGGAGGGGGAGAGAGAGGGGTGAAAGCGCCCCCAGGAGCCTGTTGGGGTCCCCCCCGTTGGGCAAAGCACCCCCCCTGCTAGGATCCCCCCCTCTACCCTGCCAGGATCCCCCCCTCAGGCAGAGCATCTGCCGCTGGGTTCCCCCCTCGCTGGCATCCCCCCCTCGCTGGCATCCCCCTCCACCCTGCCAGGGTCCCCCCCTCGGGCAAAGCATCCGCCGTTGGGATCCCCCCTCCACCCTGCCGGGGTCCCCCTCTCAGGCAGAGTGTCCCCCCCCCCCGCTACGATCCCCCCTCCTCCCTACCAGGGTTCCCCACTCGAGCCTGCCGGGGTCCCCCTCTCAGGCAGAGTGTCCCCCCCCCCGCTACGATCCCCCCTCCTCCCTACCAGGGTCCTCCCCTTGGGCAGTGCCCCCCCCGCTGGGATCCCCCCTCCTCCCTGCCGGGATCCCCCCTTTGGGCAGAGCGTTCCCCCCCCCCCGCACCGTGTCAGCACCCCAGGCAGAACGGCCCCTGTCCCCCCCCCCACTCACCGAACTGCTGACGATCTTCTCCTCGTAGGGGTGCCAGCTGACATCACGCACACAGGCCTTGTGACTGGTCAGTTTCTTGATGATCTGCCCACTCAGGAGGTCGTACACTGGGGGCAGAGCAGCACAAATGAGATTCCCCTCTCCCCAGCCCACTACAGTGGTACATGCTATTTGCCCCCCCCCCACCGCAACATATACAATGAGCCCTCCTGACCTTGCCCTGGTTGGCTGCCCTCACTCCCCATTTCGCATAGAATGGTACAGTATCATCCACTCGATCACTTCCCCCTACAGCATAGAGTGGTACTGCCCAAGTCGCCCCTGCCATGAATGTAATAGTACTGCCCAACTCTCAAACATCCCCTGCCCCATGTGAAGGAATGGTCCTTCCCAGTCATCCTCCTCCACTTTGAACTCAGTGGTACAGTCCAAAGCCTGGGGACCTCCCCCCCATGGCACCTCCCCCTGTGCTTTGCCCCACTCCCACCCACCAGTGGCTCCACACATGTATGTACGCTGGTGGCCCTGGCCCATGTCACAGCCCCATCCCCACCCTCCTACAGGCAGGACTTCCTGTTTGGCCCTTGGCTGGTGGGTGGGACTTCCTGTTTCGCTCTCTTTGCCTTTGCCCAGGGGGTAGGCGCTGCCCCTGCCTCACTCACCCACCACCTTGCCGGTGGAGCAGCCGCTGTAGATGTACTGCTGGCCGGTGCTGTGCGGGGGCGAGAAGCGGCAGCGGATCAGCGTGTGCAGCACTCCATGGCCCCGATAGGTCATCAGGGAGCTGTCGCCCGGCAGCTTGGTCTTGCGCCAGGCTGGAGATTGACAGGGTTAGAGCCAGCCCACATTCACACCAGATCTGTCCCCAGGGCGGGACTTCCTGCTTCGCTTCCCCTCCCCAAGGGGCAGACTCAAGGCCACCATGCCACCCTTTATGCCACTTCCTACATCCTCCTTGACGTCTACTCTCTGCCTCCCCTTCCCCACCATTGCACTCCACTTCCTCCTTCTTACCACCCACTTCCTGCCCCACCCCACGGTAGCTGAACAGTGCCTTTCCCATGCCTTTCCTGTCCCCCCTTTTCGCAGAACACCACCTGGTGCCCCCACTTCCTGTCCCCATCCCCTCCTTTGTCCTTCCCCCACCTAATTCCACTTCCCCTCCCTGCCCCGCTTCCCATTCCACGGCCCCTGCCCCCTTCCTGCCCACCCCACTTCTCACTCCTACATGCCCTCGTGCTGACCTTTCTTGGGCACCTGCTGCCAGCGGTAGTCCCAGTTCTGCTGGGTGACGGCCTGGCGTGACGCCTCCAGCCCCTCGCGCCCTGAGAGCCGCCGGATGTCCCACAGCTTGATGGTCTGGTCCTTCGAGTTGGAAATCAAGTAGCGGGCGTCTCCCTGGGGCACAGGGAGGCAGAGATGGGTCAGCACCCTGCACCCAGCCCTCTCTACCACAGGGTGGGATTCAGCCTCCACGGGGCGCTCACCTTGCTGTCGATGAAGGTGATGCCGTCCTGGTGGCCGGCCAGCACGCCCACTGGCTTGGGGTCGTCCTCCCGCATGGTGCGCCGGTCCCACACCTTGCAGATGGCATCGTCGCCCCCAGAGAAGAGGATGTGGGAGCTGCCGTCGGCGAAAGCTACGGCGTTCACGTCGTCCTCATGGGACTCAATCTGGGGCGGGGGTGAGGGGTTACACAGCATTGTGGGTAAGCACCCTCCATGAATATTCCCTGCTCTCTTTGCATTGTGGGTAAGTGTGCTCCCATAATCCTCTCTATCCTATCCAGGGCAGTCCAGCTGCTTTGCATTGTGGGTAAGCCACCTCCCTCTCTCTGCTCTCACACCAGGGACCCAGTGGGGCCCAGCCGCTTTGCATAAACAAACTAGGGAAATACATCCTAGATGGAGCTACTAGAAGGTGGGTGCAGAACTGGTTGGAAGATCGTTCCCCGAGAGCAGTGATCAGTGTTTCACAGTCATGCTAGAAGGGCCTAACGAGTGGGGCCCCGCAACGATCGGTTCTGGGTTTGGTTGTGTTCAATATCTTCATCAAGGATTTAGATAATGGCACAGCAAGTACACTTATAAAGTCTGTGGATGATACCAAGCCGGGAGGGGTTGCAAGTGCTCTGGAGGATAGCATCAAAATTCAAAATGATCTGGGCAAACTGGAGAAATGGTCTGAAGTAAATAGGATGAAATTCAATAAGGACGAATGCAAAGTGCTCCTCTTAGGAAGGAACGATCAGTTGCACACATACAGAATGGGAAATGACCGTCTAGGAAGGCGCACTGCGGAAAGGGGTCTGGGGGTCCTAGGGGATCAAAAGCTAAACAGGAGTCAACAGTGTGATGCTGTTGCAAAAAAAGCAAACATGATTCTGGGCTGTATCAGCAGGAGTATTGCGAGCAAGACACAAGAAGTGATTCCTCTGCTCTGCTCCGCACTGATTAGGCCTCATTGTGTTCAGTTCTGGGAGCCACATTTCAGGAAAGATGTGGACAAATTGGAGAAAGTCCAGAGAAGAACAACAAAAATGATTCAAGGGCTAGAAGACTTGAACTATGGGGGAAGACTGAAAACTTGGGTTTGTTTAGTCTGGAGAAGAGGAGACAGAGAGGACATGATAACGGTTTTCAAGTACATAAAAGGTTATTACAAGGAAGAAGGAGAAAGATTGTTCCTAACCTCTGAGGATAGGACAAGAAGCAATGGGCTTCAATTGCATCAAGGGAGGTTTAGGTTGGACATTAGGAGAAACTTCCTGTCAGGGTGGTTAAGCACTGGAATAAATTGCCCAGGGAGGTTGTGGAATCTCCATCATTGGGGATTTTTTTAGAGCAGGCTGGACAAACACCTGTCAGGGATGGTCTAGATAATCCTTAGTCCTGCCATGAGTGCAGGGGACTGGACTAGATGACTTCGAGGTCCCTTCCAGGTCGATGATTCTAGGATTCTGGGTAAGTGCACTCCCATAATCCTCTCTGTCCTCCCAAAGGCTCCCAGGGCAGCCCAGCACCTTTGCAGAGAGGATTCTGGGAGGGGGCTTACCTGTGGGTCCTCTCAAGGGCAGTCCAGCAGCTTTGCATTGTGGGTAAGTCCCCTCCCAGAATCTTCTCTGCTCTTGCTCAAAAGGGCCTAGCTGCTTGGCCCTGTGACATTAGCTCTTTGAAGATCATTTCCCTGCTCTGCTTCCCTCCTAAGGGCTGGCACTCAGCTAAAGAGGTGAAAGGGGACAGGTCGGCAGGGCTGGGGACGCTGCTCCCGGTCTGGGGGTGAGCACTTCTGCGGTCACTCCGCAGTGCAGAAGCGTGTGGAAACAGGGAAGAGATGGGAGCTCAGGGATGCCTCTGTTGCTGGAGTTAACATTGGAAGATCAAACTGAAAGGGCCGCGGGCTGAAAGATTTCACAGCCGCTCAGGGGAGAGCGAAGGGAAGGAAGAGCCGAACACCTGTGGGAGCTGCATCGCCCCCGCCCTCGATGGTGCTTTTTAGTCAAACAGCACAACCGGCCACTCCTCAAGAAAGGGCAGCTGGGCTGGGGCCACTTGGCTTGAAACTGGGATTTCTGGCGAGCCCAAAATCCCGGAAGCTGGGACCCAGCCGGTTTACCGCGGCCTCGGCCTCCAACGGGAGGTGTAGCTTAGCAGGAAACAAAAAGATGCAGCTGAATTTTAGCCGGAATTATGGAGAGCAGATTCCTGAGTCCGAGGTGAAACTCACAAGCCTGGTTTGCCTACCATGACGTGGCGATCCAACGCCATGGGCTCCCACTCTTCTGTATCTCAGCTGGGGTTGGGTTTCCCAGGGAACTCCAAAGAAGCACCCAGGGGCCATGACGAGGCGGAACGAATTGCTAGGATCAGCCAGCGCCTGGCACGGCCTCTGAACAGGGGACAGAGCATTTGGCAGGAATCTTACAGGGGGGCCAGGCTTTCAAGCTAAATGTGCTGCTCTTGAAAGGATTGTCCAGTCAACAGAGTGAAAGCGGGAGACAAAGTTTTTACTGCTTTGTAACTTCAGCGCCACCGTAGAAGGTGCTGGGAACAAGGCAAACGAGCCCAATCTGAGCTCGGATCAAGGAGAGGAATTCAGACTCCAGTCATATGCAGGTCGAAGATCAACTGCATTACGTGACGGCAGCAGCCACTGAACTCTGAACCCTTCCAGCCAAGGCTGGGGAAGGAACAGGATGGTTTGGGAGCTGCCGATTCGAACGCTGTGACCTTCGCACCAGCCGCTGGAAGGCATCAGTGCCAAAATGAGAACATGGGGTCTGAAAGCTGTAGTGGACAAGAGGTGAAGTCTCCAGAAAGAGCCCCTGACACTCGCAGCTAGAGAGAAAAGATGTCCAGTGGTGACGACATCTGAGCACCTACTTAGGGACTAAACCAACTACCGGACCAGTGAACGCGTCCCCGGGATGTCCTTCTTATGTCTGTCACACGCCACAGACTTTTTCCTGTGCTTTCTTTGAAGCTAAAAAAAGAAATGCAGAATCTGTGATGCCAAAACTTTTTGCTAATTTGAGCAGGTTTCACCAGATTGTTTGGGTTGGGAGGGAAAAGAAAAAAAAAAAAAAAAAAGGCAAGTGCGAGAACCTCTCCCCCAAATCGAAATGTTGTGTGTCTCAATTTTCCACCTTTCTGCTCAGTCTCCTTTCATTTGATTATAACCAAATGTTTTTGAACGGTGAGCAGTAAAACAACCCCTCTTGATTGTGTCAAAATGTTTCACTCCACCCGGAACTAATTCTTTTCCGAGCTGATCCATCAAAAGGTTTGGATTTTAGGCCAATCCGAAGCAAAAAAATGCATTTTGGAATCACCAGGGAAGCACAGAAATCCATTATTTGCACTGCTCCACCCTCTCCATCCAGGGGTTATTTCACCTCTGAATTTGCACTGGTGCAACCGTGGGTGGAATGCTATGCCCAGGGCTCAGGGAAGAGCTACGAGAACGATTCAAGGTTTGGGAAACCTGCCTTCGAGGGATAAGCCAAACCAATTAAGCTCCTGGAGTCTGACAGAGAAGGCTACGGGCTGACTCAATCACAGTCTATAAAGGTTCCTACGTGGGGAACAAATATTTGCTAAGAGGCGCTGCACTCTAGCAGGCAAAGCTGTGACAAGACCCAGGGGCTGGATGCTGAAGCTAGACAAGTTCAGACCAGAAATAAGGTGTAAATGTTTAACCATGAGAGTAACTAACCATTGGAACCACTTATCAAGGGGCATGGTGGACTCTCCGTCACCGGGGATTTTAAAATCAAGAGCGCTGCTCTGGGAATCACTGGGGATGGGGTGGTCTATGAGCCGCAGTATCTAGGGCAGATGAGATGAGCACGCCAGTCCCTTCTGCCCGTGGGATCCAGGGTTTTTTAGTTTCACACAAAGCCCCGGCACAGCTGAGATGGCACATACAAGCCAGCGGGACTCCCGGGCGCGTGGCAGGAAGCGACGGACCATTGTACCATGTCAGTCCCGGTTCCAAGGGGAGAACGCAGCACTTGCAAAGGCTTGGAAATCGGCCGAAGAGGTCAAAGGGGACAGGTCTGGGGCGCCGGTAGGAGCAGAATTCTGGGGGCTCGGCAGCAGGTGCGTGGCAAGCTGCGGCTGCTCAGTGTGGGATACACAGTTTAATAAAACTCCAGTTTTTAGACGTGTTCTGGGACTGGGAGCGTCTGTGCAAAGAATCCGCTCTGCTGTCACCAAGGGGCTCCCAGCGCACCAACCCACACAGCGTTGTGGGTAAGCACCCTCCCAGAACCCTCCCTGCCCCCAGTGTGTCCGCCTGCCCCCCAGCAGGGGAGGTACCTTGAGGGTCCGTTTATTCTGCTCCCGATCGAATACGTAGACGCACCCGTCGTTAGCCCTGGGGAGGGGAAACTGAGGCATCAGGCAGCGAGGCTGGAGGTGGGGCAAGCTCTGAGGGGTACAGAGGGTGACCCTACCCCCCGGTGGAGAGGTATGAGCCTGAGGGGTGCCTAGCTGGTCTAACCTGGCTCAGTGGGGCTCACTTTGCTATGCATTGTGGGTAAGAGCCACAGCGCATGGCTAGGTGGTCAACTGCTGTCCCAGAATCCTCTCCGCTCTCGCCCATGGGCCTTTTAGAAAGGAGTGGGAGGGACTCCCAGAAGTCCATTGTGTGCAGTGGCCATCCCACCATGCATTATGGGTAAGGGCTGTCCCAGAATCCTCTCTGCTCTCACCACATGACCAGATTGGAAATGCAGGAGCCCACCTGGGCTGCTCCTGGCTTTGGGGGTGCCCATGTGACTTACCCGCCAAGCACCTCCCGCCCGTCGGAGGAGACCGTGAGGGAGAAGACAGCGAACCGGCGCTCATCTGGCCTGTGATGAGGAAAGAGACACTGAAATCCTGTGGCTGGGGGAGAGGGGGTGGTCCTCAAAGTCCATGAATCTATGGGTCCCCCTGCTCTTCCCCTTCCTTCATGCCTCTGGGGAGAACGGGATGGGCATGCATTGCCCCCCCCATGTGCTCATCTGAAGCTGATACCCAGCCTCCACTCTCATGCTTCAGGGCTGCAGCCTGCAGGGGTCAGGAAGCAATCGTGATGGATGTCTGACCAGTTCCATTTTGGGTATTCCCTCCCCTCCATCTTCCCGTGAGGCACAAGGGATCAGCCACAGCAGGAGGTAGGACTCTAGAGGGAATGGGCCAGGGACCTGAGGGGGCTCAGGAATCTTTTCCCTCCATGCCTGGCTGGTGGCTCTTTCTCCCATGCTCTGGGTCTAACTGATCCTCCTATCTGGGGGTCAGGGAGTGGTCTCACCCCAGGGCAGATTGGCAGGGACCTAGGGTCGGGGAGGTGGAGGTGGGGAGAAGACTTTCTCCGTCTGCAAGGTGGGGCATACATCGCCGGCCGGGCAATCGCCCCCACCCAGACCGCAATGACCAATAGCCCCTTTAATCCCCGCCTATCATGATAGCTGACCTCTCCAGCTCCTCATATCATGGCACACCCACCCCTCCATTACCTCAGATCCAGTGCCGTGTGGACGTTTCCGTCGCCATAGATGTTACAGATGTGAACTGGGGGAGGAAGGGAGGGAGAGAGACACTGGTCAGTGCTTTCTGCCTGGGGGCAAGGCTAAGGCAGACTTCGCCCCCAGTCCCTACTCACTGTAGTCGGACCAGCTGGAGTAGAGGAAGTGGCCTCCGTCGGGGGTGAAGGTGACATCCAGGACGCTCCAGCCCACGTCCCGTGCCCGGATGCTCTTGAACTTCCTGAAGCCTCCATAGCGGCAGTCGTACAGGCGGATTGTCTGGTCTGGGAGTGGGGCAGGGAGATAAGGGAAGGTTTAGGAGGGAAGATGCTAGGATGGCCTTACCCACAATGCAAAGCAGGGAGGGGGCAGTGCTGAGTGTCTACCACACATCGCAGGACAGAATGGTTTCTGGGAAGACTACTCACAATGCAAAGGGATAAGCACCCTCCCAGAATCCTCTCTGCTTGCCCCCAGGGTGTCCCAGCCACTGTACACTGTGGGAAATGCCCTCCCAGAATCCTCTCTGCTTGTCCAAGAGCTCCCTACACAGCTCAGCTGCTTTGCATTGTGGGTAACGGCCCTCCCAGATTGCTCTCCTGAAGGACCCTCAGATGGGACCAGAAAGGATTCTGGTAGAGTGATTACCCACAATGCACAAAGGCATGACCCTGACCCACAATGCCAGTGGGTGGGTGGCACTGCAAGCCGGTACTACCACCTTCCGAAAGGCAGAAAGAGAGAAAATTCTGGGATGTTGTTTACCCACAAGGCCAAGCCGACAGGCAGCAGTGGGAGTCCTGTGGCTAGAGCAGAGGGTATTGTGGGTAACCTGATAAACCACCCCAAGTGCACCCCCCCCCCCATACCTTGACAGGCAGACATGAAGAGCTGTCCATCCCTGGAGTAGACGCCACAGAAGGCCTTCTGGGAGTAGGAGTCGGTGAACGCCAGCTGGTTGGGCAGAAAGCTGAGGGGGTGCAGAGAGCACCGGGTCAGTGGGGAGTCTCCTGCCAGTGCCCCCCCCACCCCATTCCACCGATACTCACTGGGACATCACACGGGAGCGCTCGCCCGGGGAAAAGCTGCTGCCGTGGCACAAGCCCCACTCTCTCTGCAAAGGGAGCAGGGTGGGGGTGAGAATCCCAGAGTCCCAGCAGACCCCACTCCCCTCCAGCCCCAGGGCTCCCCTGCAGGAAGGGCCACGTACCTGGCGAAGGAGCTGGGGGATGCTGCGGTCAGCTCGCCTGCAGCCCAGCATCCCATTCGCCAGCTGGATTTGGGTTTTGATCTCGTTACTTTCCACGTCCCGTGTGTCAGGCGCAGAATCCACTGGCGGGGGGGGGGGGGGCGGGCAGAGAGATGTACCAGGTATAAATAGCAGCAGAGAATAGAACCCAGGATTCCTGGCTCCCAGACGCTCCCCCGCTCTAACAGCTAGCCTGCATTCCCATCCCAGAACCAGGGATAGAACCCAGTCCCCCCGCTCTAGCCACTAGCTCCTGCTCCCCACCCAGGGCTGAGGACAGAACCCAGAAGCCCTGGGTCCCAGCCCTCCCGCTCTGACCACTAGCTTCCAGTCCCCTCCCAGATCTGGGGGCAGAACCCCAGTGTCCTGGTCTGTACCTGGGGGGTTGTAACGGTCTCCCAGCCGCCCCTCCCAGGCACTGTCGTTGTCATCGTCCGAATCGGACAGCGTCTGGACCACCTGGACACTGGCTGCGCCTCCGCCCTGCACCAACCGAATCTGACCTCTGCGGGGTGCAGAAACCAAAGCTCATTCATCAGCTCAACCTTCCCTTCAGCCCCCTCCCCAAACCCTAGCCCAGGAGGTTTCTGGCATCACGGAGGGATAGAACCTAGGAGTCCGGGGTGTACCACCTAGAAACTTGCATCAGTGTCCTGGTGTGAAGCATTTGTTGATTCTTAGGCTAGAAGGGAGCCATGTGATCATCTGGGTCAAATCCCCTCGGCTCCTGCGTGATATTCTCCGAGCACCGCAGCTGTAGGGGCACAGAGTCTCCCTGGGAGCTCGGGGTCACCTGATGAGTCACTATTTAATTCCAGTCCTGAAGAGGTTAGATCGGAGGTTTCCCCTTTTCCCGCCTGCCCCCCCACGTGCTGACTGGATTTTCTGCTTGCGTCTCACGGGATCCTGCAGGAACAAGGTCTGCCAGGGCCAGTCAGGAAGCGACTGAGGTCGCTTTCTTCCACTGATTCGATCCGGCAGCAGAGTCGTCGTTGCATTTACACTGCACCCTGTCTTGTGATTCCACTTGGGAGGGGAAGGGAGACGCCCCTTAGCCCACTCCCTCTGCCAGCTGAGGCCAGATCGGAGCCAGCACCACGCTGGGGCAGACGTAGGGTTGCCAACCCTCCCAGATTGGCCGGGAGTCTCCCGGGATCAGCCTCGATCTCCCAGAGGCTACTGAACCCCATCCGGGAAATTTTAGGCCACTAAAAGTCGAGTGGCGCAGTGGGGCTAAGGCAGGTTCCCTGCCTGCTGTGGCTCTGTGCGGCTCCTGGAAGCAGGTGGCACCTCCAGCTCCTAGGTGCAGGGGAAGCCAGGAGTCTCTGCGCACTGCCTCCACCCTGAGTGCCGGCTCCACAGCTCCCATTGGCCGGGAACCGCAGCCAATGGGAGCTGCGGGAGCTGTGCCTGCAGGCAGAGGCAGCGCGCAGAGCTACCTGTCTGCCTCCGAGCCTGGGAGCTGGACAAGCCCACACTTCCAAAAGTCGCCCCCCCCGAAGTAAGCGCTGTCCAGAGCCTGAACCCCAAGCCTCTTCCTGCACCCCAACTGCCTGCCCCAGCCCTGAGCCCCCCCTGCACCCAAACTCCCTCCCAGAGCCAGCTCCCTGCATCCCACCCTGCACCCCACACCTCTACCCTTCCCAGGCTGAACCTGGAGCCCACTCCCACACTCCGACCCCTCAGCCCCACTCCCCCGCCCACAGTCAAGCCCCTGCCCCAGCCCCGAGCCCCCCACACCCAAACTCCCTCCTAGAGCCTGCAACCCAAACCCCCTCCTGCACCCCAACCCACTGCCCCAGCCCTGAGCCCCTCCTGCACCCAAACCCCCTCCTGCACCCCAACCCACTGCCCCAGCCCGGTGACACTGAATAAGGGTGGGGGAGAGCGGAGGATGAAGTGAGCAGGAGGCGTGGCCTCAGGGAAGGGGCGGGGCAAGGAAGTTTTGCAGTTAGACAGTTGGCAACTCTAGGCAGATGGAAGGACTCCCTGTGCAGCACACGGGGGAGTAGGCAGTAAAGTAAATTACCTGCGCAGTAGATATGCCAGCACCTGGGCCAGATCCACATCTTCGTCCTCTTCCTCCTCTTCCTCATGCCGAAGGAGCCTGGAGCCCCTCTGGGGCCTGCCGTCCTGGGGGTCCCGGCCCCCAGAGCTGGCACCGCTGCTGCTACGGGAACCCATATTTATGGCATTGTTTGGAACTAGGCTCAGGGGTCCGCTGTGTTGGCTCCTCTCCCACTCCCCCCGCAGCCAATCAGGAACAAGAAGCTCCCTGAAAGGAAAACCTTTAGCCACTACTCAGAGGCCTTCAGACTTAGAAGACAGTACTGCCTCCACTCAATACACTTCAGCAACCTACCAATCACAGCCCTTTATACTCAGGGGACAGTACCGTCCTCCTTAATATACCACAACCACCCACCAATCAGAGCCTTTCATACTCAGGGGGCAGTACTGTCCTCTTCATATACCACAGCTACCAACCAATCACAGCCCTTCAGAGTCAGGGGGCGATTGTGCTACATACGGCAGCTGCCCACCAATCAGATCTGTACATTCTGACCCCCTCCCTTCCCCACCAATCAGAGGAGCCTGTACTCAGGGGACACACTTGCTCCCCTCAATATAGCACAGGAACCCACCAATGACGTGTTAGCAGCCATCCACCAATCACAGAGCCTTATACTCAGGGGGCACTCTTGCTCCCCTCAGCGTGTCACCCACCAATCACAGGGGCCTGCTGACTGCACAACCAACCACAGCCTCGATTCTTGCCCCCTCTCATATGCCAGCCTCTAATCCACTAATCAGCGCCTTCTACTCTCTGCACCAACCAGGGCGCCTCTTACTCAAGAGCGCCTCCCACCAATCAGAGCGCCCTATATTCCTCCAGGCCCACCAATCAGAACGTTCCATATTTAGGGGGACACTCTTGCTACCCCAGTCCGCAGCCCAGCTCCCTTCCCCCCATCACCAATCAGAACCCACCTGACTCCCCCAACAGGCTCCTCCCCCTCCCCTGCGGGCCGGCCGTGGCCAGTCAGAAGCCACTTTCCCCCCGCCCGAACCGCGAGACTTTCCTCACCCTCCAACGCTCGCGGTGCGAAGCCTTGTTTACATCTTCAGCGCTGGGGCCGCTTCTAACGGAAGACGAGAGGGGGCGGGGCAAGCGCGGCGCACTCTGATTGGCTCCTCCTCTCAACATCAGGTAGGTTAGAGGGCGTTGTAGAAAATTCGGACACGTTGATTGGCCCTCTACCTTCGCGACAGTTCGCTGATTGGGTTGAGAGTGACAGCTTTGGAAAGGCGGGGCTATGGTGAAGCCCGGGCTCTCTGATTGGACAGTTACAATATGACAGGCACTCCAAACGGGGAGGCGGGACAATGGGTATTTGGTTAACATGGAGTGATTGGTAGCCTAAAAATAGCCCTCGCTCTCTGATTGGATAATAGTGACCGAAGGCCTAATAATTGCCCTTTAAAGAAGGCGTGGACTCTCCTGATTGGACACTAAAAAAGATTGACAGGCTACGTGTAGAGAGGCTCCCGACGGTCACTGATCCTTCGATTTGACAAGGGCCTGGTCGAGACCACAGACTGGGAGGCGAGCAGTGAGCGCGAGCCAGCTCCCTGATTGGACAATGGATCGGTGATTGACGGGACAGGAAGGCGGGCCTGAGAGGATCCTGGCTCCTCGCATAGACGGTGTTTTAGGATTGACGGTCACCAGAGGGCTCCGCAGCTCCTGATTGGCTGGGGGAAGCTACTGTGGGGAGCCCCGCCCCGCCCTGGCTCGCGGCCAGGCTTTATACCCGGCCCCTAGCGCGCCTGGCCCCGCCCCCTCCAGCGTCACTTGTTACCCGCCCCCTAACGCCCGCGGCCCCGCCCCCTCCGCCTCACTTGGTACCCGCCCCCTAACGCACGGGGCCCCGCCCCCTCCGCGTCACTTGGTACCCGCCCCTAACGCCCCCGGCCCCGCCCCCTCGCGTCACTTAGTACCCACCCCCTAACGCCCTCGGCCCCGCCCCCTCCGCGTCTCTTGGTACCCGCCCCCTAACGCCCCCTTTCCGCGTCACTTGGTACCCGCCCCTAACGCCCTCGGCCCCGCCCCCTCCGCGTCACTTGGTACCCGCCCCCTAACGCCCTCGGCCCCGCCCCCTCCGCGTCACTTAGTACCCACCCCCTAACGCCCTCGGCCCCGCCCCCTCCGCGTCTCTTGGTACCCGCCCCCTAACGCCCCCTCTCCGCGTCACTTGATACCCGCCCCCTAACGCCCTCGGCCCCGCCCCCTCCCCTTGTGACTTGTTACTCGCCCCCTAGCTCCCACGGCCCCGCCCCACCCGAGCCCCGCCCCCCCGAGCCACGTGGGAAGGTTATTACTGTGTACTGTGAATACTGTGCCGGTGCCTCAGTTTCCCCTCTGCAGTTCATAAGTCTCTAGGTGGGGGGGCAGGGGGTGCGATTGGTGCAGAGCCCTAGGGGGCGGGTGTGATGGGGTCTGCCCAGAGAATGGCCGACGCCCGGTCTCCTGGGCCCCTCCCCGGCAAGGTGCCCAGTGACGGGGCTGGAGAACAAGGGGTCAGGTGGATCCTGGCCCGGGAAAGGGGCAAAGGCAGAGGGGGGGCTGGAGAGTGTCTTTTTGGAGCTGGCTGGGGAAATTGGGGGGGTCCAGAACCGGGGTCCAGCCTCCCCAGCCCCAAGATGGACCTGACTTAGGGGTCCGGAGTCGGTACCTACAAGCTCTGTCCTACGCCGGGTTCCTGCCGCTGGCTGCGGCGTCGGGGGGCAGGGCCCTCGGGCTCCCCAGGACCCCCTGGGGGGACTCGCTGCAGGACGCTGGATGCTCCGGGGTCAGGCCCAGGAAGGGGGAAGCCCGGGAGCCAGGCTGCTCCCAGAGGAGAATCCCCCGAGTCCCGGCTGGCTGCATGGGGAGCAGCTCCCGAGCACCCCCCGGGCCCCTCTGACACTCCCTCACCCCAACCGTCTGCCCTAGCCCTGAGCCCCCTCAACCCCTGCACCCAACCCTCTGCCCCAGCCCTAGCCCTGAGCCCCCTCCTACACCCTTCATCCCCAGCCAGAGCACTCACCCCCCCGCATACCAGCCCTGAGCCCCCTCCTGCACCCTAAACCCCTCATCCCCAGCCCCACCATGCAGCCCTCACCCCCACACTCCACCCCTCTGCCCTGGCCCTGAGCCCCTCCCACACCCCACAGCCCCAGCCAGAGCCCTCACACTTTTACATCATTTAAAAATATATATATTGGCTTACAAGACAGAAGTCTGGGGGCAGGATTTGGACCCATTCTGGGCACCACCAAAAATTATACAGACCTACCCCCCACTGTACCCACCCCCAAATGCCCTCCTCCTTGGCCCCATCCCGTGACCTTTTATACCTGGGCCCCAAGACCCCTCACCCCACCCCATCCAGTGACACTTTATACCTTATCCCCATCCCCCCACCCCTCACTAACTTCAGCCTTTGCTCCCCCACATTGCCCTCACCCCCCGTCTCTGCATTTATCCTGGCCCCAGGTCAGGCTGAAGAAAAAGAGGCCAAAGTCCCCATGTGGCCCCCGCCTGCCCATCCCTCTCTGCCCCGCTCCCCACTCCACTAACCAGCCGTCGGCCTCCAACTCTTTTATTGGTTGACACTCGTGTCTCGTTAACAGTGATTAGTAACCAAACCTCACTGTGCAGTACCCAGAGCCCCAGCACTGAACCCCATGTCGCTTCCGCTCCTGCCCCCACTTCGGCCCTGCCTGTGCCCAGGAAATAGCAGCTGTCACAGGTGCCCCTCGGGAGCCCTTCCGCAGCTTGTCCCGGCTCACCCCCCATTCGCCCAGCCGGGCCAGGGTCGGGGGTGCCACCAGGAGCTGTCACACCCTGCAATTAAGGCAAAATCTACCTCAGTGTCCGTTAGAGGGGCAGGTCTGGGGCCAAATGCTGGAAAGGAAGGGGGGGGGCGTTGCTGAGCTCACCTCAGCTTGATGGCGAGAGCCCCCCAAGAGGGCTGGTGTGGCTGGAAGAACCGACCAAGGACTCGGAGAAGACAGGGGCTTGGGAGGTTCCAGTTTAAGGTGGGACTCAGGGCTTAAAGAGAAATGGACAGGGTGTCCTGGTGCGGTTAGATGAGGGATCGCAGGAGAGGACTAGTGGCAAGAGTTGAGAATTTGGCCGGTGCCCCAGCTGGGGAGGGGCGTTGAGCACTGGGATGGTGATGGAGAGGTCTAGCATATCCTGAGCTGATTTGCGGTTAATACTGCTTAGGAACTGGGCTTGGGCTGAGTCACGGGTGGCCAAGGGCCTGTGCGATTGAGAGATCCAGCCATGGACGGTGGTTCCTTTTTAGTGTTGCAACAGGGGCACACATCATGGTTAAAATCAGCCTTACCATCAGAGCTAAGCCTGGAGGACGCTAGGTTTGCGTTCGTGTGCTGATGTAGGGTTTGATGAGGAGAGGCTTGGCGGTAGATGCCATGGCCCCGGTTTCTGTGAAGAGCTGGACCCGATGGTGACACCCAGCTTGGACGTTCCAACCTCACAAGTGATTATATGAAAATGTGGCTGGAAGGAAGGTCAGCCTTTCAAGGGGACAAGATGGCTGACTCACGAGCATGGAAACAAGATGGCAGAACCATGGTCAAGAGGAGAAATATGGGCAGCCCACATCCAGGAACCAAGATGGTGGACATGGTCAAGGAAACAAAAACAGCCAATCCGTGTCAAGGAAAGAAGAAGGCCGTCCCATGTCAGTTGACGATGATGGCAGAACCACAGTCAAGGAAAGATAATGGCCAGCCTATGCTAATTGAAGATGGCCCACATTGAGGGAAGAAAATGGTGGAATCATGATTAAGGGAACAAAATGGCTGACTCCTTAAGCAAACAAGATGGCAGAACCACGGTCAAGCGTAGAAGATGGCCAAAACCCATCAAGGGAAGATGACAGCTGACTCGCAGCAAGGCACTGAGATGGCAGCGGCGTTGGGCAAGGCGGGGGAATGCTATGTAAACAAACTCCATGAGGGCTGTGTCTTTGGCGGGCCGCCTCCCTGCCCCCCCTCACATCTTCTTCACCCGGCTCTCTAGCCCCTCGAGTTCCCTCATCACCTCTCGGGGCAGGTCGTCATTGACCTGCTCGGTCAGGTACTTGCGCACCTCCCGCGCCTCCTGCTCCCAGAAGGCCTTGGGCAGGGAGAAGAGCTCTTGGAAGTCCACCTTGGCCAAGCCCTGGAGGTTAAGGGCCCCTTCCTGAGGCACATAGCCGATGGGCGTCTCCCGCGCACTTTCCTCCCCTTCCACCCGCCGGAAGATCCAGTCCAGCACCCGCGAGTTCTCCCCGAAGCCCGGCCACAGGAAGTTGCCGGCCGCGTCCTTGCGGAACCAGTTGACATGGAAGATCTTGGGCAGACGGACCCCACGCCGCTCCTCCATGCCCAGCCAGTGCTCCAGGTAGCGCCCGAAATTGTACCCAAAGAAGGGGCGCATGGCGAAGGGGTCGTGCATGATCACCTTGCCTAGAGGGGGGGGCGGAGAAGTGGGGAGGGTAGGTCAGCCAGGGAGCTATGGGTAACTAGGGATGGCAGGAATCTGCCACAAAGGGTTGTGGATAATCAGGAAGGGTGGGAGGGCAGCGCAAAGGACTGTGGGTAAATCAGGGGAGGCCATTGCAAAGGACTGTGGGTAAATCAGGAATTGTGGGAATCTGCCACATTGGATTGTGGGTATTCAGCAAGAGTAGGGCTCTGGGGCAATGAATTGTGGGGTATTTGGCACTGCAGGACTCCAGTGCCAAGGACTGTGGGTAGCCTGCCATCGCGGGACAGTGGTGCAGCGGATTGTGGGTAGTGAGACACGGGGGTGGCGCAATGGGCACTCCCCCTCAGAGACTTGGAGCTCCTGTTTCCTGGGGCCGGGGTGTGAAGGAGCGTGGGACCCAAGCAACAGGACCCAGGCTTCCGGGGGTCTTTACCTTTGTGTTCAGCAGCCGCGGTGGACTCGGACCTCATGGCGCTGCCCACGAAAACGCCGTGCCGCCAGTTGAATGCTTCGTAGACCAGCGGCACCCCTGGGGAGAGGGGGAGAGCAGCGTGAGCCTGCTGAGGGGCCCAGGAGTCCAGGAGGAGGCAGGAAAGGAGGGCGGGGGGGTTACCTTCGGGTCTCCTCCCGCCAAAGATGATGGCATCAATGGGGACGCCCTCGGGGGACTCCCAGGCTGGGTCCATGATGGGGCACTGGCGGGCCGGGGCGCAGAACCGGGAGTTGGGATGGGCACACGGCTCCTTGGCACCTGGGGCAGAGAGAGAGAGGTTGGGGGCGCCGTGGGGAGGGGCTGGCGGGGGGCGCCATCCCGCGGGCAGTGGGGGGGAGGGGGAAGTGGCCATGGCCCTACCCGGCGCCCAGGGCCGCCCCAGCCAGCTGGTGATGGAGGTGCCAGGGGGCAGGACCTGGTCGATGCCCTCCCAGTAGACGCCCCCCTCGCTGGTCTCGCCCACGTTGGTGAAGAGGGTGTTGCGTTGTATCGTGTGCATGGCGTTGGGGTTGGTCTTCATGGAGGTGCCTGGCGCCACCCCGAAGAACCCGTTTTCGGGGTTGATCGCCCGCAGCCGGCCTGGGGGAGAGGAGAAGGGGTTAGCTGGGGGATCCTCCCTGGGGGTCCCCCCCATCACCACGCTGGATCCCCCCCCCACCCTCTCCCCAAATGGGCTCCCCCCTCCCCGGCCCTTCACCTTGGGGTTCCCCCCACATCCCCTCTGCCCCATCCCAGATCTGCTGCCCCCATCCTCGGTGTGTCCCCCCCAACACCTCACTTTTGCCTCCCTCCCTGATCTCACCCTCGCTGTCAAACTTCATCCAGGCGATGTCGTCCCCGACGCACTCCACCCGCCAGCCCGCCAGCGTGGGGTTCATCATGGCCAGGTTGGTTTTCCCGCAGGCGCTGGGGAACGCGGCTGCCACATACCTCTTCCGACCCTCGGGGTTGGTGATGCCCAGGATCTGGGGGGGCCGGGGGGAGTGGGAACATTAGGGGCTTGGGGGGCTCCCCGCACCCCACCAGGGAGAGCACAGGGGCAGCAGAGAGCAGGAAACTACCCACAATTCTTCGCAACATGGACGTGGGCTACCCAATTGTCCACAGTCCTTTGCAACAAAGCCCAGCTGCTCCAAATTTACCCACAATCCTTTGCAACACACTCTCCAATTACCCACAGTCCTCAGCATAATAGCCCTACTGCGGCCAATTACCCACAATCCTTGGGGCCTGAATCATCCTGGCCCACCATCTTTTACAACAGGCTCTTGCTCCCGAAATTACCCATCATCCTTTGCACCAGACTCCCATTCTCCTCGGTGACTCACAATCCTCTGTGTTCATGTGCTGGGCACCCAGATTACCCACCATGCTTTGCAACAGAGGCTGACTCCTGTCAGCCTCCCACAAGCCTTTGCACCCACCTCCTGCATGAGCTAATTACCCATAATTCCCCTCTGACCCCCTGCCCGGGGCCAGTGCCCCCAGGGGTTGAACTGGGGGGACACTTGCCCGTCCCATTGGCGTCAGACACAGCCCCATTCGCCTGGGATGTCAACAGGGCCCGGGCATTTATTAACTAATATTTGCTCGTTAAATATCCGGGGAGTGAGGGTGTAAACACAGAGTGGCCTTTGGTCCTGGCCTGCCAGGTTCAGACCGCAGGAGTCCTGGCTCACAGCCCCTCCCCCTGCACAGCCAGGGAGAGAACCCCGGAGTCCTGGCTCACAGCCCCCTCCTCCCCCCCGCTCTAACCACAAGACCCCACTCCCCTCCCAGAGACAGGGAGAGAACCCAGGAGTCCTGGCTCTCAGCCCCCTCCCCCTGCTCTAACCACAAGACCCCACTCCCCTCCCAGAGACAGGGAGAGAACCCAGGAGTCCTGGCTCTCAGCCCCCTCCCCCTGCTCTAACCACAAGACCCCACTCCCCTCCCAGAGACAGGGAGAGAACCCAGGAGTCCTGGCTCTCAGCTCCCTCCCCCTGCTCTAACCACAAGACCCCACTCCCCTCCCAGAGACAGGGAGAGAACCCAGGAGTCCTGGCTCTCAGCCCCCTCCCCCTGCTCTAACCACAAGACCCCACTCCCGTCCCAGAGCCAGGGAGTGAACCCAGGAGTCCTGGCTCCCAGCCCCCTCCCCCTGCTCTAATCACAAGACCCCACTCCCCTCCCAGAGCCAGGGACAGAACCCAGGAGTTCAGTCTCCCAGCCCCTCCAGCTCTACCCATTCAACTCCACCTGTGCTGGGGATGGAACCCAGGTGTCCGGGCCCCGCCCCTCACCAGCATGTGTTCGGCCAGCCACCCCTCGTCCTTGGCGATGCAGGAAGCAATCCGCAGAGCGAAGCATTTCTTCCCCAGCAGCGAGTTCCCACCATAGCCGCTGCCGAAGGAGACGATCTCCCGCCTGTCAGGGACGTGGGCGATCAGGGTCTTCTCGGGGTTGCAGGGCCAGTTGTTCACCAGCTTCTCTGGGGGGTGGGGAGCAGAGATGGGGGATTAGAGGGTGAAGGTGGCTGGGGTATCGTCCCGCTACTCGCACCTGAAATCAGGCGGGGTTGGTACTGGAGGGTGACCCCACCCCGCCCACCAAGGTTGGGCGCCAAGCTGTGTGTCGCTCTGGGGGTGTTATTCCACCGCATCCACCAATGTTAGGGGGCTGCATGTCTCTCTGGGGCATTCCCCCCCGCACCCACCCATGGGACAGATTGGGCTGTGTGTGCCCAGGGGAGTTAGCCCATTGCACCCACCAACAGCCCAGGACTCACCTTCCAGGGGCAGGGGGCACCCCACGGAGTGGAGGCACTTGACAAACTCCCCCTCGCCCAGGGCACGGAGGACGGGGGCCCCCATCCGGGTCATGATCCGCATGCTGGCCACCACATAGGGGGAGTCCGTCAGCTGCACCCCGATCTTCGAGAGTGGGGAGCCGATGGGACCCATGCTGTAGGGGATGATGTACATGGTGCGGCCTGGAGAGCGAGACAGAGCGATAAGCATAGGGAGATGGGGGCCTGTTTCCTGCCCCCCGGCACCCACTAGAGGGGAAGGGCCCATCACCTTTCATGCAGCCGGGGAACCGGTCATCCACGGCCTCCTGGAAGGCTTTGGGGTTCATCCAGTTGCCCAGCTGCCCCTTGGCGTTCCCGGCAGGGATGGGCACCGTGTCCCGCTGGTTCTCCGTCACGATCACTGTCTTGCTCTCCACCCGTGCCACGTCCTTGGGGTCCGTCCGGGCCAGCCAGCTGGGCGGGGAAGAGCCAGGGAGTCATTCCACCCTCAGCGCCCCCTCCTCCAGGGACCCAGGCACGGTGGGGAGATCGGGATGGGGAACGGGACCCAGGCGTCCGGGACGATGCTGCAGTCCCTGTAGAGGGAGGCTTCAGGATGGGGAACAAGACCCAGTGTCCAGGACAGGACCACAGCCCCTGGGCGGGGAGGATTTTAAGATAGCCAAGAGCCTATTGCAAAGGGCTGTGGGTAACTGGGGACAGCAGGACAGGGGATCGTGGGTAATTTGGCCCCAGCAGTGCAAAGGACTGTGGTTAAATTGGCAGAGGATTGGCAGGAACCTGCCGCAGAGGATTGTGGGCAGTTTGCAAGAGCAGGAGCGGAGGATTGTGGGTAGTTTGTAGGAGTGGGACAGTGATGCAAACGACTGTGGGTACTTTGGCTTGAACGGTGGGGAAGGGAATGGACTGATACGCGGCAGGGGACCCAGGTGTCCGGGAGGCACCTACCAGTTCTCATATTTGTCCAGCTGTTTGATGACACCTTCATCCTCCAGCAGCCCCAGGATGGCCCCATTCTCAGCCTCGGAGCCATCGCAAATGTGAACGTTTTCGGGCTGGCACAGCCGCACCCCGTGCTCCACGAACGCCCGCAGCCGGCCCGGCAGCTGGCCCAGGTCCCCGCTTGGCACCCGCAGGGCATGGGCCAACCGGACCGGCGCCCCCCACCAGCACCGCAGGGAGCGGGCACCCTGCCTGCAACGGGGAGAGAGGGTGAGAACAGGCTGGTGCCAGATCTTCCACAAGAGCATGGGAGCTCGCACAAGCCTCTCTGGGTATGCACAAGAGCACATGGGCTTGCAATGAAGTGTGCACACGTGCTCACGCTCCCACGTGGCAGAGTCCACAAGAGTGCATAGATTTTCACAAGAGTGTGTGTGTTTACATGTGCTTTCATAAGCACTCCTGGCAGTGCCTGATGTGAAATAATCTTGCAAATGCGTCACAAAAAGGCTGTTGGGAGCACTCCAAGTGGGAGGCCAATTTGCACAACACTCATGGTGCCAGGACATGTGGCAGTGACTCTACGGTAGGTGTGCCAACGCGTGTCCAAGGTGCAGAAGCCCGCATGCATTTGCGCAAAGACCTGCGAGTGTGCAAGGAGAGCGACTGTGTTTGTGTGAGGGCATCAGCGCCGTGTCAGACCCCACACACTTGTGACACGCATGTCAGAGCATGCACAGGCAGCCCCCATCCCACCAGGCAGGAAGGGAGCTCCGCTAGACTGGACCAAACCTGCCCCCTGCCTAGCACTCCCCCATGCCCCTCACATGGCCTCGGGGGCAGGGCGTGTACCCCACAGCAGCCTCTGGTTGGCAGGCTGCCTGGAGCAGGGGTGGGGACAGCTGGCAGGGCAAAGAGCAAGAGGCAAGACACGTTGTCTGGACTTTCACCTGGTGGCTGCTGGGGATTCTGGGTAGGCAGATGGGCGGGGGGGGGGGGGGGACGACAGGGGGCAGTCCCCCAGAGGGGGATCGGCCAGGACGTGCTGTCCCAGCGCTAACCCTGGGGACACTTGCCCGCTCAGGGGTGGATCCCAGCCAGAGAAAAGTGGCTGTCTCTGGGGAGGGGCACAGCCACACATAACGCAGCATCACCCTCCCCAGGGCTGGGAGAGCGGGGGGGCTGCGGGTCGGGAGTGAGGGGCACCCTTCGGTCTCCCACCCAAGCTTCTGCCCGGCCCTGACCCAGGAAAACAAAGCCCCATGGACCCGCTTTGGACCAGCCCCGGTCCGGGGGGGGGGGGGGGCAGGGGGCGGAGCCGGGGGAGGGGCAGGTGACGTGGAGACAACACAAGGAAGTGAGGGCCTGAGCCCTGAGAAACACAACACAGGATTCCCCCCCTGCCCCCTCCAGCCCTGCCGGTGCCCCTCACTCCCGACCTGCAGCCCCTGCCCCCCCAGCCCTGGGCGCCCATAGAGCGGGCACTGAAGGGAAAGGCAAAGGGAGTAAATGAAGACGGGGCAGAGGAATGGGGATTCGGGGTACACATGGGGGTGCAGGAGGACGGGGGCTCGGAGGCACGTGGGGGCACATGGGGGTGGGCAGGAGCACGGGGGCTCCGGGGCACATGGGGGTGCAGGAGGATGGGTGTTCGGGGGTGCAGGACGGGGGCTCCGGGGCACATGGGGGTGCAGGAGGATGGGTGTTCGGGGGTGCAGGACGGGGGCTCCGGGGCACATGGGGGTGCAGGAGGATGGGTGTTCGGGGGCTCGGGGGTGCAGGACGGGGGTTCGGAGTACACATGGGGTGCAGGAGGACGGGGGCTCAGGGGCACGGAGGTGCAGGACGGGGGTTCGGGGAACACATGGGGTGCAGGACGGGGGTTCGGGGGCACAGCGGGGTGCAGGACGGGGGTTCGGGGTACACATGGGGTGCAGGACGGGGTTCGGGGGCACTGGGGGGTGCAGGACGGGGGATCGGGGAACACAGGGGGGTGCAGGGGGACAGACCGATAGGGGCGCACTCACCCCAGAAGTCGGGTGTACGGCGCGGGCATCCTGCCTACTGTGCAGAAGGGACCCAAGCGTCCGGGTGCCGCTCGCAGGGGGGCGGTGGCACCGTTTTAAGGGGGGAGCCGCCGAGCGGGGGGCGGAGCGGGGTCAGGGGGGGCTCCCCCCGCGATCGGTCGCTCCCGCCGCTTGCCCCGGCTCTGATTGGCCGCTCGGGGCCAGGCCCCCCCCCGTATGATGTAAGACCGGGGAGGTATTGCCTGGACAGATAGACAGACAGGGGGGCGGGACCAGAGTCCCAGGCCCCGCCCCTCTGGGCCTGTCCCATTGTGCCCCGCCAGCTGGTTTGTTATTGTAGGGTCTCCTGCGATGTTGGGGGAGGGGTTTATTATTGTAGGGTTTCCTGGGGGGCTGGTTTGTCATTGTAGGGTCTTCTGGGCGATTGGGGGGGGCGGGTTGGTTATTGCGGGGTCCGTTGGGAGGGGAGGTGAGGGGGGCGGGTTGGTTATTGCGGGGGCCGCTGGGAGGGGAGGGGGGCGGGTTGGTTATTGCGGGGGCCGCTGGGAGGGGAGGGGAGGGGAGAGGGGCGGGTTGGTTATTGCGGGGTCCGCTGGGAGGGGAGGGGGGCGGGTTGGTTATTGCGGGTATGTGGAGTCCCCGCTGAGCCCCAGGTAAATGTTCTGGCTGCACTTACAGGTTCTGGCCAGCAGGTGGCAGCATCGGCGTAGAGACCTCAGTGTCCCGTAGTCCCTCCCTCTCCCCTTAGCTCCTCCCCTGCCCCTTAGCCCAGCCCCTCCCCCCGTGCCCCTTTCCCCCTCCCCCTTGTGCTCCCCCAGCCCCTCCCCCTGTGCCCCATTCCCCCTCCCTCTTTTGCCCCCCATTCCCCCTGCTCCCTGTGCTCCCCCAGCCCCTCCCGCTTGTGCCTCCATTCCCCCTGCTCTCTGTGCTCCCCTAGCCCCTCCCCCTTGTGCCCCCATTCCCCCTGCTCTCTGTGCTCCCCCAGCCCCTCCCGCTTGTGCCCCCCATTCCCCCTCCCCCTGTGCTCCCCCAGCCCCTCCCGCTTGTGCCCCCATTCCCCCTCCCCCTTGTGCTCCCCCAGCCCCTCCCGCTTGTGCCCCCATTCCTCCTCCCCCTGTGCTCCCCCAGCCCCTCCCGCTTGTGCCCCCATTCCTCCTCCCCCTGTGCTCCCCCAGCCCCTCCCGCTTGTGCCCCCATTCCCCCACCCCTTGTGCTCCCCCAGCCCCTCCCCCCTGTGCCCCATTCCCCTGTGCTCCCCCAGCCCCTCCCCCGTTCCTCATTTCCCCTCCCCCTTGTGCTCCCCAGCCCCTCCCCTTGTGACCCCCATTCGCCCTCTCCCTGTGCTCCCCATTCCTCCTCCCCCTTGTGCTCCTCCCCCTTGTGCCCCCATGCCCCTGTGCTCCCCTAGCCCCTCCCCCCTGTGCTGCCCCTCCCTGCACGTCCTCCACCCTGTGCGCCCCTAAAACCCCTGTATGACCCTCCCCCTCTGCTCCCCGGCGCCTCCTCCGCCTTCAGCTTGTCCAGCAACTTCCTCATTTTCCAGGGCGCTGACTCCAGAGCCGCCCCCAGAGGGCAGCGTGACCGGGGGGGGGTCACACACCAGTCACCCAACCTGATTGTGCAACAGCCCCCCCCCCCCGGCTCTGTCCCCGCCCCGTCTTATACAGGGCAGAGACTGGCTGGCTCAGGGCGGTGGGGCGCGGGGCCCCTCCCCTCTAGGGGGCGCCGGCTCCCACCCGGCCCCCGGGCGGGGAACGGGAAGCGGGGCCCCTCCCCTCTAGGGGCCCCCGGGCGGGGAACGGGGCGCGGGGCCCGTCCCCTCTAGGGGGCGCCGGCTCCCACCCCTCCCCAGGGCGGGGAACGGGTCATGCGGCCCGGCCCCTCTAGGGGGCGCCGTGGAGCCAGCGGGGGATGGGATACTCACCCTGGTGCTGGATCTTCTGGGCCCTGCCGCGCCGTCCCCGGGGGGCACATGATGAGCCGGGAACCACAGCGCTTGGGCAGCCGGGAACGGGGGGGGGGGGGAATTATTGCAATGGGGCAAAGGGCCGGCTGGGAACCCAGGCGATCTGTGAGTCAGCTACTGACACAAGGTCCCTGAAACCGCAGCCAGCCAGTCCCTGCCCTGGGGCCGGGTGGGAGCTGCTACCCCCTGGGGGAACCCACCCCATGCCCCATTCCCTGCCCCCCATAGCCAGCCAGTCCCCACCGTGCCGCTGGGTGGGAGCTGGCGCCCCCTAGAGGGGACAGGCCCGTGCCCCATTCCCTGCCCCCCTGAGCCAGCCAGTCCCTGCCCTGGGGCCGGGCGGAGCCGGTGCCCCCTAGAGGGGACAGGCCCCTGCCCCATTCCCTGCCCCCCTGAGCCAGCCAGTCCCTGCCCTGGGGCCGGGCGGAGCCGGTGCCCCCTAGAGGGGACAGGCCCCTGCCCCATTCCCTGCCCCCCTGAGCCAGCCAGTCCCTGCCCTGGGGCCGGGTGGGAGCTGCTACCCCCTGGGGGAACCCACCCCATGCCCCATTCCCTGCCCCCCATAGCCAGCCAGTCCCCACCGTGCCGCTGTGTGGGAGCTGGCGCCCCCTAGAGGGGACAGGCCCGTGCCCCATTCCCTGCCCCCCTGAGCCAGCCAGTCCCTGCCCTGGGGCCGGGGGGAGCCGGTGCCCCCTAGAGGGGACAGGCCCCTGCCCCATTCCCTGCCCCCCTGAGCCAGCCAGTCCCTGCCCTGGGGCCGGGGAGAGCCGGTGCCCCCTAGAGGGGACAGGCCCGTGCCCCATTCCCTGCCCCCCTGAGCCAGCCAGTCCCTGCTCTGGGGCCGGGTGGGAGCTGCTACCCCCTGGGGGAACAGGCCCCGTGCCCCATTCCCTGCCCCCCATAGCCAGCCAGTCCCCACCGTGCCGCTGGATGGGAGCTGGCGCCCCCTAGAGGGGACAGGCCCGTGCCCCATTCCCTGCCCCCCCGAGCCAGCCAGTCCCTGCCCTGGGGCCGGGGAGAGCCGGTGCCCCCTAGAGGGGACAGGCCCGTGCCCCATTCCCTGCCCCCCTGAGCCAGCCAGTCCCTGCTCTGGGGCTGGATGGGAGCTGCTACCCCCTGGGGGAACAGGCCCCGTGCCCCATTCCCTGCCCCCCATAGCCAGCCAGTCCCCACCGTGCCGCTGGATGGGAGCTGGCGCCCCCTAGAGGGGAAAGGCCCCTTGCTCCATTCCCTGCCCCCCATAGCCAGCCAGTCCCTGCCCTGGGGCCGGATGGAAGCCAGCACCCCCTAGAGGGGAAAGGCCCCGTGTCCTGCTCTCTGTCCCTGGCCTGGAGTCGGAGCTGGGGCTGGCAGCTCAGACAGGCCCCCCTGGTTTCTCTTCCAGCCACTCACCCCATCTGCTCCCCCAGCTCTCCCCTCTGATCCTATTTACCGCCCCAAATCTCCCAAGGATTAACAGCCGGGGTGGGGGTGGAGCTAGGAAGGGACCCTGGGGTCCGAGCCTTTGCCCCCAAATCCAGCAAGGAAAAGTAGCCTGGGGAGAGAATCCAGGACTGTGGGAAGGGCTCCGGGGAGAGCCAGGGATGGACACGCCATGGTCAGGGACACGGAAGAGTCACAGACATGCCAGGGACATGCCAGGGACACGGGAGAGTCACGGACATGCCAAAGACATGCCAGGGACACAGAGAGTCATGGACATGCCAAGCATGCACCAAGGACATGCCAGGGACATGAGAGAGTCATGGACATGCCAAGGACATGCCAGGGACAGAGAGTCATGGACATGCCAAGGACATGCCAGGGACACGGAGAGTCAGAGACATGCCAAGCATGCACCAAGGACATGCCAGGGACATGGGAGAGTCACGGACATGCCAAGCACATGCCAAGGACATGCTAGGGACATGGAGAGTCACGGACATGCCAAGCACATGCCAAGGACATGTTAGATCCAGGAACATGCCAAGGACAAGGGAGACTCATGGACACACCAGAGGCACGGGAGAGACTGGATCACCCAACGGACATGCCTTAGGCTCACCAGGGATACGGGCGGCCGAGTATGGCCCCCGTGACACACGAGGGCCATGGAAAGGACACGTTAGCAATATGGGCCCATCTCCCCTGCCCCGGTGCCACACATGGCCCAGGCCCAATGAGACGTGTGTGGGGCCCATGTGACATGCGTGGCCACCCCGGCCCCCTCAGCCAGATCCTGGAGGCGGGGAGAGCTGATCAGAGAAAATATAGAACTGAGCTTGTTATGAGCCGATTAATTATAATCCTCCCAACCCCCCCCAGGAGCAGAGACAGATATTAATGCTAATAACAACCCACAGGAAAAAGAACCCAGGAGTCCGGCTCCCAGCCCCCTCAACTCTAACCACTAGACCCCACTCCCCTCCCAGAGCTGGGGAATGGAACCCAGGAGTCCTGGCTCCCAGAGCTCAAAGACACTTCCTGTCTCAGCCCCCACCAAGAGACACGGTCCCCTCCGAATTCCCCTGACCTCCCCCGCACCATGGCCAGCAGACACGCAGGGGATTAGGTGCTGGGGAGACATTTAATGAGATCAGTGTCTCAATCGGGGCGATTTCTCCCCTCAGATCAGCCAGGGGGTGAGGGGTTAAACTTTTAACCCCCTAACCCACCCCCCAGCTCGGGGGCTAGTGGTTAGAGGGGGAGAGGGCCTGGGAGCCAGGACTCCTGGGTTCTCTCCCCAGCTCTGTGAGGGGAGTGGGGTCTAGTGGGTTAAAGCAGGGGGACTGGGAGCCAGGACTCCTGGGTTCTATCCCTGACTCTGGGAGGGGAGTCGGGCTACTGGTTAGAGAAGAGGGGGCTGGGAACCTGGACGCCTGGGTTCTCTCCCCAGCTCTGGGAGGGGAGGACAGTTTCTAGTTCCCAAACCCTCTGCCCTTTGGTTTTGGTTCAAAGTGCCCAGGGCTCCAGGGACTCTGGGCGCTGGCTGGCAGCGAGGTGGGAGCTGGGCTGGGCTCTGAGACAGGGAAAGACACTGGGGGGGTCATCTCCCTTCCCAGAACCCCCCACTTCCCCACCAACTACTAGGACCCGCTCCCCTCCCAGTGCTGGGACAGAACCCCGGAGTCCTGGCTCCCAGGCCCTCCCCCCCTCTAACCACTAGCCCCCGAGCTGGGGGGTGGGTTAGGGGGTTAAAAGTTTAACCCCTCACCCCCTGGCTGATCTGAGGGGAGAAATCGCCCCGATTGAGACACTGATCTCATTAAATGTCTCCCCAGCACCTAATCCCCTGCGTGTCTGCTGGCCATGGCGGGGGGGCTGGGGGCCGGGGAAAGCAGCTTGAGGGGGATCAGAGGCCATTAAAGGTGTCTCTGGCTCCAGGATTAGCCATGGGGCGTATGTGGGTCAGGCAGGGCTGCAGGGGCCCCCACAGGGCCAGCTGTGGGCCTGGCCAATTAAACAGAGACTAAGACTCTAAAGGGGGATAAGATGGGGGGCTGTGGGTCAGGAGTGAGGGGCACCGGCAGGACTGGGCTGGCAGGGGCTGTGGGTCGGGAGTGAGGGGCACCGACAGGGCTGGGCTGGCAGGGGCTGCGGGCCGGGAGTGAGGGGCACCGGCAGGGCTCAGTTGGCAGGGGCTGCGGGTCGGGAGTGAGGGGCACCGGCAGGGCTGGGCTGGCAAGGGCTGCGGGTCGGGAGTGAGGGGCACCGGCAGGGCTGGGCTGGCAAGGGCTGCGGGTCGGGAGTGAGGGGCACCGACAGGGCTGGGCTGGCAGGGGCTGCGGGCCGGGAGTGAGGGGCACCGGCAGGGCTCAGTTGGCAGGGGCTGCGGGTCGGGAGTGAGGGGCACCGGCAGGGCTGGGCTGGCAAGGGCTGCGGGTCGGGAGTGAGGGGCACCGGCAGGGCTGGGCTGGCAGGGGGCTGCGGGTCGGGAGTGAGGGGGGCACCAGCAGGGCTGGGGGGACAGGGGCTGCGGGTCGGGAGTGAGGGGCACTGGCAGGGCTGGGCTGGCAGGGGCTGCGGGTCGGGAGTGAGGGGCGCCAGCAGGGCTGGGGTAGCAGGGGCTGCGAGTCGCGAGTGAGGGGCACCGCAGGGCTGGGCTGGCAGGGGCTGCAGGTCGGGAGCGAGGGGCACCAGCAGGGCGGGGGGGGGGAAGGGGGGCTCTAATACCCTGGAGGCCAGGACAATGGCTCCAGCCAGCGTCTCTAATGCTCCCTGACGGGGGATTCTCTGGGCCATTCAGGCCCAATTCACTGTCAGGCCCCATGTCCCCCCACCTGATCCTGGCCTGTTGTTAGGCAGAACCACCCCACACACCCGGCCCAGCCCCCTGCCCCCGACCTGACCCTGATCCCAGCGCCCTGCCAGTGTCCCTCACTCCCGACCCGCAGCCCCTGCTAGCCCAGCCCTGCCCCCCCAGCTCTGCCAGTGCCCCTCACTCCCGACCCATAGCCCCTGGTAGCCCAGCCCTGCCCCACTCCATACTGCTGGTGCCCCTCACTCCTGACATGCAGCCCCTGCTATCCCAGCCCTGCCGGTGCCCCTCACTCCCAACCTGCAGCCCCCTGCCAACCCAGCCCTGCCCCCCCGATCCTGCTGATGCCCCTCACTCCCGACCCGCAGCCCCTGCTAGCTCAGCCCTGCGCCCCTCATCCTGCTGGTGCCCCTCACTCCCAACCCGAAGTCCCTGCTAGCCCAGCCCTGCCCCCCACCATCCTGACGGTGCCCCTCACTCCTGATATGCAGCCCCTGCCAGCCCAGCCCTGTCCCCCCAGCCCTGCCAGTGCTCCTCACTCCCGACCTGTAGCCCCTGCTAGTCCAGCCCTGCCCCCCCAGCTCTGCCGGTGCCCCTCACTCCTGACCCACAGCCCCTGCTATTGAAGCGGGGAGATGTGGAGAGGAGGACGGGAGGGTGCTGGGTTTCATTTCTGGATTCACTGTTCTGAGGGGTTTCGGGGAGGGGGGTGTTGCCATGTTAGTCTGTTTCAGCAAAACCAGTGAGGATACTTGGGGCACCTTCGAGACTAACACATTGATTTGGGCAGAAGCAGTTGTGGGTCGTGGGCTCGAGCCCACGTCATTGGCTGCATGGGGGGAAATCCAGGCGCAGGTGTCAATTCGGGGATGGCTGGGGGAGGCTGGGTCCTTGCAAACCCTCAACTGAATTCCCCCGACTGTTACTCACCCCTTCCTTTCACCTCTCTGAAATGGGCCCCCTCTGCCCCGTGCAGCTGGGATTTCTCCTCCCTTAGCCCAGAGGTGGCCAAACTCCTGCCCGCGGGACCGTCCTGCCCGGCCCCGGAGCTCCTGGCCTCTGCCCCACAGCCAGGCCGCGCGGGGCAGCGCTCTGGGCCGTGGGGCTGCGAGCTCCTGCTGAGCCCAGGGGCAGCGTGTCCGGCTCTGGCTCTGGCTCTGGCTCTGGCCCTGGCCTGGCGTCACGGCTGCCAGACATGCTGCTCTGAGTGGCATGGTAAGGGGGCCAGGGCTGGGGCTGGGGGGATTGGATAAAGGGCGGGGGATCCCAGAGGGCAGATAGGGAGCAGGGGGCGGTCGGATGGGGCAGAGGTTGTGGGGGAGGCGGTCAGGGGATGGGGAACGGGTGGGGTTGGATAGATGTGGGGTCCCAGGGTCTGTCAGGGGGCGGGGGTGTGGATAGGGGTCAGGGGATGGGGAATTGGTGGGGTTGGATAGTGGTTGGGGTCCTGGGACCTGTCAGGGGTCGGGGGCGTGGATAGGGGTCAGGGGATGGGGAACAGGGGGCGAGGGTTGGATAGGCATGGGGTCCCAGGGCCTGTCAGGGCGCAGGGGTGTGGATAGGGGTCAGGGGATGGGGAACGGGGGGCGAGGGTTGGATAGGCTTGGGGTCCCAGGGCCTGTCAGGGAGCAGGGGTGTGGATAGGGGTCAGGGGATGGGGAATGGGGGGGTTGGATAGTTGTGGGGTCCCGGGGGCTGTCGGGGGGCAGGGGTGTGGATAGGGGTCAGGGGATGGGGAATGGGGGGGTTGGATAGTTGTGGGGTCCCGGGGGCTGTCGGGGGGCAGGGGTGTGGATAGGGGTCAGGGGATGGGGAATGGGGGGGTTGGATAGTTGTGGGGTCCCGGGGGCTGTCGGGGGGCAGGGGTGTGGATAGGGGTCAGGGGATGGGGAATGGGGGGGTTGGATTCTTGTGGGGTCCCAGGGCCTATCAGGGGGCAGGGGTGTGGATAGGGGTCAGGGGATGGGGAATGGGGGGGAGTTGGATAGTTGTGGGGTCCCGGGAGCTGTCGGGGGGCAGGGGTGTGGATAGGGGTCAGGGGATGGGGAATGGGGGGGGGGTTGGATTCTTGTGGGGTCCCAGGGCCTATCAGGGGGCAGGGGTGTGGATAGGGGTCAGGGGATGGGGAATGGGGGGGTTGGATAGTTGTGGGGTCCCGGGGCCTGTCAGGGGGCAGGGGTGTAGATAGGGGTCAGGGGGTGGGGAATGGGGGGGGGTTGGATAGGCGTGGGGTCCTGGGGGCTGTCAGGGGGCAGGGGTGTGGGTAGGGGTCAGGGGATGGGGAATGGGGGGGTTGGACAGTTGTGGGGTCCCAGGGCCTGTCAGGGGGCAGGAGTGTGGATAGGGGTCAGAGAATGGGGAATGGGGGGGTTGGATAGTGGGTGGGGTCCTGGGGCCTGTCAGGGGGCAGGGGTGTGGATAGGGGTCAGGGGATGGGGATCGGGGGTGGGAGTTCGATAGGTGTGGGGTTCCAGGGCCTGTTAGGGGGCAGGGGTGTGAATAGGGGTCAGGGGATGGGGAACGGGGGTAGGGGTTGGATAGGCTTGGGGTCCCGGGGCCTGTCAGGGGGCAGGGGTGTGGATAGGGGTCAGGGGATGGGGAATGGGGGGTTGGATAGGTGTGGGGTCCCAGGGCCTGTCAGGGGTCGGGGGTGTGGATAGGGGTCAGGGGATGGGGAACGGGCGGCGAGGGTTGGATAGGCATGGGGTCCCAGGGCCTGTCGGGGCAGGGGTGTGGATAGGGGTCAGGGGATGGGGAATGGGGGGTTGGATAGGCATGGGGTTCCAGGGCCTGTCAGGGGTCGGGGGTGTGGATAGGGGTCAGGGGATGGGGAACGGGCGGCGAGGGTTGGATAGGCATGGGGTCCCAGGGCCTGTCGGGGCAGGGGTGTGGATAGGGGTCAGGGGATGGGGAATGGGGGGGTTGGACAGTTGTGGGGTCCCAGGGCCTGTCAGGGGGCAGGAGTGTGGATAGGGGTCAGAGAATGGGGAATGGGGGGGTTGGATAGTGGGTGGGGTCCTGGGGCCTGTCAGGGGGCAGGGGTGTGGATAGGGGTCAGGGGATGGGGATCGGGGGTGGGGGTTGGATAGGTGTGGGGTTCCAGGGCCTGTTAGGGGGCAGGGGTGTGAATAGGGGTCAGGGGATGGGGAACGGGGGTAAGGGTTGGATAGGCATGGGGTCCCAGGGCCTGTCGGGGCAGGGGTGTGGATAGGGGTCAGGGGATGGGGAATGGGGGGTTGGATAGGTGTGGGATCCCAGGGTCTGTCAGGGGGTGAGGGTGTGGATAGGGGTCAGGGGATGGGCAATGGGAGGGGTTTGGATAGTTGTGGGGTCCCAGGGTCTGTCAGGGGTCGGGGGTGTGGATAGGGGTCAGGGGATGGGGAACGGGGGGCGGGAGTTGAAAAGGTGTGGGGTCCTCAGGCTTGTCAGGGGGCGGAGGTGGATAGGGGTCAGGGGATGGGGAAGGAGGGGGGTTGGATATGGGGTGGGGTCCCAGGGTCTGTCAGGGGGTGGGGTGTGGATAAGGGTCAGGGGACAGGGAACGGGGGGGTTGGATAGTTGTGAGGTCCCAGAGCCTGACGGGGCAGGGGTGTGGATAGGGGTCAGGGGATGGGGAGCAGGGGGAGTTGGATAGGGGGTGGGGTTCCGGGGGGTGGTTCGGGGCAGGGGTCCTGGGAGGGGGTGGTCAGGGGACAAGGAGCGGGGAGGTTGGATGGGGGTGGGGGGTGGATAGGGGTCCAGGGATGGGGAGGAGAGGGGATTGGAGGGGGGGTCCCGGGGGTGGTGGTCAGGGGACAAGGAGCAGGGGGGGATGGATGGGTTCGGGGTTCTGAGGGAGGCAGTCAGGGTGGGAAGTGGGAGGGGGCACATAGGGGCGGGGGGGGGCACAGCCTTCCCTATCCGGCCCTCCAGACGGGTTTGCAACTCCGGTGTGGCCCTGGGATGAAAACGTTTGCAACCCCCTGCGCTGGGGGGGGCTTTACCCCTTGGCCCCCCGGGTAAAGCCCCCCCAGCCTCCCCCGGATTTCCCCCCAGCGGCCGATGATGGGGGCTCTGCCTAGATAAAGGTGTTCGCTCGAAGGGGCCCCAAGGATCCCCCGGGGTTTGCTTGGAGGGAGTTATGGGGCCGGGGAAGCAGAGGCTCGCGGGGTGTCAGTGTGAGCAGATGGGGCCAGAAGTGGGAGGAGGAATGTGGGGGAGGGGCTAAGCCATGGGGCGGGGATGTGGGGCTGGGTGTCTGAGAGAGGGGGGGCAGAAAGGGGGCGATGTGTGGGGAGGGGAGTTGTGGGGTGGGAGAAGGGTTGGGGGCAGGGGCTCAGCACCTGTGGGGGGATGGTAAAGGGTGGGTTGGGGAGGGGCGCACCTGGGGATGTGGGGCTGGGTGTCGGGGGGGCAGAAAGGGGGCGATGTGTGGGGAGGGGAGTTGTGGGTTGGGGGCAGGGTTGGGGGCAGGGGCTCAGCACCTGTGGGGGGATGGTAAAGGGTGGGCGGGGGAGGGGCGCACCTGGGGATGTGGGGCTGGGTGTCGGGGGGGGGGCAGAAAGGGGGCGATGTGTGGGGAGGGGAGTTGTGGGGTGGGGGGAGGGTTACGGCGGGGGCTCAGCACCTGTGGGCGGATGGTAAAGGGTGGGCGGGGGAGGGGCGCACCTGGGGATGTGGGGCTGGGTGTCGGGGGGGCAGAAAGGGGGCGATGTGTGGGGAGGGGAGTTGTGGGGTGGGGGGAGGGTTACGCCGGGGGCTCAGCACCTGTGGGCGGATGGTAAAGGGTGGGCGGGGGAGGAGCGCACCTGGGGATGTGGGGCTGGGTGTCGGGGGGGCAGAAAGGGGGCGATGTGTGGGGAGGGGAGTTGTGGGGTGGGGGGAGGGTTACGGCGGGGGCTCAGCACCTGTGGGGGGATGGTAAAGGGTGGGCGGGGGAGGGGCGCACCTGGGGATGTGGGGCTGGGTGTCGGGGGGGCAGAAAGGGGGCGATGTGTGGGGTGGGGGGAGGGTTACGGCGGGGGCTCAGCACCTGTGGTCGGATGGTAAAGGGTGGGCGGGGGAGGAGCGCACCTGGGGATGTGGGGCTGGGTGTCGGGGGGGCAGAAAGGGGGCGATGTGTGGGGAGGGGAGTTGTGGGGTGGGGGGAGGGTTACGGCGGGGGCTCAGCACCTGTGGGCGGATGGTAAAGGGTGGGCGGGGGAGGGGCGCACCTGGGGATGTGGGGCTGGGTGTCGGGGGGGCAGAAAGGGGGCGATGTGTGGGGAGGGGAGTTGTGGGGTGGGGGGAGGGTTACGGCGGGGGCTCAGCACCTGTGGGGGGATGGGAAAGGGTGGGTGGGGGAGGGGCGCATCTGGGGGGTCTGGGGCTGGGGCGGAGAGAGGCCCCGTGGACCCCCCCATGACGTCACTAGATTCGTGGCTAATCAGACCAGACCCCCCCCCGACCCCAGCTGGGGGTCAGGAGCCGTGAGGGGGAGGGGCGCTGTGGGGGGAACCCCCGGACCCTTCCCCCTCCCCCTCCCCGTCCCTCAGAGCGTCCTTATTCCCTCCCCCGCCCCGTATGCTAATGAAGCTGCTCCCCATTGGCCAGCGGCTAATGAGATGCGGGTGAGCTCAGCGCCCGGGGTTCTTTAAATGGGACCCCGGCGTCCGGGACTCCGCTGCGGCTCAGGGCAGGTCCCGGGCGCTGGGTTCCCCAGGGCGGCCCCTGGCGGCGGAGCGCGGCGCTGACAGGTGAGGGCGGGGGTGAGTCTGGGTGTCCGGGCTCGGGGCCCCGGGGGGGGGAGTGGGAGGGAAGGAAGGAGGGAAGGAAGGATGGGGGGAGGAATGGATGGGGCATCGGGGGGATCGAGGAGGCAAGGGGGGATGGGGTGTAGAGAGTGGGAAGAATGGATGGATGGATGGGGGTGGGGGGGATGGAGGAGGAATGGGGGATAAAGAGTGGGAGGGAGGTGTGGGGGGAAGGGGGACAGAGAGGGGGAAGGATGCATGGGGGGATGGAGGAGGTGGGAGGGAGGAGGTGGGGGGAATGGAAGGTGGGAGGGATGGGTGGGGTGTGGGGGGATGGAGGAGACATGGGGGGATAGGGGATAGAGAGTGGGAGGGAGGTGTGGGGGGAAGGGGGGACAAAGGTTGGGAAGGATGGATGGAGGGGGGTGTGGGGGATGGAGGAGGTGGGAGGCAGGTGTGGGGGGAAGGGGGCACAGAGGGTGGGAAGGATGGATGGAGGGGGGTGGGGGGATGGAGGAGGTGGGAGGCAGGTGTGGGGGGTAGGGGGCACAGAGGGTGGGAAGGATGGATGGAGGGGGGTGGGGGGGATGGAGGAGGCATGGGGGGATAGAGGATAGAGGGAGGGAGGTGTGGGGGAACGGGGGATAGAGGGTGGGAAGGATGGATGGAGGGTGTGGGGGGATGGAGGAGGCATGGGGGGGATAGAGGATAGAGGGAGGGAGGTGTGGGGGGAAGGGGCACAGAGGGTGGGAAGGATGGATGGATGGGGCATGGGGGGGATGGAGGGGGAGGGAGGTGTGGGGGGAAGGGGGGACAGAGGGTGGGAAGGATGGATGGATGGGGCATGGGGGGGATGGAGGAGGTGGGAGGGAGGGATGGAGGAGGCATGGGGGGGATGGAGGAGGTGGGAGGGAGGTGTGGGGGGAAGGGGGGACAGAGGGTGGGAAGGATGGATGGAGGGGGGTGGGGGGGATGGAGGAGGCATGGGGGGATAGAGGATAGAGTTAGGGAGGTGTGGGGGGAAGGGGGCACAGAGGGTGGGAAGGATGGATGGATGGGGCATGGGGGGATGGAGGAGGTGGGAGGGAGGTGTGGGGGGTAGGGGGCACAGAGGGTGGGAAGGATGGATGGATGGGGCATGGGGAGGATAGAGGGAGGGAGGTGTGGGGGGAAGGGGGCACAGAGGGTGGGAAGGATGGATGGAGGATGTGGGGGGATGGAGGAGGCATGGGGGGATAGAGGATAGAGGGAGGGAGGTGTGGGGGGAAGGGGGCACAGAGGGTGGGAAGGATGGATGGAGGGGGGTGGGGGGGATGGAGGAGGCATGGGGGGATAGAGGATAGAGTTAGGGAGGTGTGGGGGGAAGGGGGGACAGAGGGTGGGAAGGATGGATGGAGGGGGCTGGGGGGGATGGAGGGGGAGGGAGGTGTGGGGGGAAGGGGGGACAGAGGGTGGGAAGGATGGATGGAGGGGGGTGGGGGGGATGGAGGAGGCATGGGGAGGATAGAGGGAGGGAGGTGTGGGGGGAAGGGGGCACAGAGGGTGGGAAGGATGGATGGAGGGGGGTGGGGGGGATGGAGGAGGCATGGGGGGATAGAGGATAGAGTTAGGGAGGTGTGGGGGGGAAGGGGGCACAGAGGGTGGGAAGGATGGATGGAGGGGGGTGTGGGGGATGGAGGAGGTGGGAGGGAGGTGTGGGGGGTAGGGGGCACAGAGGGTGGGAAGGATGGATGGAGGGGGGTGTGGGGGATGGAGGAGGTGGGAGGGAGGTGTGGGGGGTAGGGGGCACAGAGGGTGGGAAGGATGGATGGATGGAGGGGTGGGGGGGAGGGAGGGATGGAGAGGGGTGGGGGGCAAGGAGCCGTACAGACAGCTGGGGAGGAGGGTGCGTGTGAAGGGGCAGAGGACGGGGATGGGAACGTGTGTGAGAGGGAGAAATCGGGGGAGGGGGATGGTACCTGGGCTGGTCCGTACGCAGCCGCTGTGCTCTGAGGGGGCCGGGGGGGGGGCTGTGCTGCTTTAGTCTTGCTCAGCTCCCTCTGCAGTCTGTATAGCCTGGTCCTTACACAGAACTGGTCCATATACACACAGATGGCCCATGTAGACCCATTGGTCTGTGAGACAGAGGCAGCCCATATAAATCAAGGGACCCCATAATGCAAAGCCTGTGTGAAACCAGCCAAACTGGACCATACATCAGTCCAGTCCGTATACAGTGCTGGTCCATATACAGCCATTGGTCTATAGGAGACAGGTTTGTATAGAGCAAGGATCCAATATTGGAGACATACCTTTACCCTGATACCTGGGTGGTTCCTTGGCTGTCTATATAGCTGGTCCATATACAGAATTGGTCCATATAGCCAGTCCATAGACTTAGCTGGTGCCTATATAAAAAGCTGGTCTTTATACCAGTCCATATGCACAGCTGGTCCATATACCTGGTTTATAAAACCAGAAAGCTAGTCTGTAGAACTGGTCCATAAACAAAACTGGTCTATAGAGAAAGCCAGTCCATAGACACAACTGGTCCATATAGCTGTTCTGTTTAGAAAGTCGGTCTGTATAGCTGGCCCATGGACAAAGCTGGTCCATATAACTGGTCCAAGTAGAAAAGCAGTCCTTAGACACAGCCGGTCCATATACCTGGTCCTTAGACACAGCCGGTCAATATACCTGGTCCCTAGACACTGCTGGTCCATATAAAGTGGAGTGGGTCTGCTGCCCAATCAGCCCCAGTCCCTTCACCTGTCTCTCTTCTCTCCTCCAGGTCTCATGCCCCACGGCGCTGCTCCCGCACAGGATGTCGGTGCCCCTGGCTGAGCTCCCCACCAGCCCCCTGGCCCTGGAATATCTCAACGACTTTGACCTGCTGAAGTTTGAGGTCAAACGCGAGCCGGCTGGCCCGATGGGTGGGGCCTCCCTGGACCCCTCCCCCTGCAGCTCAGTGCCGCCATCCCCCACACTGAGTGAGGCAGGGCTGGGGGACAGAGGGGACCCCAAGGCGGGGCTGGAGGAGCTGTACTGGCTGGCTGCGCTGCACCAGCAGATGGCGGGGGGCGGGGAGGAGGTGGGGCTCAGCCCAGAGGAGGTGGTGGAGGCCCTGCTGGGGGGGGCGGCCGAGGGGGGCTTCTGCCTCGGGGGGCCACTCCAGCAGCAACAGCAGGTGAGTTGTGGGGCAGAGAGAAAAGGGGAGGGGAAAGGGTCAGGGCCAGGGGGAAAATGTAGACAGGGAGTGGGTGGTGAGAGGGGTCAGGCTGAGGAAGGGATGGGAGGGGAAGAGGGAGAGACACACACACACACACACACACACACACACACACTTAGGGGTCTGTGGGTCGGGAGTGAGGGGCACTGGCAGGACGGGACAGGGCTAGGCTGGCAGGGGCTACAAGTCGCGAGTGAGGGGCACTGGCAGAGATGCAGGGTGCAGGGCTGGGCTTCAAGGGGCTGCAGGTCAGGAGTGAGGGGCACCAGCAGGGCTGTGAGACCAGGGCTGGGCTAGCAGGGGGCTGCAGGTCGGGAGTGAGGGACCATCGGCAGGTTGGGGGGCAGAGGCTGTGGGCTGGGAGTGTGGGGCGCCAGCAGGACGGGGCAGGGCTCGGCTAGCAGGTGCTGCAGGTCGGGAGTGAGGGTCACCGGCAGGATAGGGCAGGGCTGGTTTGGCAGAGGCTGCGGCTTGGGAGTGAGGGGCACCGGCAGGGCTGGGGTGACAGGGGCTACGGGTTGGGAGTGAGGGGCACCGGCAGATGGGGCAGGGCTGGGCTAGCAGGGGCTGCGGGTCGGGAGTGAGAGGCACTGGCAGGGCTGGGGTGACAGGGGCTATGGGTCGGGAGTGAGGGGCACCGGCATAGCTGGGCTGGCAGGGGGCTGCAGGTCGGGAGTGAGGGGCACCAGCGGAGCTGGGCTGGCAGGGGGCTGCAGATCAGGAGTGAGGGGCACCAGCATAGCTGGGCTGGCAGGGGGCTGTGGGTCAGGAGTGAGGGGCACCGGGAGGGCTGGGGGAACAGGGGCTGCAGGTCGGCAGTGAGGGGCACCGGCAGGGCTGGGGGAACAGGGGCTGCAGGTCGGGAGTGAGGGGCACTGGCAGGGCTGGGGGAACAGAGGCCGCAGGTCGGGAGTGAGGGGCACCGGCAGGGCTGGGGGAACAGGGGCTGCAGGTCGGCAGTGAGGGGCACTGGCAGGGCTGGGGGAACAGGGGCCGCAGTTCGGGAGTGAGGGGCACCGGCAGGGCTGGGGGAACAGGGGCCGCAGGTCGGCAGTGAGGGGCACCGGCAGGGCTGGGGTAGCAGGGGGCTGCAGGTCGGCAGTGAGGGGCACTGGCAGGGCTGGGGGAACAGGGGCTGCGGGTCGGCAGTGAGGGGCACCGGCAGGGCTGGGGGAACAGGGGCTGCGGGTCGGCAGTGAGGGGCACCGGCAGGGCTGGGGGAACAGGGGCTGCGGGTCGGCAGTGAGGGGCACCGGCAGGGCTGGGGGAACAGGGGCTGCGGGTCGGCAGTGAGGGGCACCGGCAGGGCTGGGGGAACAGGGGCTGCAGGTCGGCAGTGAGGGGCACCGGCAGGGCTGGGGGAACAGGGGCTGCAGGTCGGGAGTGAGGGGCACCGGCAGGGCTGGGGGGACAGGGGCTGCAGGTCGGGAGTGAGGGGCATAGGCAGGCCAGGGGGACAGGGGAATGAGGGGCTCCAGCTGTTCCTGTGGAGTTGATCCACGCTCATTCCTGCCCCCCAGCTCCTGCCCCTCCGGGACCCTTTCTCGGACGAGCAGCTGGTGGGCATGTCGGTGCGAGAGCTGAACCGCCGCCTGCGGGGCTTCGGCAAGGATGAGGTGCTGCGGCTGAAGCAGAAGCGCCGCACGCTGAAGAACCGCGGCTACGCCCAGTCCTGCCGCGTCAAGCGGGTCCAGCAGCGCCACGTGCTGGAGGCCGAGAAGTCCCAGCTGGCCCGCGAGCTGGACGCCCTGCGGGGGGAGCTGGCCCGGCTCGCCCATGAGCGTGACATCTACAAGGCCCGCTGCGAGAAGCTGCTGCCCCAGCCCCCCTCGCCCTCCCAGTTCTTCCTCTGAGCTGCCCCCCGGGCACTGGGTGGGCGGCCAGCAGGAGGCGCTCCTCTGGGAAGGACTCAGGGGGCGTCCTTCCGCCCCTGGCCTCCAGGGGGCGCTGCTCCGGGAAGAACTCAGGGGGTGTCCTTCCACCTCTGGCCTGCAGGGGGAGCCCACTGGCTCCATGACGCCTCCGGGCTCTCTGCAGCCGCAGCGCTGTTACCCCCTTTTGCCACCAGGGGGAGTGCGACGGGGACCTGCGGGGGGAGTTTGGGGGTGACTCTGTGGTTTCCCGTCGGGGGAGGGAATTTTTTTAGAGCCGGATCAGTGTTGGAGTGGATTATGATGTGGGGGATCCTCCCTGTGGCAATGGGGGTGTGGGGGGGCTGGACTCCCCTGTTGCATGCTGGTCATGCCCCCCAATGCTGCACCCCAAAAAACAGCACCAGCAGCCAAGCACCCCCTAGAATGACCCCCTGCACCCATGGCTGGCCACTCCCTGTACCTCAGTATCACCCTCTGCACCCGAGCAGGGGGTGCACCAGACAGCCCCTGCACCCCACTGTCAACACCTCTGCCCCCCGACTGCAGTGCAGCAGCAAACTACCTCCTGGCCCCTCAGATTGACTCTCAGGCCACCCTGCTCCCCAATACTGGGGGTGACCTCAAACTGCCCTGCACCCCCTTTCTGTGCCCTGCACCCCAGGCTTGCAGTGCATCAGCCAAAGACCCCCCCATCCTCTGCCTACTGAACCCCCCCAGGGATCATCCCAAGATTGATGCCCTGCACCCCAGGAGGGGGTGCACCCGTCAATCAGCCCCTCAGGTAGCTCAGGACCCCCGAGTGCCCACAACGGCAGCCCCAGTGACCCCCCCCCCCAGTGACCCATACACACTAGGCAGGGCCTGTTCTCACAGGAGTCTAGAGGTGGGGTGTGAGTGGGGGGGGGTCCCTGCGCCCCCTGCTGGAGTCGCTTGGCCCTGCCCTGGGTGGTGTGGGGGGAGCTCGTTTTTCAGCCCGCCCCATGGATGTAGCTACCCCTTTACCATCCCCCTCCAGAGGGCGGGCTGTCTGCGTAGCCCCGCCCACGGGGCGGAGCTTGGGGCACAAGGGGCGTGGCCATCTTTCCAATGTCTTTGTAGAATAAACATCACCCAAGACCCAGGCGGCCCTGGCGTCTGCAGTTCTTGCGGGGTGGGTGGGGCCTAACAGGGGGTGTGGCCTAGGGAAGCCCCACCCCTGGGACTATCAACCCCGCCCCCAAGCCCTTTCTCGCTCCTGCGCAACCTCCTCTCCCGGAGAACGATACCAGCTCCAGGACTCGGGGGTGGGGGGGGGGGAACCCGGACTCCTGGGTTCTCTTCCCGGTTCAGGGAGGGGAAGAGAGGCTGGTGGCGGGTGGGGAGACACTTTCACAGTTTGTCCCCCCCCCAGGGCCCCCCCGTCACTAGCTGCCACAAGGCTCATTAGCCAGGGTCTCCAATAGATGCTAATTAACCCCTCGGCCTCTTGGTTCCAGGGGCCGAGAGGGGGGATCCAGCGCCCAGGTGCCCCCTCCCTGGCACCTGCCTCTCGCAGTGCTAGGAGGGGTGCGGGGAGTCAGGACTCCTGGGTTCTCTCCTGGCCTTGGGAGGGCAGTGGGGTCTGGTGGTTGGGGGGCGGGATCCAGGACTCCTGGGTTCTCTGCCCGGCCCTGGGAGGGGAGTGGGGTCTGGTGGTTAGAGGGGGGGATCCAGGACTCCTGGGTTCTCTGCCCAGCCCTGGGAGGGGAGTGGGGTTTGGTGGTTAGGGGAGGGGGCAGGACTCCTGGGTTCTCTGCCCAGCCCTGGGAGGGCAGTGGGGTCTGGTGGTTAGAGGGGGGGATCCAGGACTCCTGGGTTCTGTTCTCTCTCTGGCTCCAGCCCTGCTCCCGCTGCGCGGTGAGGGGCCGCTCCTGTTCTCTCCCAGCTGGGAAGGGGTGGGGGGCTGGACTCGGCCTCCCCCCAGCAGGAAATTCCTCCCCCCTCCAGGAGACAAGAAAACCAGCAGCTGCTGGGAAGTCACAACAGCCTGTGATTACCGCATGGAACAGGGTTAACCCTTGAAGGGCCGCAGCCCCCTGCCGGGCCGGTGCCCCTCACTCCCGACCCGCAGCCCCTGCTGGCTGCCAGCCGAACCCTGGGCTCCCCCAAGCCCTGCCGAGGCCCCTCACTCCTGACCCGCAGCCCCTGCCAACCCAGCCCTGTCCCCACAGCTCTGCCGGTGCCCCTCACTCCCGAACCGCAGCCCCTGCCAGCCCAGTCCTGTGCTCCCCACCCCCCAACTTTGCTGAAGGCTGGTGCAGTCATTCTGTGTGCCAAGGAGGCCGTAGCTCATGGCTGGCTCTGTGCCCGGGTTGCCCTGGAAGCCAGAGATGGTTCCTGGTTCCGGTTGCCCATGTGGCCGCCGAGTGGAAACCGTCCCCCCGGCCAGCGGGTCCAGGTGGCCCCTGGCCTGCGAGAAGACGGAGCAGCAAGATCTAGATCCTCACTCCAGACGGGAGCCGCGTGATCAGGTCGCCGGCCCGTGGCCCTTCCCTGCGTGAACGCCTGGCTGGCCCCCAAAAGAGCCCATCTCCAGGCTGCCCCCCGCACGCCCCTCGGTCAATGGCCCCCACGGTTCCCTACCCTCCCTGGTCAAAATCTGCCCCTTGGGCCCACTGTGACTTGCCTGCGGCCAGCCATTGGGTTGTGCTAAATCGGTGCCTGCCTGAGAAGGGAACGAACCCGTCTTTGTTGGCCACGCTGGGACCAAGACCCGGGGCTCAAATCTCCTTCGCCTGCTCTTTGTTCAGCTGTAGCTGTCGGGGCCCGGGCTGTCCCGGGCGGCTGACTGGCCACCACTCCCAAATCTTTGTCCACGGACCTGCCCCCCTTCCCGGGGAGCGTGGCTTGCGGCGCCGGGTTTAGCTCCCAGTGGCCCCCGTAGAGAGCTCCCCGGGGCCCCCCGCTCAGGGGGTGCCAAGGGAGCCCCGCAGCGCTGGGGGGGGCCACGGGGGCGTTCGCTGGGGGCTGAGGGGCATCCAGAGGGGCGGTTGGTGGATGGACGGCGTGGCTCGGGCCTTGGGAGTGTCTGGCCAATGCCCACACAGCGACCACTGTCAGTCCCCCTGTCCCCCTCCCTCTGTCCCTCCCTTCCTCCATCCACCCCCACTCCTTCCTCCCTCCCTTCCTCCATCCATCCCTCCCCCACCCTTTCCTCCATTCATCCCTCCATCCACCCCCACCCTTTCCTCCATCCATCCATCCATCCCACATCCCTTCCTCTATCCACCTCCACTCCTTCCTCCATCCATCCATCTGTCCATTCCTCTATCTATCCCCTTCCCCACTCTTCTCTCCCTCCCTGTGCCCTCTATCCGCCCATCCCCCCATGTAACTAAGGTGCCCCCCAGCCCCACTCCCCCCAGCACAGCACCTCCCGCCCCACAGCACTGTGGTCTCCTGTCCAGTCCCTGCCCCCTCCCAGCCCCACTGAGCACGGTCCCCCAGCAATGAATGCCCCAGGCAGAGAATGGGGTGTCCATGGGGGTGGCTTTATTGAGGGGTCTGGGAGACATCGCTCTGGGGGCAGGATGGGGGTCACCACTGGGGGAGAGAGGGGCAGTGTGGGATGTGGGAGGACCAGGGTGTGAGGGGATTGGGGTGGGGGGGACAGGATTAGGGGTAATTGGGGTGGGACAAGGGGATCTGGGTGTAGGATTGGAGGAGTCACATCATGTATGAAGCCAGAGGCCTGAGAACAACGGGGCCCCTGGGGGGTGGTGGTGGGGGGTCAGGTCCAGCCTTCGCCCTCAGTCAGGGGAGGGCAGCATGGGGCTGGGAGCCCCTCACCCTGCGTCGGTCCTCAGAGCCCTGGGGGGGCAGGTCCAGGAGAAAGGGCCGGAGGTCGGCAGAGGTAAAGGACAGAGGTACCTGGGGGAGAGATGGGGCAGGACGGAGGGAACGAGAAAGGCAGGAAGGAGGAGAGAGAGGTTATTGGAAAAGAGCCGCTGCCCCCTGCCCTGCCCCTGGGCGGAGGGGGCACTTACCTGAGGGGCCATGGCTCAGGCTGTGGGGCTCACTGGGGCTGAGAGGTTCGGGGGCCAGGGCCTGGGGCGATGCCGCGGCTCCCGTAAAACTCCACCACCTGGTTGGGGACCTCAGCCAGCACGCACCTGGCCAGCGCTGCCGGGGGCGCCTGCGGAGAGACGGGGGTGAGGCAGAGCCGGACAGAGGGAGCGCAGTGGAGGCGGACGGAGGAGGGAGCGCGGGGGAGGCGGACGGAGGAGGGCGGACGGAGGGAGCGCGGCGGAGGCGGACGGAGGAGGGCGGACGGAGGGAGCGCGGGGGAGGCGGACGGAGGAGGGCGGACGGAGGGAGCGCGGGGGAGGCTGACGGAAGAGGACGGACGGAGGGAGCGCGGCGGAGGCTGACGGAGGAGGACGGACGGAGGGAGCGCGGGGGAGGCGGACGGAGGAGGGCGGACGGAGGGAGCGCGGGGGAGGCTGACGGAAGAGGACGGACGGAGGGAGCGCGGGGGAGGCGGACGGAGGAGGGCGGACGGAGGGAGCGCGGGGGAGGCTGACGGAAGAGGACGGACGGAGGGAGCGCGGCGGAGGCTGACGGAGGAGGACGGATGGAGGGAGCGCGGCGGAGGCGGACGGAGGAGGGCGGACGGAGGGAGCGCGGGGTAGGCTGACGGAAGAGGACGGACGGAGGGAGCGCGGCGGAGGCGGACGGAGGAGGGCGGACGGAGGGAGCGTGGCGGAGGCGGACGGAGGAGGGCGGACGGAGGGAGCGCGGGGGAGGCGGACGGAGGAGGGCGGACGGAGGGAGCGTGGGGGAGGCGGACGGAGGAGGGCGGACGGAGGGAGCGCGGGGGAGGCGGACGGAGGAGGGTGGATGGAGGGAGCGCGAGGGAGGCGGATGGAGGAGGACGGACGGAGGGAGCGTGGCGGAGGCGGACGGAGGAGGGCGGACGGAGGGAGTGCGGCGGAGGCGGACGGAGGAGGGCGGACGGAGGGAGCGTGGCGGAGGCGGACGGAGGAGGGTGGACGGAGGGAGCGCGGGGGAGGCTGACGGAGGAGGGCGGACGGAGGGAGTGTGGGGGAGGCTGACGGAGGAGGGCGGACAGAGGGAGCGTAGGGGAGGCAGACGGAGGAGGGCGGACGGAGGGAGCGTGGCAGAGGCGGACTGAGGAGGGTGGACGGAGGGACGGAGGGATCGCGGCGGAGGCGGACGGAGGAGGGCGGACGGAGAGAGCGCGGGGGAGGCTGACGGAGGAGGGCGGACAGAGGGAGCGTAGGGGAGGCAGACGGAGGAGGGCGGACGGAGAGAGCGCGGCGGAGCCGGACAGAGGAGGGCGGATGGAGGACACACCCCACTCCCTCTCCCCACTCACCTTCTTGAATTCGCGGAAGGGCACGAACTGGACGATGTCGCGGACGGCCCGCTCCCCCCCGGACTCCTGGGTCCCGTCCTCCTCGTCCAGCGCCCGCATGTCGGAGAAGTCGGTGTTCCCCACCCCCACAATGATGATGGAGACGGGCAAGCTCGAGGCTCGGGCGATGGCTTCCCGCGTGGCTGGCATGTCGCTCAGCACCCCGTCCGTCAGCACCAGCAGCACCCGGTACCGCTGGGGGGAATGGGGAGGTCAGCGCTCGGGGACCCCAAACTCCCTCTGCAGCCAGCCCCCTCCAGCCCCCCTCCCCCTCTGCCCTTCCCCCTCACCATGGGAGGCCCACTGCCCTCTTCCTTGCTGGCGGGCGCCAGCACCCGGTTGATGATGGGGGCCAGGTTGGTGGGGCCATAGAGCTGGATCTGGGGCAGGCACCGCTTGTAGGCCTCGATCACCCCCGAGATCCCTGCAGGGGGAGAGATGCTCAGGACTCCTGGGTTCTCTTCCCAGATCAGGGAGGGGAGTGGGGTCTAATGGTTGGAGCAGGGGAGGGCTGGGGGCCAGTACTCCTGGGTTCTGTCCCTGGCTCTGGGAGGGGAGTGGGGTCTAGTGGTTAGAGCAGGGGGGAGCTGGGAGCCAGGACTCCTGGGTTCTGTCCCTGGCTCTAGGAGGGGAGTGGGGTCTAGTGGTTAGAGCAGAGGGGGGCTGGGAGCCAGGACTCCTGGGTTCTGTCCCTGGCTCTAGGAGGGGAGTGGGGTCTGGTGGTTAGAGCAGAGGGGAGCTGGGAGCCAGGACTCCAGGGTTCTCCTGGGCTCATATCAATCAGGGGTCTGTTGAGTATTGCCTAGGTTAACGAATGACACTCGCTAACAGAGAGATTCTCCTACATTCACACTCCGGGTTGTCTGGGTCGAAGTTGATGGCGAAATCATGAGAGACCTGGGAAAGAAGGAGACGCAGACTCAGAGAGAGGGCAAACACTGCCCCCCGAACCTACTCCCCCACCCTCAGCTTCACGAAATGTACCTCATTGTTTGGTGGGATCCGTGCCCCAAATCCAAAGGCCGGAAACTTTTTATCACTGGAAGAGAGAGAGATGGCGGGGGTCAAGCCTATGAACCCTGAACAGCAAACGGGACCCAGGCGTCCGGGATGGCAGTGCAGGGCTCTCAGCCCCAGGACACTGGTACCTCCCAGCCCCTGGGGCATAGCTGGAGATAGCAAGACCCCATTGTAAAGGACTGTGGGTAACTTGCTACCACGGGGCTCCAGGCCAAAGGACTGTGGGTAATTTGCTGCTGCAAAGGACGGTGGGTTGCTTGGGAGAGCAGGACTCTTGCAAAGGACTATGGGTCATCTGAGAGAGCAGAAATCTGATGCAAAGGATTGTGGGTAGTTTGCAAGAGCAGGACTCCAGTGGTAAAGGCGGGCTAGCTTTCTGTGGGTGGTCTGTAAGAGCGGGATTCTGGGGCAATGCGTGGTGGGGGCGGGCGGGGAGAGCCCAGGATGGCAGCGCAGCGTCTCTTACCTGTCGTAGTCCTGGCAGATCTCGCCCACGGCTGACAGCGCTTTGAGGTACTCGTTGGGTTCCTTGGGGTTGATGAAATGCAGGGAGTGCTTGCTGCGCGGGTCACCGTTGGAAGCCGTGAAGTCAATCGCCACCTGCAAGGGACGGGGGAAGCGCCCCCCCGGGGTTAGATGTGGGGGTGCCCACCCCAATCCGAGCCTCTCACTGCCCCGCCACCGGGCCCAGCCACCTCACCGTGAAGTAGATCTGCAGTCCGCCCATGATGTAATCCAGGAACGTGTGAACCTTCTCCACCTGCCCGGAGAGGGTGAAATAATATTAGCGGCAATCAGTGAGGATTCGTAACAAGGCATTAACAATGAGCGATAATGAGCTGTTTATCGCAGAGCCGTGACAATGTCTGGTGGAAGGGACCTGACCGAGTCCAGCTCCACCGGTGCTGAGACAAGACCACATAACCTGAGCCCAGGCCTGATGGGTCTTTGTCCAACCGGGTCTTCCAAACCTCCAACGTTGGGGCCTCCCCAAACCTCCCTCGGATGCTCAACTCTCCCGAGAGTTTGGGAGTTTCTCCTAATGTCCAACCTTGCTCTCTCTTGCTGCGGGATACACCCTGAGACATCTGGTCCCACCGTCCACGGAGAACAATGGATCCCCGTCCTCCTCACAATGGCCCTTCGCCCGCTGGAAGACTGTCGGCGGGTTCCCACCTCAACCTTCTGTAGCCAGACATCCCCAGTTCTTTTTAACCTTCTTTCTTAGGTCAGGTTTTTCTAAACCTTTGATCACTGTTTGCTGCTCTCCTCTGGACTCTCTCCAATTTGTCTCCCCTGAAATGTGACGCCCAGAATTGGACACAACGTCCTGCTGAGGCCTCATCAGCGCCAAGCAGAATGAGATAATTATCTCCCATGTCTGACGCACCACCCTCTCGTTAATACTCCTCTTTCTCATAACTGCAACACGAGGTTGGCTCATCTTCAATCTGTGAGCCGCCCGAACCGCCAGTGCCTTCCCCACTTTGCCTTCTGAGTTTTCCTTCCCAAGGGAAGTACTTTGCACTTGCCTTCCTAGAATTTCATCCTGTTGGTTTCAGACCAATTCTCCACTTAGTCAAGGTCATTTCTGATTGTTAAGCCTGCCCTCCAAAGCGCTGGCATCCACACATTTCATAAGCCTCCTCACCACTCCATTAGCCAAGTCGTTAACGACGATATTCACGAGGATCGGACCCAGGACTGACCCTTGCGGGACCCCACGAGATACATCCAGCAAGCCACCGATAACTACTCATTGAGTCCAGGCTGTCGCCTGGTGCTCAGTGATAATAATGCAAATGAATTGAAGTAGAAGGTAAAAACTCGCCAGCTGTTAATCATACAGACAAATCATTAGTGCAGAACAATAATTAGTTAAAATGATGAGGAGGGCCACCGTTATCAATAAAACAGAGTCAATTATTTATTGATGAAGGTGTGGAAGTACTTGGTGGCTTGACAAGGTTGCACGGCGAGTCTGCGGTAAAGCAATGAATTGGACCCAGGAGTCCTGTGCCCCAGGCACTGCCCACAGAACCACCCTTTAGCCCTGCCCCTTTCACCCCCCTACTCACCTTGCACTGGGTCAGAACCACCGTGCCGGAGTTGGTGTAGTGTTTCTTCTTCTCCTGGTACTTCGGGTTGATGCACTCAAACTCCATCTGCCCAGCGATAGGGAAAGTGTGTGTGTGTGGGGTCAGCTCCAGTGCTGGGGAGAGAACCCAGGAGTGGCAGACCCACCCCCCATAACCCACTCAACCCCACTCCCCTCCCAGAGCTGGGAGAGAACCCAGGAGTCCTGGCTCCCAGGCCCCTCCCCCCGCTCTAACCCACCAGACCCCACGCCCCTCTCAGAATCAAGTAGAGAACCCAAGAGCCCTGGCTCCCAACCCCACCCTCCATACCTCTTTCCCTGAGGTAACCTCATGCATTTCACGGAAGGTTGTCGTGAATTCACCAATGTAATCGTGTTTCCCACTGGAGTTATAGTCGTAAACAACACACTGGGAGAAAAGAGAGAGGGAGTGATAATGTGAGAGACCCCCAGAGCCAGGATAGAACCCAGGAGTCCTGGATCCCAGGCCCCCTGCTCTAACCACTGGACCCTGCTCCCCTCCCAGAGCTGGAGAGAGAACCCAGGTGTCCAGGCACTCACCCGTATGGTCTTGTCTGGGTCACAGCTGCAGAGCGAGTGGAGGGAGATGCGGAAGGGTTCCCACCTGGGGCTGAGGTTGTTATTTATCACCTGGGGGGAAGCAGTGGGGTGAATTTGGGTCACTACTGCCCACTCCGCCCTGCTGCCCCATCCCCCACCTGGCACCATCCCTGCCCCCTACTGCTTCCAGACAACCTCCCTGCCAGCCCCTCGCCCCAGCCCCTCACCTCCGTCCTCATCACCAGCTGCTCTGTGTTGTTCCTGTTCACCTTGTAGATTTCCAGGAAAGGGTCAGACTTGCTGAAGAGATCCTACAGCGAGGGAGAGAGAGAATCCGCCCCAGGACGCCTGGATTCCAGACTGGCTCTGCGGGGGAGTGGGTCTGGTGGGTTAGAGCAGGGGGGCTGGGAGCCAGGACTCCTGGGTTCTCTCCCCAGCTCTGGGAAGGGAGTGGGGTCTGGTAGGTTGGAGCAGGGGGGCTGGGAGCCAGGACTCCTGGGTTCTCCGCACAGGGGAAGGGAAACTCGCTCACTTACCTTATTGTCCAACTTCTGAGCCCGGAACTCAAGCTGCACAAAGTCATTGGTACTAGTGACCTTTTCTGCTTCGATCTGGTGGGGAGACATGGATGGACCCACCGAGAGACACAAGACACCCACGGGCAGAGCCTGGAGAACCTTGTTATGCTGATACCCAAGCCCCTGCTGGACTAGTCCCACCTCTCACTAACCACACACTGACTCTGTTCTACCAACCCACCAAACCCTACTCCCCTCCCAGAGCCTGGGAGAGAACCCAGGAGTCCTGGCTCCCAGCGCCCGCCTGTTCTAGCCCACCAAACCCCCTTTCCCTCCCAGAGCCTGGGAGAGAACCCAGGAGTCCTGCCCCCGCCCCTGGCTCTAGCCAACCAAACTCGACTCCCCACCCAGAGCCTGGAAGAGAACTGAGGAGTCCTGGCTCCCCCGCTGCTCTAGCCCGTCAAACCCCACTCCCCACCCAGAGCCTGGGAGAGAACCCAGGAGTCCTGGCTCCTAGCCCCCTTCCCTCCTGCCCCACTCTAACCCACTAGTTCTCTTCTCTCCAGCTCTCTTTGGGGGGTGTCTCATCCCCGCCCAGTAGCCCTCCTACCGTGATGGTGGATTTTCCTGCAATCTTGCCAGTCTTGAGTAGCAGCGGTTTGGTGACCTTGGTCTGGGATACGATCTGTCATGGGGGAAAGAGGTCAGGCAGCACTCGGGGGAGTACAGAGCGAGAAGAGTGGAGAGCAGGATAGAGGGGCCACGGCAGTTATGGTGAAGTTGGGGGGCTAGGGTTAGGTGAGAGGTTAACGTTGGGGGCACCATACGGAGGGGTTGGGGCTAAGGTTCGATGTGTGGCAGATATCACCATGTATCCCAGGGTCTGGGGTTAGTGTTGGGTTATGGTGAGCAGGGGCATAAGCCACCTCAACACACGGCCCATGGGTACAACTAGAGTTTATGGTTATCAGGATATCTCACATCCCCTCCTGTCCCAGGGTGAAGGTTTTCAAGGGGTATAGCCCATGTCCCCACCTGTCCCAGGGCTACGGTTAGGGATAGGTTATCTGGGGGTTTAACCTCATGTCCTCAGGCTTAGATGTAGGGTTAGTGTTATCTGGAGGTTTACCCCACATCCCCAGGGTTAGGGTTATCTGGGGGTTTACCCCATGTCCCCAGGGTTAGGGTTAGGGTTATCTGGGGGTATACCCCACGTCCCCAGGGTTAGGTTTAGGGTTATCTGGGGGTTTACCCCATGTCCCCAGGGTTAGGGTTAGGGTTATCTGAGGGTATACCTCACGTCCCCAGGGTTAGGTTTAGGGTTATCTGGGGGTTTACCCCATGTCCCCAGGGTTAGGTTTAGGGTTATCTGGCGGTATACCCCATGTCTCCAGGGTTAGGTTTAGGGTTATTGGGGGTTTACCCTGTGTCCTCAGGGTTAGGTTTAGGGTTATTGGGGGTGTACCCCATGTCCCCAGGGTTAGGTTTAGGGTTAGGGTTATCTGGGGGATTATCCCATGTCCCCAGGGTTAGGTTTAGGGTTATCTGGGGGTATACCTCATGTCCCCAGGGTTAGGGTTAGGGTTATCTGGGGGTTTACCCCATGTCCCCAGGGTTAGGTTTAGGGTTATCTGGGGGTATACCCCATGTCTCCAGGGTTAGGTTTAGGGTTATTGGGGGTGTACCCCATGTCCCCAGGGTTAGGTTTAAGGTTATTGGGGGTATACCCTGTGTCCTCAGGGTTAGGTTTAGGGTTATTGGGGGTGTACCCCATGTCCCCAGGGTTAGGTTTAGGGTTATTGGGGGTTTACCCTGTGTCCTCAGGGTTAGGTTTAGGGTTATTGGGGGTGTACCCCATGTCCCCAGGGTTAGGTTTAGGGTTATTGGGGGTGTACCCCATGTCCCCAGGGTTAGGTTTAGCGTTATTGGGGGCATACCCTGTGTCCTCAGGGTTAGGTTTAGAGTTAGGGTTATTGGAGATATACCCCATGTCCCCAGGGTTAGGTTTAGGGTTAGGGTTATCTGGGGGTACACTCCATGTCCCCAGGGTTAGGTTTAGGGTTAGGGTATCTTGGCATTTACCCCATATCCTCACCTGGCCCAGGGAGCACTCAGCCTCCCCCAGAAAAGCGTCATCCTGGAACCCCGCATCCTGAGCGCCGTTGGCGTCATAGACTTCGAAGCACAGTGTCTGCATCTCCTCGAAGAAGTAGTCCAGTGGAAAGACATGGGAGAAGACGGGGTTCAGGCTGCAGCACATGATCTCGGAGCGCCCCACCTGGGAGTAGAGGACAGGGTTCAGGAGGAGATTCAGCAGGAAGAGGGGGCTCTGAGGAAAGGGAGCACCCCGTTTGGGGGATGATGGGATGGTGGCTTATGTGGGCCACATCTCTATCTGAAGGAGAGAGTTTGGGGGGCCAAGAGGTGGAAATCCAGAGCAGAGAGACGTGGGGGAGAGGGACACACCTCAGAAACGGAGGGGCACCGTGGGGGTCCCCCAATTTCCCCTGTGTGAGAACAGGGAACTGTGGGGACAGCCCAAGGGGGAGGCATGGGAGGAGAGTTCCTGGGGCAGGGGAAGATCAGGAGACTTGTGGAGGGGATCCCCATTCACCCCTTCTGACCCCCATACCTCAGTCCGCTGCCCCTCACTGAGCTGTTTCAGCACCACGCAGGGGTTTGGGTTGGTCAGAGTGTCCCGGTCCAGGAGGTTCCAGCATGAGACCCGGAGCTCGACCCGCGAGGCCCCCAGGGCCACTGGCTGGGACTTGTCCACCTCGGACATGGTGGGTCTGGAAGGGAGAGATGGGACATGTGGCAGGAGAGGTGGGTGGGAGATGCTCATAGGCCTAGAGAGATTGTGCAGCTTGTGAGGGGGATGGAAGGATAGACAGTGGCTGTGGATAAGTGTTTGGATGGATGAATGGAGGAGAGTTTTCAGGTGGCTGGCTGGGGGCTTAGAGGTGGGTGGGTGGATGAAGGGCGGTTTCAGGTGAATGGATGGATGGATGGAGGGGGGGTTGGGTGGGTGGCTGGACGAAGTTGTGGGTGGCTGGCTGGGGGTTTTTCAGGTGGGTGGGTGGACAGATGGTGGGGGGTTTTCAGGTGGGGAGATGGATGGATGGATGGGGGGGTTGGGTGGGTGGCTGGATGAAGTTGTGGGTGGCTGGCTGGGAGTTTTCAGGTGGGGGGGATGGATGGATGGATGGAGGGGGGGTTGGGTGGGTGGCTGGATGAAGTTGTGGGTGGCTGGCCGGGGGTTTTCAGGTGAGGGGGATGGATGGATGGGGGGGCTTCAGGTGAGGGGGATGGATGGATGGAGGGGGGGTTTCAGGTGCGTGGATGGATGAAGTTGTGGGTGGCTGGCCGGGGGTTTTCAGGTGGGGGGGATGGATGGATGGATGGAGGGGGGGATGGGTGGGTGGCTGGATGAAGTTGTGGGTGGCTGGCTGGAGGTTAGAGGTGGCTGGGTGGGTGGCCGGGGTTGTGGGTGGCTGGGTGAGGAGATGAATGGAGGGTGGGGGGGTTGGGTGGATAGCAAGACAGCAAAAGCATCCCCCCGGAGGAGAGAGATTTAAATCACAGCATTGGGTGTGATTGAGAGCGCGGGGGCAAGGATGGGGTGAGTGGGGTGGGGAGCCCAGGGCTGGGCTAGCAGGGGCTGCGGGTCAGGAGTGAGGGGCACCAGCAGGGCTGTGGAGGGGTGGGGGAGGGAAGCCCAGGTGATGCCCAGTTCCCGAGACGTTTCTGCCCCATCAGCACCGGTTGGATGATTTATGGCCCTGCGGTGCCTTGGCTCAGGGTTGGGACATGACTCAGGTTGGCTCAGGCAAGCCATGTGCCATGGGGGCAGGGGCGGAGTGCAGGGCTGGGCCAGCAGGGGCACTAGCTGTGTGTGTGTGTGTGTGTGTAGAGAGAGAGAGAGAGTGTGTGCGCGCGTGTGTGTAGAGTGTTGGATTGTGTGTGTGTGTGTGTGAAGAGTGTTGGTGTGTGTGTGCGTGTGTAAAGTGTTGGATTGTGTGTGTGTGTGTGTGTGTGTGTGAAGAGTGTTGGTGTGTGTGTGCGTGTGTAGAGTGTTGGATTGTGTGTGTGTAGAGTGTTGGTGTGTGTGTGTGTGCAGAGTGTTGGATTCTGTGTGTGTGTGTGTGCAGAGTGTTGGAGTGTGTGTGTGTGTGTGTGTGTAGAGTGTTGGGTTGTGTGTGTGTGTGTCTGAGCAACATTGGGGTTGCGTTGCTTCCTCTCTCCAGTGTGTCAGGTGTGTGCATTATGCAGCACTCCACAGACCCTTCCCCCACCATTATTCAATGTTGTGTTGCTGCCCAACCCGTGTATGTGTGTGTGTGTGTGTGAAATCCCCCCTCCCATTTTGCGTCACCCCAACACAACAAACTTCTCAATTCACCCAGCAGTGACTTGGGGTTCAGATCCACCAGCCTCCCTTTTCCTGCCCCCACAAAACCCAGAGCCCCTCCCCAAACCCTCCCCCAGGGCACACAAGATGTGTTAAAATAACACAACGGGGCAGAAAATCGGGCTGAGATCACCATGGAAATGGAGAAGCATAATTCTCACTTTGATTATTTTTAACCTTCCCCTGGGTTGGGGGTTGGGCGGTGACTCTGGGGACAATGGGGTCCCAGTGTGTTGGGAGGAGGGTTGGGGGGGAGGGTTTGGCAGATGTAACACAACCGGGGCTAACCACAAACAAGACAACAAACAGGGCATGCTTAAAACACATAGAGAAACAACCGGGACACACAACACCAACACAACTCACGCAGACACAACACTGACACACAACCAGGACACACGATGTTGAGACACAACACATCGGTACATCACTGATACGCAACTGGGACACACAATCTCAAGACACAAAACTGACATGCAACCAGGACACACACCATTGAGACACAACATGCAGACACAACACTGAGACTCAACACACTGGCGCAACACTAATACACAACACACAGGTACAGCAGCATCACACAACAGGGCCACACAGCATGCACCCAGTGACACATGGGCCCATCTCACCCAGGGGTGTGTCCGCTCCTCCATCCCCCAGCTGTGGCCTGGAAGCAGGAATTAAACCTGAGTGGAGTCCTGTGGGTGTGTCCTTGTGCCTTGAAATCTACAACACTCCGGGCAGGGACACACACACACTCACACACCACACCACAACACCCAGCATAGGAATGGACACACATATAACAAGGACTTACACGCACAAATCTATGACCCCGTGGACGGATGTGGACACACAAAGAAACAACACCCAGTGTAGGGACACAGACTCACAACAAGCACACACACATACAACAGCCAGTGTAGGGACACACACACACCAGGGACACACACACACAAACACCCAGTGTAGGATAGACACACGCACACAACACCCTAGGGACACACACTCCACAAGGACACACACACACACAGGAGGCTGCAGACGGGGGCTGGGGGTTAAGGGGCGCCGGGCGGGCGGAAGATGGGAACGCGGCACGTACCTGGGCGGCGGTGCGGACCGGGGCCTGGCTGCGTCCTCCTGCGGCCTCTGCCACCGGCTTCTCCTCTCCTCCTCCGCCTCTGCCGCACTCCCTCCTTCCCCGCTCCTCCCCCCGCAGGTCTCTCTCCTCCTCCGCCTCTGCCGCACTCCCTCCTTCCCCGCTCCTCCCACTGCGTCCCGCGGGTCTCTCTCCTCCTCCGCCTCGGCCACACTCCCTCCTTCCCCGCTACTCCCCTCGCAGGTCTCTCTCCTCCTCCGCCTCTGCCACACTCCCTCCTTCCCCGCTACTCCCCCCGCGGGTCTCTCTCCTCCTCCGCCTCTGCCACACTCCCTCCTTCCCCGCTACTCCCCCCGCGGGTCTCTCTCCTCCTCCGCCTCGGCCACACTCCCTCCTTCCCCGCTACTCCCCCCGCGGGTCTCTCTCCTCCTCCGCCTCTGCCGCACTCCCTCCTTCCCCGCTCCTCCCCCTGCGTCCCGCGGGTCTCTCTCCTCCTCCGCCTCTGCCGCACTCCCTCCTTCCCCGCTACTCCCCCTGCGTCCCGCGGGTCTCTCTCCTCCTCCGCCTCGGCCACACTCCCTCCTTCCCCGCTCCTCCCCCTGCGTCCCGCGGGTCTCTCTCCTCCTCCGCCTCTGCCGCACTCCCTCCTTCCCCGCTCCTCCCCCCGCGGGTCTCTCTCCTCCTCCGCCTCTGCCACACTCCCTCCTTCCCCGCTCCTCCCCCTGCGGGTCTCTCTCCTCCTCCGCCTCTGCCGCACTCCCTCCTTCCCCGCTCCTCCCCCTGCGTCCGGCGGGTCTCTCTCCTCCTCCGCCTCGGCCACACTCCCTCCTTCCCCGCTCCTCCCCCTGCGTCCCGCGGGTCTCTCTCCTCCTCCGCCTCGGCCACACTCCCTCCTTCCCCGCTCCTCCCCCCGCGGTTCTCTCTCCTCCTCCGCCTCTGCCACACTCCCTCCTTCCCCGCTCCTCCCCCTGCGTCCGGCGGGTCTCTCTCCTCCTCCGCCTCGGCCACACTCCCTCCTTCCCCGCTCCTCCCCCTGCGTCCCGCGGGTCTCTCTCCTCCTCCGCCTCGGCCACACTCCCTCCTTCCCCGCTCCTCCCCCCGCGGTTCTCTCTCCTCCTCCGCCTCTGCCACACTCCCTCCTTCCCCGCTCCTCCCCCTGCGTCCCGCGGGTCTCTCTCCTCCTCCGCCTCTGCCGCACTCCCTCCTTCCCCGCTCCTCCCCCCGCGGGTCTCTCTCCTCCTCCGCCTCTGCCACACTCCCTCCTTCCCCGCTCCTCCCCCTGCGGGTCTCTCTCCTCCTCCGCCTCTGCCGCACTCCCTCCTTCCCCGCTCCTCCCCCTGCGTCCGGCGGGTCTCTCTCCTCCTCCGCCTCGGCCACACTCCCTCCTTCCCCGCTCCTCCCCCTGCGTCCCGCGGGTCTCTCTCCTCCTCCGCCTCGGCCACACTCCCTCCTTCCCCGCTCCTCCCCCCGCGGGTCTCTCTCCTCCTCCGCCTCTGCCACACTCCCTCCTTCCCCGCTCCTCCCCCCGCGGGTCTCTCTCCTCCTCCGCCTCTGCCGCACTCCCTCCTTCCCCGCTCCTCCCCCTGCGTCCCGCGGGTCTCTCTCCTCCTCCGCCTCTGCCGCACTCCCTCCTTCCCCGCTACTCCCCCTGCGTCCCGCGGGTCTCTCTCCTCCTCCGCCTCGGCCACACTCCCTCCTTCCCCGCTCCTCCCCCTGCGTCCCGCGGGTCTCTCTCCTCCTCCGCCTCTGCCGCACTCCCTCCTTCCCCGCTCCTCCCCCCGCGGTTCTCTCTCCTCCTCCGCCTCTGCCACACTCCCTCCTTCCCCGCTCCTCCCCCTGCGGGTCTCTCTCCTCCTCCGCCTCTGCCGCACTCCCTCCTTCCCTGCTCCTCACCCCGCGGGTCTCTCTCCTCCTCCACCTCTGCCACACTCCCTCCTTCCCCGCTCCTCACCCCGCGGGTCTCTCTCCTCCTCCGTCTCTGCCACACTCCCTCCTTCCCCGCTACTCCTCTCTGGTGCTTCACTCCCTGGCTCCTGGGCATAGGGATGTCTCCTTCGCTGACCCTGGCACACTCTGCCTCTCAGCCTGTCTCTCTGCTTCACTCCCTCCTTCTCACCCTCCTCCTTCCCCTCTTCTACGCTCCCTCCTTCTCTGCCCTCCTCCTTCTCCTCTTCTATGCTCCCTCCTTCTCTGCTCTCCTCCTTCTCCTCTTCTATGCTCCCTCCTTCTCTGCCCTCCTTCTTCTCCTCTTCTATGCTCCCTCCTTCTCTGCCCTCCTCCTTCCTCTCTTCTTCGCTCCCTCCTTCTCTGCCCTCCTCCTTCTCCTCTTCTATGCTCCCTCCTTCTCACCCTCCTCCTTCCCCTCTTCTATGCTCCATAAGAACATAAGAACGGCCGTACTGGGTCAGACCAAAGGTCCATCAAGCCCAGTATCTGTCTACTGACAGTGGCCAATGCCAGGTGCCCTAGAGGGAGTGAACCTAACAGGCAATGATCAAGTGATCTCTCTCCTACCATCCATCTCCATCCTCTGACAAACAGAGGCTAGGGACACCATTCCTTACCCATCCTGGCTAATAGCCATTTATGGACT